>NC_133375.1:31570631-31823131 GCF_049309525.1 Garra rufa | reverse complement strand
CAATCCCAATTAAAAAAACATTTAAAATGTTTGATTTGTTGAAATCACCATAAAATGACTGACATAGTTGATAGAGTTAGCAAAGTCAATTTTGAGAAAAATTAAGTTAAAGTTCTTTGAAAGTTCCAATACAAAATCACCTAGCAGCATTGCATCTTTCCTCCACTTCTTTTCTTAATAATAATTATTATATAAATAATCAAAATATAGCTATTTTTTATTTTATTTTTGCTATCACAAATGAGAAAAAATATGCAAATAAATAGTAGAACAAATATAAGAGAAACAAATTAACTTGTGCATTACTTTTTTTCTTTTATCTTACATTATAACTAAATAGGCTAATCAAATGTAAAAATCACTTTAGTGTATTCATTACAAATAAACTGGTCATTAAAACCACAAGAGCAGCGAGTGATCCCCTCTTTTCTTTTATTGTTAATTAACATTAATAAGACAGATGGCATATATATTAAGACCAACTGTAATGCACAGTTCTAATATAATGTACACATCAGATGTTTTTCCACAACAGTTAACAAAACGTTTACTTAAATTTTCAAAGATCACAGATATTATAAAATACTGTAATTATGTGTATCAGGATCGCACACTTCTTTATGCACACGCTTTAGACTTGTCAGTCAGCACAATCTGTTTTGTTTACGTCAGCAAACCAGAAAGGTACAGAGAAAAAGGTACACTTCTCAGGAAACATGCAAATAAAGATAATTTTAGATGTTTAATTACTATTTGGAGCATTGGGATGGCTAGACGAGGGCTTAATAAACTCATTTTTGTGAAAACCTTTCACTTTTTTGCCTGTAGCTCAAAATTAGCCCATGCGCATTCTGACTCATTTTGCCAGCATTGGGTCACAGTTGTAATAATATCACTGTTTTTACTATATTTTTAATCAAATATATTTAGCCTTGGTGAGGATAAATGTTTTTTTTTTTTTTTCGACAGACTGCAACCTGCTGAATCATTTTCTGACAGATTTCCCAAACACTTTTCATGTCTGCTATTGGTCGATTAAACCAATGCTATTGTGTTAAGGTGATTGAGGTGTTCAATCAACAAAGCAATCAAGTAAGAATTGTAAAGCTGCTTGTTTGGATCCATTTAGGACCCATGGAAAGTGTGCGATTACGTTACTATGGAACGTTCCTCACATCTAATCTCACAACGTAATGAAGCATACGTGTATGTGTGTTAGTCGGGATGTGAGGGACATGAGCAGATCACTCTGCCGTGAAGCAACACATTGATCAGTGTGTCAGGCCTGGGGGAAAGGTTAAGCCGCGTGGCGCTGCCCTCCGCTCCTGAGTGTGCCTGCCGGTCTTATCAGGATGTGAAAGAGCAGGAAAGGGCAGACGATTCCCAGGACAGCATCTGACCTTCACTAATCCAACAACCTCACTCTTCTGCTATAATTAACATAAAGGAAGTTGAGGCGGCGCTTTCTCAAACAAAAGACAAGACGAGCGAGAGTGTGTGTAGGAGACTCACCTGGGCAGAGGGAGTGCAAACACTCACAGAGATACACTCATTGGGAAAAATGCTGAGTAGTAGCTGCTTTGAATAGTACATTGCTTCCTATATGCTGAGCCAGGTTGTTACACATACTATACATAACCTTGTGTTTCAAAGACAGTGTGTAAGTTGGTGTTTTTATTAAAGCCCAATGTTAAAATACTTTCTTTTAACCTAGTTTAATATATAGAGACTAAAAAGAAGTAAGCAATGTGAAGGTTGTTTTTCCCCAAACATATAATACACTGCATTTCACTTGTGCATTGAAACATTCATTTGCTTATTTAAGCATCCAGACCACCACAGCAAAACCTACTTAAAGGAGAAGTTCACTTACAGAACGAAAATTCTACTACAATGTCATCCAAGATGTTCATGTCTTTCTTTCTTCAGTTGCAAAGAAATTAATTTCTTTGAGGAAAACATTCCAGGAATTTTCTCCATACAGGGTCGAAGGTCCAAATTGCAGTTTCAAAGCAGATTCAAAGGGCTCTACACGATCCCAGCCCGAGGAATAAGGGTCTTATCTAGTGAAACAATTGGTAATTTTCTAAAAAAAAAAACATTAATGTACTTTTTAACCACAAATGCTCATCTTGCACTAGCTCTGCAATGCATACACGCATCTTCAAGCATTGTGTAATCAAAGTCATGCGTGAGTCATTTTTCGTCTGTGTACTTCAGTTAAAAAAGGTAGGGTAGGGCGAAAAACATCCAATTTTCTCCTCCCTCTTCAAAATCATCCGACAATGTTGTTTCACTTTTTTTTGTAAAGGGCGTTTGACTTTCTTTGCACGTTCGATTTTTAAACACTGGCTCGGTACTTCCACCACAAGCATTTGTGGTTAAAAGGTATATAACTTTGTATTTTTCTTAATAAAAGGCTGATTTTTTTGCTGGATAAGACCCTTATTCCTTGGCTGAGATCATGTAGAGCCCTTTGAAGCTGCATTGAAACTGCAATTTTGATCTTCAACCCGTTGGCCACCATTGAAGTCCACTATATGGAGAAAAATCTTGAAATGTTTTCCTCAAAAAACATTCTTTTTTTTGACTGAAGAAAGAAAGACATGAACATCTTGGATGACATGGGGGAGCGTAAATTATCAGGAATTTTTCATTCTGGAAGGGAACCTCTCCTGTAATGCAATGGGTTTTGGGGCAGGACAGTCTGTTAGAACAACCAATGGAAATTTCAATGAAATATTCTTTTTTCCACCTAAAATTGCTGATTTACTATATGGATACTCACTGGGTCCTGGTTCATTTGAACAATGAGTTGTTTGACGGCATGTAGAGTGGGATGGGCCCAAGGGGAAGGGTCCTGCCAATGACGGTTTAGATCGAAGCCCATTAGAGAACACCTAAAATAAATACAAACAAATTAACAATTCAGCTCAGTAAAACAACGGCAAAACCCCAACACCAACCCCAAGAGAAAGCAAAATATTGTGCAAAGTCATAATATGTAACCCTGGACCACAAAACCAGTCTTAAGTAACACTGGTATATTTGTAGCACTAGCCAAAAAATACATTGTATGGGTCAAAATGATAGATTTTTCTTTTATGCCAAAAATCATTAGGATATTAAGTAAAGATCATGTTCCATGAAGATATTTTGTAAATTTCCTACTGTAAATGTATCAAAACTTAATTACTGATTAGTAATATGCATTGCTAACAACTTCATTTGGACAACTTAACAGCAATTTTCTCAATATTTAGATTTTTTTGCACCCTCAGATTCCAGATACTCAAATTGTTGTATCTCAGTGGTAAAAAGTTATCAGGTTTGAATATCACAGATACGCTCAAAGTGAAATCTACCGACATTCTGTGGTCAGAACACAAAATACATGCCCACTTGTGCGGAGCGAGCAGAGAAGAGTAGAGTGATTGTTTTCAATTCATTCTCTATGGGAGATGAGCGGCTGGCTCATGCTGGGGATGGTGGGATTGACAGCAGAGAGGAGTAAGCGTCAAAAAGTTGTGAAATATTCAACTTAATGCAAATGAGAAGTGAAAAACAAAATCGCTGTGAGAGTGAAGACTGTGACGTCTGTCATAAACATTTCAAAATCAGCAGATTTGCATTCATTAGAGTTTCTGGTTGATTTACCCAGTTAAATTACTTAATACTAATTTAAATTAAGATTTCAAAAGTCATTGTGGCTATACTATAATAATATATAGGTAATGCTTCAATGACCATATTTAAAAGGAATAGTTACTCAACCTTGGGCCATCCAAGATGTAGATGAGTTAGGGCTGGACAATAATTCAATATCTATATATTACAATATGATTGTTTTCAATAACTCTGATATGATTTTTTAACACATTTTCGATATTTCAATATACATTAACAGTGTTTCCCATACATTGATTTATTTGTGGCAGTTGACTTCTTTGAATAAACATTAGAACTGCACCTTTCAAAATCAAAATGCAGCGACCTGTGTTTTATATGAATATATCTTTGAAGGGAATTAGCTGTCTTCAGAAAAGTTTTGATGGCATTTTCATTTTATCTGATAAAGTAACATTCATGAGCACAGCTTTGTTTTGTGTACAGCCATTAGTGGGGAAACCACAGTTTCTACCGCTCTAAAAGCACCTCCTGCTGGCACAGAATGAATCTGCATTTTCAATAAGCCCGTCTCCAGCAACATGATTTTGTTGTTGCTCACTCTTTTTTTTGTTTTGTTTTCTACAGCAACTCTGAGCACTTTTCACATTCTTTATCCTGGCTGAAGCACTTTTGTTTCAATCTATAAGAATAATTAGCCTATGTTGTAGTTTAAAGTTAAAGGTATTAATAATATTAAGGTGAGTCTGAGAGTCTTATGTTTATTTGACAGTGATTTCACATTTCTTGTTTGTATCAAGGCTAAATGCTAATAAAAGGTGAACATTAATTTATTTGTACCATTTGAATTTCTAAAATATTATATAGTTTTATATGAGGGCATTTCATAAACTTGCCAAATTCATTTTTCTGAAGTTTTTAGGTACAGACATCTGCCGTGGGTGATCTTGGCCTTTTCTGAGGCTCTTTAAATATAGTTTCTATCAAAATCGGAATTACATTGACCGAATTATATTATATTGATGGAATTATATTGACCGAAATTAAGAAATATATTGTTATATAAGTTTTGGCCATATCTTCCAGCCCTAAAATGAGATTGTTTGTTCATTGGAAAAAATTACATCACTTTTTCACCAAATGGATCCTCTGTAGTGAATGGGTGCCGTCATAATGAGAGTTCAAACAGCTGATTAAAGCATAACAACAATCCACAAGTATTTCACACAAGTCCAGTCCATCAATTAACATGTTATGAAATAAAAAAAACTACTGTTTGTGTTTGCAAGAAGAAGAAAAAGGATCCACCATTTAGGCATTTAACCTTAAACCACTCCTTCTGGACAAAACAAAACAAAATTCAACAATATATTTATTTAGAACTGTTTTGAACTATTTTTATATGTAAATAGAAGCTTGATCTTTGCATATTTCTCTCCTAATTCAAACTAGATTACTTTTTCACTAGAGAAAGCAATATGAGTAGCCGTATTTTAACCAGAACCAACATTATAAGTTAAAAACACCATAATAATGGATTTATTAATTACAAAACATATAGCTTTTCACTTTACAAGATGTAAACTGATGAATTGGAGTCATGTGGATTACTTGTGGATGAAACAAACTCATCTACATCGTGGATGGCCTGAAGGTGAGTACATTTTCAACAGATTTTCATTTTTGGGTGAACTATTTCTTTAAAAGCAATCATGACCTTCACTATAGACAACCACACTGCTCTACATTTACAGACACAAAGTGGCAGATCTCTGGTGTTTTGGCCAGTATTAAGAATTTCCTTCTTCCACACCACTGGACATGTACCATCTCAAGCGATCTTTCCTACAGGTCTCTGTTTGTTATTTTCCTTTCCCTGAGGCAGTGGACTGATGTGGGGGACGAACGGATGCCTGAGTCCCTCCTGCTGTCCAGCTGAGACTCTGTGACTGTGACTTTGAGCTGAACCTGTAGTCAATGCTGCTGCTCTCAGAACAACACTAATCCCCAGTCAGCAAGGATTGATCCCATGTCCCCTCCTGCATCTGCTCTCTCTCTCTCTCTCTCTCTCTCTCTCTCTCTCACTTTCGACCAAAAATCTACTGATTCAGCACAGAGGGAAAGAGCGAGATGGATCTGATCTCTAATTATGGACCTCAATGGCTCTCGGTGAGGCAGCATCGGTTAAAGTTGCTGCCGAGAGCACCTTTAAGGGTCAGTGGTGGCGTATGTCGTATGTCAGGCCTGTCACCACCATTGAACCATTGATCCACCTCTGCAGCTCTGCAGTTCACGAGAGCTGTCACAAGGTGGCAGCCATTAACGCAGTTTGTGCGGGCCTATGGGAAAACGCAGCGAGCCACTGATGTATTCAGAATGATCGCCACCATTATATAAAAGCCAATAATGGGATTAGGAGTGAAGACAACACCTGCCGTGCATGACCAACTGCTGCCTTAATGTAGACTGGCCATTGCACACACACACACACACACACACACACACACACACACACACACACACACACACACACACACACACACACACACACACACACACACACACACACACACACACACACACACACACACACACACACACACATGTTGGGTTTACATGTTTTATGGGGACATTCCATAGGCGTAATGGTTTTTATACTGTACAAACCGTACTTTCTATTGCCCTACACCTACCCGACACCTAAACCTAGCCCTCACAGGAGATTGTGCACACTTTTACTTCCTCAAAAAAACTCATTGTGCATGATTTATAAGCCTGTTTCCTCATGGGGACCTGAGAAATGTCCCCACAAGGTCAAAATCTACTGGTATTCCTATCCTTGTGGGGACATTTGGTCCCCACAACGTAATGAATACCAGGTACACACACACACACACACACACACACACACACACACACACACACACACACACACACACACACACAGTTGTTTTACAATTCACTTCTGTACACGTTTACATTAATTGTGTAAAATTCATTATGACAGTATGATGAAATAATATATTTATAAGTGACCCAGGACCACAAAACCAGTCATAAGGGTAATATTTTTTAAATTAAGTTTATACATCACCCGAAAGGTGAATAAAAGCTTTCCATTGATGTATGGTTTGTTAGGATAGGGCTTTTCAAAAATCTGGAATATTGAGAAAATCGCCTTTAAAGTTGTCCAAATGAAGTTCTTAGCAATGCATATTACTAATCAAAAATTAGGTTTTGATATATTTACGGCAGGAAATGTAGAAATCATTCTAATATGCTGATTTGGTACTCAAGAAACATTTATTATTAATTATTATTATTATTTTTGTGGAAACCATGACACATTTTTTTAGGCTTGAATAGAAAGTTTAAAAAGAACAGCATTTATTTGAAGTCTTTCCTGATACTTCCTTGCTGAATAAAAAATAATAAAAATGAAATAATAATAATAATAATCTTACTGACTCCAAATAATTGAAATGATAGTGTATATAAATACACATTTATGTATTTATGACATTTAAAAATAACAATAATAAAGTAAGAAAACAATAAAGTAGTATTTTTAAAGTTTTTTTAAAATATGTTTCTGATGCTCAAGGCTGAATTGTTTGATCAAAAATCCAGAAGAAACAGTAATATTGTGAAATATTATTTCAGTGTAAAATAACTATTTTCTATGTGAGTATATTTTAAAAAGTAATTTATTCCTGTGATAAAAAAGCTGAATTTTCAGCATCATTACTTCAGTCTTCAGTGTCACATGATTATTCAAAAATCATTCTAATATGCTGATTTATGTTGAATGTTGACAGTTGTGCTGCTTAATATTTAGTTGGAACGTTCTTTAATAAATATAAAGTTAAAAAGAACAACATTTATTTAAAATAGAAATTTTTGTAACAATATAAACCACCATTTAAAAGTTTGTGGTCAGTAATTTTTTGTTAATTTTTTGAAGGGAATGAATACTTTTATTCACCAAGGATGTGTGAAATTGATAGCACATACTTATATTGTTAGAAAAGTAATGTTCACAATATTGATAATAAAAGTAATAAATCAGCATATTAGAATGATTTCTGAAGGATCATGTGACACTGAAGACTGGAGTAATGGCTAATAAAAATTCATCTTTGTATCACAGGAATAAATCATATTTTAAAATATATTAAAATAGAATACCATAACTTCAAACTGTAATAATATTTCACAATATCAGTTTTTTCTGTGTTTTTAATCAAGTAAATGCAGCCTTGTTGAGCATAAGAGACTTCTTTTTTAAAAAAACGTAAAAATCTATTTTAATGTAAATGTAAATATAAATATAATATAACTTCAAACAGTATATTATGTGGATGATTGTTTGTTTCAGCTGACCTGTAGTTTCCCAGGTAAACGCCGTCAGGGTTGAGCATGGGAACGATCTTAAAGATCACATGATCTCGCAGGACCTGAGCGATGGGATGCTGGCTGACCAGAAAGTCGATGACACCTGTAGTAAAAGACAAATACACGCAATAAAGTACAACGCTTGACACGCAAAAGAAGTTCATCATTTCAAATTGATTTTAAAAGACAAAATAATAATTGGACCAGCAAATGGCATTAAAACATCAAAGGAGGATATCAGAGTCACACATCTCTAGTCAATACAAATGAAATAGACCAGACAGCAGAATGAAAGAGAGAGATTTATACAGCTGAGAAACAAAGATCATACTCATTAGAGCAACAAAATGAGAAAGAGACACAGACAGAGGACAGACGGAGAGAATGGCAGCGAGTGAGGCATGTCGATAGTGGCGGTCACTAGTTGTCTTTCCATTTGCCCTGTACTGAGAGCGAATAATTGACAGGTAAACAAGAAGCATAGAAAGAAAAAGCAGGAGTGTGTGTGTGTATGTGAGAGAGGGCAGACCCCATCTCATTCCCCCATCTTCCTCAACCCCTCACCCACTCTGTCCTGCTCATTAGTGCTAATGGAGGCATAACAAGCTCTCTAATTGAGTCAATGTGGCACAGAGGCAGGCCACACTGCTATGCTATCTAATTGCTTGAAGTTTCTATATTTATTCATGCATATCCACATGTGTGTGTGTTATTAAGGTGGCAGGGCAGGTGACTTTGAAGCTTCGTACTGACCAAACTTCAGTTAAGCATAAAAGCCCTCTTCAGAATTACAACAAGGCCGAACTCAATAATTAGCTGCATGAAGATTTGAGCTAAGACGAACCACTACTAACCACATCAACTGAAGGCCCTAAATCATTTAGATGTACACAGTATAGACTGACTGTGTTGTTTTCAGTGGCAAGCTATAATGCAGGATGACAGATGGGAGAAGTCATGCAGATACATACAAATATAATATCATTATATAATAGACAGTACATCTGCAAGCAACATTATGGGAGCCTGTTATATCAAGGAATTACCAAATAAAAAAAAAAGTAATTGCAACTTTTCATCTCACAATTCTGACTTTTTTCTGGCAATTACAACTTTACTTTATCTCGTAAATATTATTTTTTTCAGAACTGCAATATAAACTTGCAATTGCGAGTAATAAAGTAATAAAGTCAGAATTGTATATATATATGTGTTTATATACTTTTTTTCAGAATTGTAAGATATAAACTCGCAATTACGAGAAAAAAGTCAGAATTGCTAGCCTTTTTTTCAGAACTGTGAGATATAAAGTCGAAATTGTGAGAAAAAAGGTGAGAATTTTTTGAGAATTGTAAGATATAAAGTCGCAATTGTGATCAATAAAGTAACAACTGTGAGATATAAACTTGCAGTTGTGAGAAAAAAGTCAGGATTGCATGTTTATATATATTTTTTCAGAATGGCAAGATATAAATTGGCAATTGCAAGAAAAAAGTCAGAATCGCAAGATATAAACCCTTAATTGTGAGAAAAAAAAGTCAGAATTACGAGTTTTTGTAATTGTTTTCAGAATTGCGAGATATAAACTCGCAATTGCAAGAACAAAAGTCAGAACTGCGAAATATAAACTCACAATTACGAGAAAAAAGTCAGAATTGCAAGTTTATATTTTTTTTAGAACGGCAAGACATAAACTTGCAATTTCAAGAAAAAAGCCAGAACTGCAAGATATAAAGTCAGAATTGTGATAAATAAAGTCAGAATTGTCAGATATAAACTTGCAGTTGCGAGAAAAAAGTAAAAATTGTGGGTTTTTATAATAGTTTTCAGAATTGAGAGATATAAACACGCAATTGCAAGAACAAAAGACAGAACTGCGAGATATAAACTCACAATTACGAGAAAAAAATCTGAATTGCAAGTTTATAATTTTTTTCAGAACTGCGATATATAAACTCGCAATTGAGAGTTATAAAGTCAGAATTATGAGATATAAACTCGAAATTGCCAGAAAAAAAGTCAGAAATGTGAGTTTAGATTTTTTTTTTCAGAACTGCAACATATAAAGTCACAATTGTGATAAATAAAGTCAGAATTGTCAGATATAAACTTGCAGTTTCGAGAAAAAAGTCAAAATTGCGAGTTTTTATAATAGTTTTCAGAATTGCGAGATATAAACACGCAATTGCAAGAAAAAAGCCAGAATCGCAAGATATAAACTCACAATTGAGAGTTATAAAGTCAGAATTATGAGTTTATATAATTTTTTTTAGAACTGAGAGATATAAACTCGCAATTGTGACTTATAAAGTCATAATTGTGAGATAAAAACTTGCAATTGCAAGAAATAAATTCAGAATTGATAGTTTATATCTTGCAATTTCAGTGAAAAATGACACAAACTCGCAATTCTGACTTTTTTTGTCGCAGGTGCAACTTTTTTATCCTTTTTTCTCAGAATTGCGTGATATAAACTTGCAATTGCGAGCTAAAAAGTCAGCATTACGAGATTTAAACACAATTGTGAGAAAAGTCAGAATTGCAAGATATGAAGTTGCAATTGCTATAAAAAGTCAGAATTGCAAGTTAGTATAATTTTTCTCAAAATTGCGGGATATGAATTCGCAATTGCTAGAAATAAAGTCAGAATTGCAAGTTTATAATCACACAATTCAGAGAAAAAAGTCAGAATTGCAAGATTTAAAATCGCAATTGCAAAAAAAAAGTATGAATTGTGAGATAAAAAGGTTGCAATTACCTTTTCTATTTTTATTCAGTGGCAGAAACTGGCTTCCATACAATATATTTAAACAATTACATTTAATTTGTTTAATAAAATGTCAGAGGTTCTGAGTAAAACTTGTCATATGAGTGGTTCCTAAGGTGTTGCTATGTGGTTGCTAAGTGGTTTTGAGTGTCTTTTAGCATGTTGCTATACAGTTGTTAACACCTGTTAATCAGGGAATGACTATTTTAGGCCAAGGGCTCTAAAATAACACACATATGATACTTTATTTTTATATTTGAAACAATACTGTTCAAAAGTTTAGGGTCAGTAATTCTTTTTTTTTTTAATAATTCAGCAATCAGGAATGTATCAAAAGTGATAGCAAAGACGGTACAAAACATTTTTATTTAAAATAAATGCTGCTCTTTTAAACTTAATTTTCAATAAAGAATCCTAAAGAAGTATTACAATTTTCTAAAAAAAAAATATTATGCAGCACAAGCGTTTTTTAATCAAATCAGCATTTTACAATGATTTCTGAAGACTGTAGTAATGCTGAAAAATCAGCTTTGCCTTTACAGAAATAAATTACATTTTAAATTTAAATAGAAACAATATATATTTGTAAGAATGTTTCAAAATATTTTTTTACTGTATTTAACCAAATAAACGCATTCTTTTTTTCTTCAAGAAAATGTGAGTGGTCCTGAGAAGGTCCAATGCATGTTTTGATTTTAGTTTGGCATTTTGTAATTACCTGGAGATGAAACAAAAACTAGCAGACCACCTTCAGAACTGCAGCAGACTCCCGATAAACAGACAGAGACAGCCGATAATGATTTGACATTAAGCTATGGAAACCTCTAACATAATCCACCCGTGAAAAGACTGCATTGTATCATCATTTGTCAAGGACACTCTCAGGATAGCCACGTCTTTGTATTGTAACCCAAAGTGAAAGCAGACTTTTTCTGTAGAATTGATGTTATTGATGGTATTGCCTTTGAAATCTGGGCATTTTGTCAGACTGTTGTGTCAGCAAGTGTTGTGCTCCATGACAGGTAAGGTCTTTGCATCGCCGGCTTTAAACAGATTTAGGAGTGATGCAGAGAAGGTGAGCTGACACTTCCTCTAATCTGCCGTACACTCCCTGACCTCCTGTTTTTCCGTTCATCCGCTGACCTTCGCTTGCAGCGGAGCCCAGCGGTGCACAGAACTTAAAGTACAAAAGGAAAAGCGTTCTGATGAAACGCAGAGGCCCACCAGGGCCAACCGTCCTTAATGTTGGTCAGTGTTTTGTATTTCAGCAGATTACAGGATCTCAGGACATCATCGGTCTGTGTATGCGTGTGTCGAGACGAGACAAGGTCTTACCCTGACAGATGAAGGAAGCAGGTGATTCTCCAGGGTGAACGCGGGCTGTGAGAAACACCACCCGCTTTTCTCGCTCTTGGTTCAGATGGGCTGAAACACACACACAAACGCAGAAAGGTTACTCTCAGCAGGTAGGGGTCTTGGCAGGACAGTGTATGTATGGTCAGGAGCCATATGTCTGGGCCCTGGAGTTTCAGACCTCAGACATGCAGCAGGAAACCCAGTATGACAGGACAGGAGTGATAGGAAATGTCAGAGCTAATGAAGACTCCACAGGAGGACAAAACACAATGAGCTGCTGATCGCAAGAGCAGGAGAAAAACATCTTGTGGCTGGCGAATGTACATGGATCCTCAAGCGCCTACATCTTTTCAATTAAGACTTTAACTACACCAAATTAATATCAAATTAATAAAAGCGACCACCCTGAAGTCTCTGTGATGAGGTCTAATGTTCTAGACCTCTTTCAGTGTTCATTTATTGTGTTTTTTCAGCAGTTTCAAGCAAAAATCAAAAGCTGGATTGCTTGGAAAATGAATAGCACTTTCTTCACTAAGCTTTATTATTTGAGGCATATACAAACATTGCAGGATGACTTGTGTGCCAAAGTTGCTCGAATCCCTAACTGTAAATATGAGTAATATTCATAAAGATCCGTTCCTTAGCATATACCACTAATTAGCATTTATTTCAGACAATATGTACTTAATATTTACTAAAAACAGAAGTTCATTATCCATCCCCATCCACACAGCCTATTTATGTAAATTAAACTGCATAAATGGGTCATTCAGAAACAGCCATTAAAAGTTATTAAAGACAGTAAGAAACATACCGTTATGTAGAGGTTGGCCAATCGTAATAGAGTTCATTTATTTATAGAACTCTTAAAGTTACAGCAAATAGCCTGTTTAATCCAAACAGTCAGAGATGGCGGTAAAATGTTCATGTAAATCTAACTTATAAATTGTTTTGGTTGGCAAAAACCTGGAAAACATCATAAGCAGGCTTTAGTAAAAATATTTAATGCTACAGAAATAAAGAATATGACCCTTTGAAATGTTTTGACCATTTAAAAATTTTCTGGCAGATAGAAATGTTAAGGTCACCGTGTTTAAATGAATTCAGTGCTGTCAATAGATAGCTGTACGTTAACTATAATGAATCCCAACAGTATTTAGAAACAGTATTTTTTATGTTTTAAAACTTGTTTTTTTTCTTCATATTTTCAAGTCCACTTATTAGTAGCGCTGGCACTAACAATTATTTTAGTAATCAAGTAATCGTTCGATTATTCTGACGATTAATTGAGTAATTGGATAAAATTTTGTGGTATTAAAAATAGACCTAAGTGAACAATAGACTTTAGAATTACTTAAAATACATATATAATAGTATATATATATATAATATATATATAATATATAATGAGGCAATGGTAATTGGTTCAGATAAAATATCAAAACCAAGTAATCATATGGTTTTATTGATCAAAACAGTTAAAACACGTAATATACTAAAACAATATAAATCTGCTTGCAGTGGGCGCCAATGGCCTGAAGGTAATGATTTACCTTAAAAAATCTGATAGAATGGTGCACATTGTTACCAGATGAACATTATAAGCAACTCACTCTTTTTTTTGAGATGTTTGAGATGGTCCACGCATATAAATGACAACTGTTTGTGTGGAGCAGCATTTACTGTGAATGGAGACGCTCTAAGATGCATGCAATGTACATGCTTATAAATAAATTGCATATTAAACCTGCAGTGCATATACAGTATGTATTGAACTGAATCGCAGCCTTTGTGACTTCACAATGGCACTATGCTTTATTATGATTGTAAAATGGTTTGAATACTTCGTCCAACCTTAGAAAATGGTCTAATAATGAAGTTTTGGCCCCTTCTAAGTTTTTGGTAGATAGGATTTTAAGGTTACTGTGTTTTTAAATGAATTCCATGCTAGATACTTCATCATGGATGGAATAATAACTCCAAGATCTGTTTCCAGATATTTCGTCCTTCTTCTCCTCTTTTACAATCTCCAAAATGATACAGAGAGGAATTTAATGCAGAGCAAATCAAATCAGTCCCTCTTTGTGAGCGATGCCAGTTGGGAATGGAATGGGAATACCATTCAAGTTAATGAAAAGAAAGGCTGGACGAATGCAAAAGGACTGCCAACAAAAGCTCCTCTTTAAAAGTCTGATGCGCTTCCAGGCAGAGAAGCGAGCACATTTTAGTCTCAGAGCACTCCGTTCCTTCAGGCGGGACGCTACACGGGAACGTGCACGATGGGTAATTCGTTCGGCCTTCACGGTTTTCTCTTATCGGTTTGTGCCGTGGGTTGTCCAAACAGGTACTTTTTCTAGCAAGGAAATCACATAATGACCAAGAACTAACACCTGTAGGGAGAAGCACAAGCACACATACACACATGCTTGCAGTATATAAGGCCACTGTTATTATATTCTATTCATTTTTAAAGGACACACTGATAACTAAAAATGCTAAACTGGTTCTATTCAATTCAGAAGTTATGCATCAAGATGAAAAACGGACATGGAATGACAAATCATGCACCACCGCCTTATGTGTCTGTTTGAGTCAGGGAAATATCATAGAATTAATAAGGCACAAACGCACATGCGTGCTGATGCCTCAGCAGTCTGAGGAATAGCAGAACACAGGTCAATCCTCAAAGATATCCTCCTCACTTCCAGACTTGACCACGAATGAAACATTAAAATATCCAAATGCATTATTCAGCAGGCTCCTTGAATATTATATCCATCCATCACTAGCTGTAAAGACAAGCACGGCCTAATACATTATGTCTATGGTGACTCGGGCTCCCGTGGGGCCGTCTTTAAGTCTGTAAGGGATTGCGAAGGCTGAAGGGAAATGATTAGAACTGTACCTGAGATCATTGTGCCAGTTTTGCTCTTAAAGCAGTTCAAGGAAGCCTGTCGTCTCAAAGGCGGCTTTTACCAGGAGCAAGAGGGATTGGATTTATAAAAATCTACTGTGGTAACAACAGCTTCTGCCAAAGTACAGTTATTGCTACTACAAGAAAAATGTGGTAAATTCACCACCACTTTCATCACTAAAAGAAATGCTATATTGCTTCAGTCCTGAATGCTGACTGGTCAATAAAGTGTTCCAGGTAGATACAGTATTACATAATATCCCTGCACACCGCCACAGGGCTTTCAAACTTTTTGATGCCACAGACCTCAAATATTATTACAAAGGACCCCCTTCCTAAAATACAAAAGGTAGCTTCATATCGTAGCAAGACAGAATGTATAGTGTAAAAAAATGTCAAATAATAAATGTTTGGAAAATATGTTTCTACTGAGCTGATACTGTATTTTTTCACAACTCAACTGTGGTTGTCAATATAATAAAATAATTGTGATTAATCTCATCTCAGATTTCCAACTAGTATTTAGAAAACAGAATGAAACAGTATTTATTATTGCATTTTTCCTTTTATACAGAAATGTTCATTATAATATATACATGTTTTATCATCTTGTTTTAAACTTTTCACTGTCCCCAACACTTCCCCTGCCATAAGGACATGTTGATTTAATTTGAATATGCCTAAAAATAATGTTTTAATGATATTTAATCTACTACTACTAACAATAATAATATTTAGCATTAATAATATTAATTGTCATAAATATTTTTATGTTGCATATAGCACAGCACATTTTATATTGTAAGTATTGTTGTATAATCATTTAATATGAAATTATATTATGATGTTACAGTAGTATTATTACAGTACTATTGGTATATAGTTGTTAAACTATGAAGTGGAAACTATGTAGGGTCCTATGATTTCTGCAATGCGGAAAGTGCAGAATCTAGTCATAAAAACTAAATTTACTGCATAATGCGGAATGTCTTTGATGATGATGATGATGATAAATTTTATTTATAGTGCACTATACAGTCGTGGCCAAAAGTTTTGAGAATGACACAAATATTAGTTTTCACAAAGTTTGCTGCTAAACTGCTTTTAGATCTTTGTTTCAGTTGTTTCTGTGATACAAATATAATTACAAGCACTTCATACGTTTCAAAGGCTTTTATCGACAATTACATGAGCAAAGAGTCAGTATTTGCAGTGTTGTCCCTTCTTTTTCAGGACCTCTGCAATTCGAATGGGCATGCTCTCAATCAACTTCTGGGCCAAATCCTGACTGATAGCAACCCATTCTTTCATAATCACTTCTTGGAGTTTGTCAGAATTAGTGGGTTTTTGTTTGTCCACCCGCCTCTTGAGGATTGACCACAAGTTCTCAATGGGATTAAGATCTGGGGAGTTTCCAGGCCATGAACCCAAAATTTCAACGTTTTGGTCCCCGAGCCACTTAGTTATCACTTTTGCCTTATGGAAGAAGTTGCTGTTGGAGGGTGTTTTGGTATCATTCTTTATTCATGGCTGTGTTTTTGGGCAAAATTGTGAGTGAGCCCACTGCCTTGGATGAGAAGCAACCCCACACATGAATGGTCTCAGGATGCTTTACTGTTGGCATGACACAGGACTGATGGTAGCGCTCACCTTTTCTTCTCTGGACAAGCCTTTTTCCAGATGCTACAAACAATCGGAAAGAGGCTTCATCGGAGAATATGACTTTGCCTCAGTCCTCAGCAGTCCATTCGCCATACTTTTTTCAGAAGATCAATCTGTCCCTGATGTTTTTTTTTGGAGAGAAGTGGCTTCTTTGCTGCCCTTGTTGACACCAGGCCATCTTCCAAAAGTCTTCGCTTCACTGTGCGTGCAGATGCGCTCACACCTGCCTGCTGCCATTCCTGAGCAAGCTCTGCACTGGTGGCACTCCGATCCTGGAGCTGAATCCTCTTTAGGAGATGATCCTGACGCTTGCTGGACTTTCTTGGACGCCCTGAAGCCTTCTTAACAGTGCAGTGGAAAGTTTATTTCGGGATTAAGTTCATTTTCATTGCAAAGAAGTACTATGCAATTCATCTGATCACTCTTCATAACATTCTGGAGTATATGCAAATTGCTATTATAAAAACTTAAGCAGCAACTTTTCCAATTTCCAATATTTATGAAATTCTCAAAACTTTAGTTATTAATATTTAATGAAACCGTTAAAATACAATCCAGAAAATTAAAGGAAAACAGAATTCGGTAAAAATAAAACTGAATTGGAGGAAAAAAAATTATAGGGCCTTAAAAATGTAAGTTTTGTTAAACTTTTAATAAATTGCTGTTTAATATGGTAAGTTTAATGATTTCAATTAATTAGACATTTAACAATTTGACAATTAAAACTGAAAAAAAAAAAAAAAACGAAATCCAGAAAAATTTCAATGGAAAGAAATTTGGGAAAAAATAAAATGGATTTCATAGGGCCCCGACTATGCCCTCCATAGTACATTTTTGTAAGGGTAGTTACCATCATTTTCCTTTTGTCACTGCACAGGGTGTAGCAGAAAACCCCACTGCAGTGAACAGATGATTATCTGTCATGTAAAGCAACTGTTACCACATGGATGCACGCGAACACACACACATACACCGCCCTCCCATGAGACTGCCTTGTCTTGTATGGCCGGTCAATAATATATCACGGCCTCTCTCGCTGTGTCCTAAACGACTCCGGTGATCGTTGAGCTCATTGCTATGTACACAAGCCTAATATCTTATTGATCTCATCTGAGTTTGTGCTGAGCTGCAGGAAATGCTGATTGCCGCTATGCTACGTTCACCCATATATATTCTAATCTGCTTCCTGGGGGCCTGAAAAACACTTCAGCATGGGCTGCAATCATAAAACATTCGTCGAATTTTACAGGAAAATTTCTCTCGCCGCCTCTCTTCCCCCTCTCTGTCCTTCACCGAGATGGATGGCTTTGCCATTCAGAAGTCTCGGTGGAAAGGCTCGGGCGTTTGCTGGAAATGTGAGCGCTTGCGTTTCAGCAGGCACCGGGTGTGCGGCTCCATCAGTTATAAATCCCACCTCGGGCCCGACCCGCCGCAAACAAGCCAGCGGATGTAAAACAATGCAGCAGCCTGGAGGCAAACGCTGCACTTAGACGTGCGGGACAGATGGGGCGAGCCGCGTGTTTACGTTGTGCCGTGCCTATAGACCTCCTTCCCCATTAAAGCGAACAGCCCTGAAACATTCATTACGAGTCACTTGCAGCCGTTCCATACGGTTCTTTTCGGAATTAATACTCTGTAAGATGTATTTTTAATGTTCATTTGCGTCAGTGTTTTTATCAGCGTTTTCCAGAGGGCCCGCAGCTTAGCAGCGAGCAAACGTTTATCTTTATGTTGAGAACTGCTGCGTGAGCTCTCTTTCTTTTCATTTCTCTCGCTCTCAAAACACAACACAGGAGTCCTTTGACCTGCAGGTGGTGCTAAAGATCAACAACAGGCGTCCAATTCACCACCTCCAACGCTGCAGAAAAAAACTCTTATGAAACAAGACAAATGTGCTTTAGCAATCGGCGAAGTTTTTTCTCCTCCTGTTTCGCTGCATCAGTACTTTTCTTACACTCTGTTTTCCTTTGACACCCGTCATGCATCCTGATGCCTTAATGTATGAACGCTACCTTGACCGATTTCATAACCTCCCCCCTGTTTACCTATAAGGAGCTGGTGGGACATAAACAAGCGCTCTCTCCTATAGACGAGACATGCTCCCAATTAGACCATAAAGCACCAGTAATGGGCTGACTCTTTTAAAAGGACTCCACAGGCCCGCTCTATATCTCCTTTAATGGTGCTGCCGGCCCGGTAGCGATGGGAATCCCTCATCTCACAGAAGATCCCACCACTCCAAATCACAGGAAAGGTCAACAGCCCCGTTCGGCTTCTTCTACTGCTCCCCACTTCCATTAGGAAAGGAATGAAAGGCAGAAGGGAAAACGAGAGCGAGACGGGGGAGAAATTTTTATGTTGACAACCTTGGCTGAGACAACCACCTCAGCATATTTCTCACCTGAGAGCACAAGTCCCCACGTTACCGCCCGACGCGAGGAAATAAAAAAATAAACGCGAGCGTATTATGATCAGCTGCGATAAATATGTAAATGGCGTCAAAAGAAGAGAAGTGTCTTTGACAAAAAGTGAAAAATCTAATGGATTTTGAAGGTTATGCAGATTGTGCAGTTCGGCTTTTCTCCTGTGGTCGACGTGCCACTTTTAATGCAAGCTGATAAGACATGAAAAGGGCCCTGACGTAACACAATTACCTGGGATCTTTAAGAGAGCTGGAACCCGAGCAGATCAAATTCAGCAGAAATGGCAGCTTCGCTCTGTTCAAGACGAGCCGAGTAAGTTTCATCACGCCGGGCTGAGATAGATGACTCAAACATGACAGGCTGCATTTGTTTCTGCTGTCTCCTTTCTCTAGGGTCAGACGACACAGAGTCCAGATCTACTGCTCAATAACCACATGCCCTCCATTATTATTAGCATTACTATAATGACATGCAGAAATGCACAGTTGGGGCCTAAAAGACTGAAAACACCAGTCTAATTTAATATAATTTCTATCATCTTGCACCATTATACTACCATAGTTTTCTGGACATGATGGCACTATGGTAAAATGATGCTTTTTGGATATAAAAGTTTACAAAAAAAACATGGGCATCATACTTTTCCATGATACATATGAAAATTGAAATAAAGTTAATATATATACACTGCCAGACAAAAGTTTTTGAACAGTAAGATTTTTGTCTCTTTTGCTCACCAAGCCTACATTTATTTGATCCAAAGTACAGCGAAAACAGTAAAATTTTGAAATATTTTTACTATTTAAAATAACTGCACTATTTAAAATGTAATTTATTCCTGTGACTTCAAAGCTGAAATTTTAGGTTTCTTTGATGAATAGAAAGTTTAGAAGAACCACATTCATTTGAAATAGAAATATTTTGTAACATTATAAATGTCTTTATCATCACTTTTGATCAATTTAAAGCATCCTTGCTAAATAAAAGTATTAGTTTTTAATACTAAATATACATTTTTAATAATAAAAAAATATACTGACTCCAAGCTTTTGAATGGTATAGGGTATTATGTTAAAAAGCTTTTTATTTCAGATAAATGCTGACCTTTAAAACTTTCTATTCATCAAAGAATCCTGAAAAAAATGTACTCAACTGTTTGAAATATTGATAATAATAAAAAGAAGAAGTAGAAATGTTTCTTGAACAGCAAGTCAGCATTTTAGAATGATTTCTGATGGATTATGTGACTGGAGTACTGATGCTGAAAATGTAGGTTTAATCGCAGGAATGAATTACATTTTAAAATATATTCAAATATAATGAAGTTTTAAATAGTAAAAATACTTCACAATATTACTGCCTTTGCTGTATTTTGGATCACATAAATGCAGGCTTTGTGAGTAAAACAGTAAAAGTTTTAATGTTTTTTAAAGAATTCTGTTCTACTCACAAAGCCCGCATTTATATAAATACATGTATTGTATTGTATTATGTAAATACAAACCTTTATTCTGGATATATATATAGCAAATTATTTCTATGGCCGCCAAAAGAGAGTTTAGAAAATGCCTCATTAGTGGTAGGAGGAATACACAACCTTGGTTCTGTGCCCTCGAACCTTCAACCCCAGTCCGATGAGGGCCTTCTTCCTCCAAAAGCATTCAGTTATTCCGATCGGCACCCGGCACCTTCATGCTGGAGTGAATTAGCATCAGTTTGCAGCAGCAGTGGAATGACACGCTCGCCCGTGTGTGCGTCATATCAGCCGACACGGACTAGCTGTAAATTGTCAGTAGTGTTAAATTTATACAGGGCGCAGGCTGCTGTACAGGGTGCTGGAGCCGAACAGTCATCAACCTCCCTCTTTCTCTCGTTCCCATCTCACTTTATTCTTCAAGGACAGGGCTTTAAAAGAAATAGAGCTTTATGCCTGTGGATTCCTGCCTGTGTACAGGTCAGGTGGAAGCAGAACAGGCAGTACGCGCCGCGTCTCCTCATGGATTTTCTCTAGCCACAAGGTCATAAACCATTTTTCACCCCTGGGCTCCTCAATGCTACTCTCTCACCTAAAAGCATCAGCCTAGCTCTTCAATCTGAGATCTGATTCTATTCAAACGCCACCTCTCTGAAAGAAACCCCTTGAATACATCCATCTCATTCTTTTGCATCGTATTTATCGCCAGCAGCGGGCCAGATCGGGCCGCCACAAAGCCGGACTGTGAAAGGACCGTTTTTGAGTCAAAGTCAAGGGGATAACAGAGGTCAGACCAGAGGAGAAAGGCAAGAGAAAGTGCGTGCCCGGGTCAATAAGCCTCTATACGCGATCCTAAGTCAGATCTGAGCCTGTAAGTGGAAGCTGAAGTGAGCAATCAAGGGCCGGAGAGATTTTGGTTCCCACAATGCACTGTAAGAAGCGAGTCACTCCAGAGGATTACAATGGCATGTTATGACACTGATATCAGACGGAGCTGAAGAGAGATGGAGAGACAGCAAAACTCAGCATGTAAATACAACTCTGAACCCTCTTAAGCCCCGTAGATGGTCCGGAGGGATAAAAGCACTGAGCGCGGGGTGATTAGAGATCGATTTAGCGCAATCAAGAACCCCCTCTCTCGCTCACGCTCATCTCTGTGAAATGGAGAGATCTCTGTTCTCGACAATTTCACGACAATTGAGGTTGAGAGAGGTGGAGGAAGTGTCAGTCGAAAGGCTAGAAAAAGACAAAGAAAGAGAATCAAGCAGCAAGAGAAAGAAAAATAGTCATTTAGTGGGTGGTCATTGCACGTTGCTTGTTTTAGTCAAACAAAGAACTTCACAAGATCTGTGTTGCAGAAACGGCTAATTAGGTTAATAATTAGGTTAAAAAGGAAAGGTCAACCTGCGATCTGGACCCCCTGGCAGAGATGGAGGACTTTGAGAGTGAGTCATTCAAACAGAGTGGAAAGGAAAAAATGGAACACTTCAAAGGGAAAATTCAGCCAAAAATGAAAATTACTCACCTCATGTCGTTCCAAACCTTAAAGACCTTTCATTTTCTGAACACAAATTAAGATACTTTTTATTGAATCTGATAGCTTTCTGACAATGCATAGACAGTAGGGATGTAACGTTATTATCAATATCGTGGTATCGTCTCGATATCATTGTGGTCACATATGAAACCATAGGTCTTCCGGGCAAAAAGTGTCATTTTTTAAATATATTTAAACTTATTCTAACATAAAAGGTGTTTAAAGTTGTGTTTTGGGCCATTATGCTTTGGCACAGCATCTGACACATCAACCAAAAGCACAATATTCCTGATAGCACACGTACATCACAGAGATGTCTATTTGACGCCTGCAAGACGTATTTATTAGATTGTTTGCTCATCTGCAATACGTCTATGACGATTCATATCAGATGTCAAATAGACATTAATTAGATGTCTTTAAGATGTTTATAATTTAGAAAATGTATGTAAAACTGACATCTTACAGACATCTGTCAGATGTTTGTACACAGCAGATGCTTTCCAGATCAAGTGATCTTTAACAGACATCTTGTAGATGTATGTGTGCTATCTGGGATGGCTTAATCCCTTCAATAAGGAGAAACTTCCTGTGTGTTTCAAAGCGAAGCGCACTTCGCTCAGGCAATCAGCTTGTGATCTGGTGTTTTCCGCACCTCAGAGCAGCTCAGTTCACAGTGAATGCAGTGAATTTAGCACGCATTTGGGAATGCAATGGCCATTTTTGCGGCAGATGATTACAACATTTCACTAGATGTGTTTTTGTAAGCCTGTTTTCACTGAAGCTGGAGTTTTCCTTCAAAATAAAAGCTCCAACGCCGTTTCCGTCAAAATAAAAGCTTAAAAGTGCAGTATGAATTGCTGACAAAATTCAAAATATCTCTTTTAGGTGTAGAAATTTGTAAAGTATTATAATTTCCCTACTTGTTTATAGCAAAAATAATATACCTATGAACTATTTATTTTCATTTATTTTATAGTGCAATTGTTTTACAATGTATGGCTATTACTGTCAAAATTGTTATTGTTATTATTATTATTATTATTATTATTATTATTTTCTAATTAGTTTGGCCTCCTAAAACACCAGTGTAAATGTAATTTAGACTGAGACAGTATACCACAAATAAGAAGAGGGCTGAGTCCCTTTTAAAGTTCAGGTACAAGTCATTTTTTTATGACTTTAGTTTTCTTAATTAAAAACATGGGTTGGAGCTCTAAATTTTGAACTCTCAAAATACATTAGAATAATTTAACTTTAAATTGTAAAAATATTTCCAAGTCTTCATTTGTCATTTTATTTTATTTTTTTAAATATTGAAATAAATATCATATCATGGACTTCATAATGAGATATTATCATATTGTGAGATTTTGATATCATTTGGTAGTAACATCATTAAAATAGTCCATGTGACATTAATGGTTCAACTGCAATTTTAAGAAGCAACAAGAATACTTTTTTGTGCAAAAAAAGTAGTTGTGTTGCTGTTCATGCAGGGTCAGAGATCTCTCGGATTTCATCCAAAATATCTTAATTTGTTTTCCAAAAATGAATGCAGGGTTTCTTGTGGGTTTAGAATAACAAAATTAAAAATTTTGTTCGAACTATCCCTTTAAAATGTATGAATGTCATTGCATTGAAATGCAAAGTAATTTTGCATCCTGTTTAACTCAATTGTAATTTACAAGACATTATCAATTCAATTCTAAATGGTGCACAACATCCATTATACATCCACAAAAACACACTTGGTTAGTAAAAGTAGTCTTTTGGTTTGAAATTCTATCTAATGCATTGACATTCATACATTTTAAGTGAGGCGTAAGTGTCTAAATACATTTTAGGGCAAGTATATATGGAAATATAATTGACAGAAAGAGACTTGATGATTGTGGCTCCGAAACGTCCTTTGGCATCAACTGACAAATGCAATACCATCTTTCTATCCTTTTAACATATGAGCTTTCACAGATGACAGACCATGTGAAATTGGGACTTGAAAAAAGAAAGAAGAAAGAAAACAGAAAACAGCGAGCTGCCTCTTGACATTAAGGAGAATAACAAGAGAGAAAGAGAGAGACAGACAGACAGAGAGGGAGAAATCTGTCATGCTTAAAGCCCTTTTGCCAAATTGCTCGCCCTCGATTTGGCAGCATTGGTCATAGTCTCCCTCCGCTCTCCCCGACTCCTGCCTCGTCCCTTCAAAACAGAAAAAAAAGGTGGAGAGAGAAGAAAGAAGAGATGCTGGTCTGTGCTCTGAACGACAGGGAATCAGAGAGAGGCAATAATGGTTTTTTTTGAAGAATGCACGACTGAACTTTATGGCTGCCTTGCTTGAAAGGACGATTTACAAACAAGAAGAAAAAAGCAGCGGTGATTTCTTTGGGATATGCCCCTAGCTGTGCCGCCCCCTCCATATGTGACAGTGGGGGTAGAAGGGCGTGTGGGGGGAACCGCTCGCCACTTGACAGCCAACCACTGCTACCGTGGAAACAAGTCTGGTGCTGCCGTGGAAACAGGCCTAGATCGAAACAAGCATTGAGCAACCACAAAGGTAAACCTAGCATGAGATTCAAGAACCTTTTAAAGGATGCAAGAGAGAGAGAGAATGAAGGTAAGGTATAATATAGACAATCCTCAAGATGCATCACTTCCTTTGACATGTGTACAATAACTCAAAATTTTTGCATGAGCAGCCTAAAGTCTGGCCATTATTGTAGTTTATTTCACAAACCAACCAGTTAGTCACTATAAATTCTACTTAAAAAAAATGGATGGGAACCATAAAACGATTCTGGTGCCAGTTTCTCTTAATGATTGCAGTTCCTTAACAATCCTATAAGTGATTCTTTTAGTACTTTAAAAAAAACATATTTATATTAAATATTATTATTGAAAATTACAATAAAATTATTACTATTGTTATTGTTATCATTATCATCCGATAATATACAGTGCACAGCATAAATGAGTACACCCCTCTAAAACTTAACAAATTGAGCAATTACTCTTCACTTGAAAGACATATTAGGATACTTTGGAGATATAATGTTCCAACAGGCCTGCTTGATCAATTACCAAAGAAGAATGTTAAAATTATTTAGCAAATTAAGATTTTCCTGTCAAAGTGATAAAATGTTGCGTTGCAAAAATGAGTACACCCTCCTGAAAATTACTAAATAAAACAAAAAACAAAAAACAAAAGTGTAGGTTTAAAGCTATTTTTGATCAACCGGTAAGTATACTGAACCAAAACTTTTAAAGACAAGTAATTTCCTGACAGTTAAAGGCGTTTTATAGCCTACTGAATCATACCCAGACTTAATGCTGTCAACAATGAAACCACTTGGGAGAGAACTGCCAGGTTACTTATTTCTTAGCAGAAAAGAGGACAGTGGTACAAGAGGAATACCAAATTATTGTTTTAAGTGTGAAAATATAGCAAAAGTAGCACTGACATTCAAAAACAATGGACTTGTGACACACCTCCTGAAATAACCAGGTCTTCACTTTAAGTTTTCATTTAATGATGAGTGAATTTTTGCTACAAAATGAGGCGGAGAAATACCATGTAAGAGTATCAGAGCCGGCAAAAGCTATGAAAAGAGTGACACTTTATCTCACAGAGTACGAAGCAGCCTGCAGAAGTGACATGCATGGTTATTGTCACCACTAGAATTACCTACTGTAGCCAAAGCACAGTAAACTCATTTAACCTTTTAAAAGGCCCATATTTACAAAATATAGACTTCTGGGAATCCATACTCTGGTGTCAAGGGACCAAGTCAATCATTTCGGATCCAAAAGCATCCAAAATGTTCTGGTGTTGCTACAGGAGTACAGCGAGAAGTGCCTGGTACCTACAGTGACGTTCAGTGGTAGTAAAGCCCTTCTACAGGGATGTATGAGTGCTGAAGGTGTGAGGGAGCTGTGCTTTATCAGTGCTGGCATGAATTCACACACTACTGTGTGATGTAATACAAAAAACTGAAACTGCAGATGCTACCCTCCCCTCATTCCCTGCATTATTGGGCATTTTTTTCAGCATGACAATGAGGATATTTATTCTCCCAAGGTCAAAATCCTTCAGTGGACATGTATTTCACTCAGTATTAACACTCTTGAGCAGCTGTGGGGGATTCTGTAGAGACGAGCTAAGCAAAACTCCAAAAATTAAAAAAATTAAAGACCAGGGCATTTAAGGAGGTCATTCTCCAGGAGTTAAACAGGACAGATGTGAAAATTTGCCATGAATTTGTACACTCAGTGCCAAGAAGGGTCAGAGCAGTATACTTAATGTTTTGGAGGACATATTAAGTACTATATTATACATTTGCTGAATTACATATAGGGTGTACTCATTTCTGCAATCCATTATTTAAACAAAATGGGCAAATTTACTTATATTACAGGAAATATTGGCATATATTTTGTTGTTTTTATTAAGTATATGTTTAATACATTTAAACATTGCCATCTTTCCATGAATTATATTAGTGATCATTAAGAAAATACATGTTTTATATATATTAAGAGGGGGTGTACTCATTTATGCTGTGCACTGTATTAAACTAAACTATTCTCTTAATGATTCCAGTTCCTTAATGATTCCATTAATGATCCTTTTAAACTTTTTTGAGTTTATATGACACAATTTTGAATTTCACGTTTATATCTCACAATTGTGACTTTTTTTCTCAGAATTACAAGTTTATATCATGCAATTCTGAGAAAAAAGTTACAATTGCAAGATTAGAATTCAAGCCAGAATTGCATGATATAAACTTGTAATTCTGAGAAAAAAAGTCATAATCTTAATTGTAGACATAAGACAATTTTTTTTCCTCAGAATTACAAGTTTATCTCGCAATTCTGGCTATAACTCATTATTGAATTTATATTTTACAGCAAGTTAGAATTGCAAGTTTATATCTTACAATTGTGACTTTTTCTCTTTAGAATGACAAGTTTTTATCTCGCAATTATGAGTTAATATCTTACAATTATGAGGAAAAATTTAAAATTGCAAGTTTGTATCACGCAATTCTGAGAAAAACAGTCAGAATTGCATATTTTTATAAATTCTGAGAAAAAAAGTCAGAATTGCAAGTTTGTGTCAATTCTGAGAAAAAAGTCAGAACTGCAGATTTTGTAACCATTTTGAGAAAACAAGTCAGAATTGCAAGTTTATATCACGCAATTCTGAGAAAAAAAGACAGTTTGTACCACAAAATTCTGAAAATATGTCAGAATTGCAAGTTTATATCTCAATTCTGGCTATAACCAAAGTCCCTTTAAGGCAAGTCATGTCACTCGGCGGCCATCTTTGAAACGCTACTTGGGCAGGCAAGTGCAGCTCCTATCTCTTTGAATGGGGAAACATCAAATTCTACAAAACTATTCACCAAACTTACGATTAAATTTCATATTTTAAATCTCCAATGAAATCCAACAAGAACTGCCTCATAAATATGGTTCCTTGTGCTCCAATAACGTTAAAAAAACGCTTATTTTTCCGGCTAAATGAGCCAGTACGCATGCGCAGTACTGAGCGCACGTCTTAGAGCGCCGACTGTTTCTATAGCAACCGGGACTTCTAACTGCAGCTGCAGTGATGCGCTGACTTTACTAATCAACGATTGGCTCTTTCACTAAGAAGGCGGGGCTTCGCGGCCACAATGAACGTTGCATTTTTCCCCATTCAAAACTATACGAGTGACATGTCTTGGGTATTCTATAGTCTTTGCTATAACTCACAATTGTGAGTTTATATCTTATAATTCTGAGAAAGTCAGAATTGCATATTTTTATAAATCCTGAGAAAAAAGATCAGAACTGCATATTTTTATGAATTCTGAGAAAAAAGTCAGAATTGCAAGTTTGTATCATGCAATTCTGAGAAAAAAAAAGACAGAATTGTAAAGTTTGCACCACAAAATTCTGAAAATAAGTCAGAATTGCAAGTTTATACCTCGCAATTCTGGCTATAACTCACAATTGTGAGTTTATATCTTACAATTCTGAGAAAAAAAGTCAGAATTGCAATTTTGTATCACACAATTCTGAGAAAAAAAGTCAGAATTGCAAATTTGTATCATGCAATTCTAAAAAAAGTCAAAATTGCAAGTTTATATCTCACAATCGTGACTTTTTTCTTTAGAATTATCACATATCTTACAATTCTGAGAAAAAAAAGTCAGAATTGCAAGTTTGTATCATGCAATTCTGAGAAAAAAGTCACAATTATCGCAATCATTTATTTATTTTTGAGATTTATTTCTCCATATTGCCATACAGACTACCAGACAGTAACTACACTGATTTAAATCTCACAGGTTATGTGCACAATTCACACCGCTTGTGCTGTATGGTTCTGATTCACTAAAAGACCTGGTTTATAGGAGTCATTGGTTCAGGAGTCGGTTAGCACTGGTTGCATTGTATGACTCTGATCCACAAAGAGAACCGATTTGTAAGAGTCATTCTACTGGACTTGCAGCGCTGTTGAATATGTATTGCAAAACACTCTCAGAGTATTATAGTATGATATTTCCTCTGTGTTGGCTGTGTTTTTTTTTTAGCTGGTGATATCAGACAGCTCATGCCATTTTAGTGTGCAATATATGCACCAGACGGTCAGTGAACAAACTGTGGGCGGTCTGTGGGCGTCCGGTCTGAGACTATGTAGGACATAACTAACATTGTGCATGCAATAACAAACCCCTGCAATCTCAAAAGGTCACTTGGATCATGTCAGGCTCGATACAATTGTACTGAAACATATCTCCGGCTGGGACGAAGCAGGTAATTTTACACACTTCACCCACTCAGATTCCCAAAAAAGCTCAGACTGTAAGCGCAGTTGAAAGAAAGACAGCTTTTTTAATATAGGTTATTAGTTTCCTGCCCCCCATAGAGTTCTAAATAATTTCTGAAAGCAACAAAGTCCAGACAGGAAACCTCTCTCTGCACCCAACTTTATTACGCGGTTACAGCTCGGAGGTTTAATTTCTCTCATGATTTATTTTTTTTGCTCTTATTCCTTCTTTTTTCGTTCCTTTTCTCACTACATAGTGAGATCCCTGACACTCAATTTACAGCCTCACCATCTCTGTCAATCTCAATCTTATACTCTCTAAAAATATATTCACACACAGGCCTCGCTTTTAGCCTGGGGCGGCAATTGTGGATGGCAAACTATTTTCTTGAGAGCTCTCTCTCTCTCTCTCTCTCTCTCTCTCTTCTCTGCTGTCTCACTTGCTGGGTTGTCAGTGGTTTATTGATTAAGCAGTGAGAGAAGAAGGTCTTTCAGATCTCTCTCCACACTAATCAGGAGAGAAGGAGCACTTGTGGATGGAGCACAAACTCAACATGGTCATTTCTCAGATGTCAGTGATCAGAACAAGACAGGACTTTGATAGGAAAACACACATAAACACATATTTGTTTTTCAGTTGCACTGGGGACTTTGCATTGACTTATATTGTCACAATTTATCGATTAAATTTGAGTACTTGATTACAAAAATCTTTGATTGCATTTTGCCCATGCCGATCAACTGGCAAAATACTAGAAGTAACGTATTCCACAGACGAGAATCCATGAAAAGCATTATTAGACCATTTTCTAAGGCTGCACAAATTATTATAACCATTTAAAAATCATAATAAGGCATAGTGCTATTTTGAATTCACAAAGGCTGTGATTTTCAATTAATCAAACAAACCTGGAAAAATTCTACTCATCTGTTTTCAACATAATAATAATAATAAATGTTTTTTGAGCACCAAATCAGAATATTAGAATGATTTCTGAAGGATCATGTGACTGGACTAATGACGCTAAAAATTTAGGTTTGAAATCACAAGAATAAATTACATTTTAAAATATATTCAAATAGAAAACAGTTCTTTAAAATAGTAAAACTATTTTAAAACTGTACTGTTTTTGCTGTACTTTGGATCACATTAATGCATGCTTGATGAGCAGAAGAGACTTCTTTAAAAAAACATTAAAAAAAATTTACTGTTCAAAAACTTTTGACTGGTAGTGTATTTTGCTCAATAAAACCATACTTTCTTTTGATATTTTATTTTTATTTTATTATTATTGGTTCTTTGCTATTATATATGTATTTTAAGTAATTTCAAAGTCAATTGTTCACTAGGTCTATTTTTATTACCACAAACAATTATCTGATTACTCGATTAATCGTCAGAATCAATCACTCACTTACCAAAATAATTGTTAGTGACAGTCCTAGTTTCTTCTATACAGTATTATTTTAAAGATTTTAACTTGGAAATTATCATCTGATCCCACAAGATGTTCAGTACTGATAGAAAATTCACTGCATCTTTTAAGTTTTAAAGGATTACTTACTCCACTTCCAAAATAAAAATTTCCTGATAATTTACTCACCCCCCATGTCATCCAAGATATGTCTTTTTTTCTTCAGTCACAAAGTTTTTTGAGGAAAACATTCCAGGATTTTTCTCCATATAGTGGACTTCAGTGGTGCTTAATGGATTGAAGGTTAAAAATGCAGTTTCAATGCAGCTTCAAAGGGCTCTACACGATCCCAGCCAAGGAATAAGGGACTTTTTTTCATACTTTTTATTTTCTTCAATGGGCAAATATATTCAATTCACAGATAATTAAATTATATAATTTATACACTTTTTAACCTCAAATTCTCATTTTGTCCAGCTCTGTCATGCACATGCATAATTTGTGCACTTCAGTTCAAGACGGTTAGGGTATGTTGAAAAACTCCCATCCATTTTCTCCTCCAACTTCAAAATCATCCTACATCGCTTTTTTACCTTTTTTTGTAAAGGGCGTTTGACCTTCTTTGCACGTTCACTTTGTAAACACTGGGTCGGTACTTCTGCAGGAATATAGGATGAGCATTTCAGGTTAAAAACTATATAAACACACTTTTTTTTTTTTTTTTAGAAAATAGCCTAACCAATCGTTTCGCTAGATCCTTATTCCTCGGCTGGGATCTTGTAGAGCGTTTTGAAGCTGCACTGAAACCTGTACTGAAATGTTTAACCTCCAATCTGTTGAGCAGCATTGAATATATGGAGAAATATCCTGAAATGCTTTCCTCAAAAAACTTAATTTCTTTGTGACTGAAGAAAGAAAGACATGAACATCTTGAATCACATGGAGGTAAGTCAATTATCAGGAAATGTTTATTTTGGAAGTGGAGTAATCAAGTTTGCTCCTAGCCCTAACAGATCTAAAGCTATCATGAACAAATCAAAAGGATCTTAAAGACTTTTACTGAAAAGACCCTACATGAACCCAGATGTTTCTTGATGCTTCATTCCCTCTCTTCTTTTTACTGTTATATTCAATTGTATTACCACTTCTTCACACTCTCTCCATTACAGCAGCCGTACAGCAGATCAGCAAAGCACATTACACAGATAAATAACACACTCCAGGACTGTTAAACCATTGTTTTAATTGCTGTCATTTTCACCTACTTGCATTACCTCTTCAAACCTGCAATTGACCAGCCCACTCCAGCTCTGACTGCAAACCCTTAATGTAAATGAATAACATTATGCTGCTATTCAAGACGTGAAATCAAAACAGGCCCTACTGACTCTTTTCTAATGAATACAAATGTGCATGATTCATCTGGGCTTGATACTCTGAAGTAAAAAAACTGCTCAGCTTTTTTTCTTAGGGAATTTTCAATGTAAGTTTCATCATTATTTCAGTAGTTGCTGACAACTGACTTTATGAGTGAGTCATTTGAGTCATTAATTCAAATGATTAGTTTAAAAACTTGACTTTGAGTGAGTCATCGAATCATTCACTCAAATGATTTGCTTTGAGTAGTTGTGAATTTAGAGATGCTCTTTTCAGATACTATTTTTGGCACTAATACATTCACCCAACATATTCAATTAAGAACAAGAGTCAGGAACACTACTGTGTGAGTAAATCATTCAGTATTAACCTTGTTTATCGAACTATTGTAAAAAAGCAACATACTGAGCAAATATACTCAAACAGCAACATATTCTGGTTCATATGAGATGTTTAGTTCTTCAATTTAAAGTGCAGAAAGTATTTACTTCAAGGCAGAGTTAAATGTTTGGCTAGACATATTAAGAATTGATCAAGACTGGTTGTAAAGGGCACGGACACAGTTTGTGCTTAGCATGTCCAACTGTGCACTTTTAATTTAGCTGAGTTTGGTTTTAAAGAGACAGATGCCAGGTGCCCTTTAAGTCGAATACGTTTGCCATTTCCTTTACAATGATACAAGCAAATTTAATAACGGCCTCCAGGGCTTACTGCAGCCACAGTTGTGCGGGATGCATTTAGTCTGACTTTGATACAGATTAATGAAATGTCACTTAATTGAGGGGGATTTGCTTGTTGAAAGAGGGTCCAATTTCAGCCGTTGTGTCACATTTAGCCCGGGAGGTGATTGATAGAGTTGACTGTTGACCGCGCCGGACTGGGTCACAATTACACAACATTTCCTTCTCTCGCTCTGCTTTCTGTTTCTCTTCAGCCCAAGGAGCCGCTTTCCCCCACAGCACATGAAACATGCTCACACTTTATTGGTATGTCTGTTGTGGGACTTTCTTCAGAGGGAAACAGAGTGGGGAAGGAAAGAGCTCTTATGAGGTGTGTTTTTCTCTCTGAGGAGTTTGCTGTATTCCACGTCTGAAAAGATACACTTTAAACCTAAAGGCTTCAAAACGAGCAGAGAGTTTGAAGCTGTTCTACAAAAGATGGGCCCTGAAGGAGAGCGCTCTACATCTCACCGAATATGTTTACACGAACAACGATTTTCCAAGTGTATATGGTATTCCGGAGTTTGAGATGGGCAGAGTAAACTGGCATCATGAGTATATCTTTTATTGAAATGAGATATTTCATTCATTCCTCTGCCAATATGAATATTCAGGGCCGTTATATACATTTCTGAGTAACGTGCCTGTGTGGTATTAACAGAAGAATATTTGTACTGGTAACATCTGTTCTTATCTCACAGCATATTTAACAGCTTAGTCTGAAAATATATATGCATAATTGTGCTCTCACTGCATCCTCAGCATTTATTCCAACCTCAAACAGCAGTCTACAACAAGGCAAATGTCTGAAATGCCATCTGCGGCAGTACAAATGTGCCACTGTAAAGGCCATGGCAGTGAGTTCAACTCCAAGCACGGCCCTTAAAACCAGACAGGGTAAAAATAGAAGATGAATTAATTTTCAGGGCAAAAGTTGGAAAAAAAACTGGGGCATGCAGTAATTATGATGAATGACGAGAGAGCAAAATAAAATTCACAGAAGTCAATGCATCAAAACTTAAATTTGCATTTCCTTCTTTGACTAAACTCGCCCTGAATTTGCTTGTACTTGTAAAAATAAAAACCTCATAGTTTGCTTAATGTGCTGAATATAAAAAATTAAAATCAATATATTAATGTGTGCATTCGTTTGCTTTTTCCTATGTTCTAACCGTACAGATTTCACTTAAATGAGCTTCTAATAAGAATAAGAGTCTATAGAATGGTAATGTCTTTGGTCTGCCCGCACAGTGGGATAATTGCACAGTTGGGATTTTGCTTTAAGAGTTGTTCATCTCCCACAGGGAAGATGCTACTAGCTCATCGTTCTTTTTCTCAAAAGGCTAGGCTGCTCACTTGCTCATTCACATGAATATGCATTAAGGGCAATAAAATTCCATATGGAGCAACACACAGTGGGCTGCCATTTTGTGAGAATGTACGTTTGCATATTAGAGGCAGTTTGTTATGACAAGGCAGTAAACTAGCATACAAGTTGCTGTTTGTTTGTTAATCAGACAGCGAATTCCTCACCCACAGAGCAGATTTGCTACACTGCAAAATCTTTGTGAATTAACAGCATTTCACTACTAGCTGCTATACCTTCACAAGTTTGGGGGGAGTGAATAACCAGCGCTCTCTTCCACCTTCAATACCACGACTGAGGTGAGAACCTTAAGCAAGGCACCGAACCCCCAACTGCTCCCAGAGCGCCGCAGCAATATGAAATTAAGGTTTTTTAAGGAAAACTTTACAGTTTTTTTCTCCATATAGTGGACTTCAATAGGGATCAGTGGGTTGAAGGTTCAAATAGCAGTTTCAGTGCGGCTTCAAAGGTCTCTACATGATCCCAGCCAAGGAATAAGGGTCTTATGTAGTGAAACGATTGTCCATTTTCTAAAAAAAAAAAAAAAAAAAAAAAAAAAAAAAAAAATCTAAAATGTATATACTTTTTATCCACAAATGCTTGTTTTGCACTAGCTCTGAAGAATGGGTGAGTAAATTATCAGGAAATTTTACAGTTGAGGTCAAAAGTTCACATCTCCTTTTCAGAATCTGCAAATGTTAATTATTTTACCAAAATAAGAGGGAAAAAATTTATAAAAGTGGCCCCGTTCAAAGATCTACATCCCCTTGATTTTAATACTGTGTTGTTACCTGAATGATCCACAACAGTTTTTTTTGTTTAGTAATAGTTGTTCAGTAAACTACCTGTTGTTCTTTAGAAGAATCTTTCAGGTCCCACAATTTCTTTGGTTTTCCAGCATTTTTGTGTATTTGAACCCTTTCCAATGATGACTGTATGATTTTAAGGTCCATCTTTTCACAATGAGAGACAACTGAGAGACTATTACAAAAGACAACTATTACAGAAGGTTCAAACGCTCACTGAAACCCATGCATTAAGCTGGGGAGTGAAAAATTTTGAATTTGAAGATCAGGTTAAATTTAACTTATTTTGTCTTCTGGGAAACTTTTAGTTATTTTCTGTAGCCTCTGAAGGTCAGTACTAAATGACAAATATGATATTTAGGCAAAATTAAAAAATAAATCTCCATTCTCTTCAAAAGTTTTTACCCCCTGGCTCTTAATGCATGTTTTTTTCCCTTCTGGAGCAGCAGTGAGTGTTTGAACCTTCTGTAATAGTTGCATAGTCCCTCAGTTGTTAAAAGATGGACCTCAAAATTATACAGTCATTCATGGAAAGGGTTCAAATACACAAAAATGCTGGAAAACCAAATAATTTGTGGGACCTGAAGGATTTTTCTGAAGAACAGTGGGCAGTTTACCTGTTCAGGACAAACAAGGGACTTATGAACAACTATCACTAAAAAAAAAAAAAAAAACAGTTTAGGTAAGAACACAGTATTAAGAATCAAGGGGATGTAAACTTTTGAACAGGGTAATTTTTATCAAGTCAACTATTATTTTCTTTTCTATTTCTTCTTGTATATTTCTAATCTATTGTTATTTTGATCAAATATTTCCCAACTGCATCATTTTGTAAAAATGCGTTTAATGCGTTTTAATCAAGAGAAATTACTGTTGCTTATGAAATCCTAGCAATATTGTAAAGTACTATTACATAACACCCCTTTAACGTTAAAGTCACAGAGAAAAAAAGAGTTGAACCAACAAAATGATAATCTTCATCACACTCTTATTCCCCTGGTTACCTGAGATGGCAGGCACGGAAGAAGGGCGTGGATTTGGTGATTATAGCGTTGCCATAGCGATTGGCAGGTCGGGCGGAATGGGGAGGAAAAGGGCCTACGTTTGAAGTGGTAAGTCCTTTCATAACGCTTTGATCAGGAAGATGTTTGTAGTGGGGGCAAACCTGAAGAACAAACAGGACTTCAGAAAGATCAGCTATCTGTTCAGTAATGTTCAGCCTCTAAAGGGAACAGAAAAAACCCTCAACCGATAATCACTGACTTTTTAATGCAGATTACAGAGGGTAGAAAGACAGAAAGAGCTCGGTTTGGACCGATAGATGAGGAGGATAAAAAAAAAAGATGCCGCTGAGGGAGCAGACATTCTTTGACTCTACCCGTCTTACATGTGCCAGCCTTATATTTGCACAAAGATGCTGCCAAATGAAATTCATTGTAGAGTAAATACTTACACAGCACACGTGTGTGTTTCCCACTCAGGAACTCTTAAAACACTAGAAAATGTAATTGAAAAACAAAGCGAATAGGTGACTGGCGCATGTTGGTGCAGTTAAGCGTAAATTTTCCAGCTTCACATGTCTGCCTCTATATGTGGGTGTGTGATTGAGTATGTTCTGGTAACTGTCGGTAGGTGTGCGAGTGCGCGGTGCGCAATAACTCTATACACACGGTGCCGCCACACTAAAGCCATTATCTCTGCGAGAGAGCCAGAAGTACTTTAGTGCTGTAGGTGTGACCCAAAGCCCCCAACCTCCTCCATCACAAAGCTGAGGATGGCGGAAAGCAAACCAGGACAAGACAGTGCGCAGCGGGGGCACGGGTTGGGGGCATATAACGGGTGTGGGCAGGAGAGTGATTGCCCTTTTCTCATGTCTCAAAATCACATCGTTCCCTCGCTAAAAATACCTGTGCAAACTCTTAAACAAAATGGAAACATGCTCCCCTGTGACACTTCATAAGAGAACACCGCATACTTAAAAATTGCACACTCTCATTCTATAATTACCGCTTTCACTCGTTCCGTCTAAAGGAATGCTTTGAAGGCTAGCACGGAGCAAAAGCATATGGTGCAGGATTACATGGCCTTTTGAGTCTGATCTCGCCATAGAACTTAATTGAGGTCCTTCGCTATAATAAACAGCGAGTGACTTCATCTTCTTCTCAATAAATAGTGCTATATGAGCTTTGCGACTTCCCCTCCTCCTGTTGAGAGTTTCCAGGGGCCGTGGTCCACAGAGAATGTGGGAAAGGCAGGCTTCTGGTTGCATAGAGGGAGCATCAGATAGGATAATGTATTATTAAAACCCCCAATGTCTGAGTGTTTAATATAATCAGCAGCGGAGCAGACACGCTCTACTTACGGCTCTGTTGCTTGCCGTCTCATCTAATCCATACCCGCTTTACTCCCTCGGAATTTGTCGAGGTATCTGTTCACGAGCATCCGAGGAGACAGAGTCTCAGAGGTAAATGTTGGGACGGAGCAGGTATTTTACAGAAGAGATGGGATTACATGCAAGTGGCTTACAGTACAGTCAGTGGAAAATTTGTAATTATCTTAGCCACTCAGACTGAACAAATAAAAATGTTTGGAGACTCGAGACGGTAAGCACTCCAGGGGTCTCGCCGGCCATGATCTGTCCCGCAGAACAGCAGAGGGAGTTCTGAATCGGAGCTTAGCTTGACAACATTCGGTATGAGAGCACAGGCCACGTTATGAAGCGGCGCAAAATACTAATGAAATATTAATTATTAGCCTTGTGTGTCAGTGAGATGAGCCCGGGCGGGTTCCCACAGGAAGACCTGTCAGCGGACTGAGGAAGAAGGAGAGCGAGAGTGAGACAGACAGGATGAGGAGGCCCTGACCTTTACTGTCAGTTGAGAGAGAGGGACAGCGACAGCGAAGGAGGGGGAGAGATCAAGAGAGAAAAGAAGCCCCAGAGCCCCCTGACTCCTTGTCTTACGCCAGTCATCCGCTGGGACACATCATTCTGACCTGCTCTGATCCATGACTGCTCTGCTCAACAGCTTCCCACCAATCAGCAGGCAGAAAGTACTCTGACTGCCACATACAGCGCAGCTATTTAAACTCTTTAAAGAGCGTAGTTCTGATTTGCTGAACTTTGTCGTGGTTGATGCAAACTTTATTAAAAGTACCAAAATGCACCAGAGTACTACAATGTTTTTAGGGACATGTAATGCTTTTTGTAGTTCTATGTAAATACCCATACCATATGTGATCCTGGACCACAAAACCAGTCATAAGGGTCAATTCTTTACATCAAGAGACATTTATACATCATCTGAAATCTGAATAAATAAGCTTTCTATTGATGTATTGTTTGCTAGGATAATACTTGGCTGACATACAACTATTTGAAAATCTAGAATCTAAGGGTGCAAAAAGAAAATCAAATATTGAGAAAATCTCACTGATGCACCAGAGGAAAAAACAATGCATTAAGAGCCAAGGGTGTAAACTTTTGAACAGAATGAAGATCTGTACATTTTTCTTTAATATTTTTTTTTCATTTTTTTTCATCAGAAGATACTTGTACATGTTTTCCAGAAGACAAAATAAGTGAAATGTACCCTGATCTTCAAGTTCAAAAAGTTTTCACTCCCGACCCTTAATGCATTGTGTTTCCTTCTGGAGCATCAGTGTGCGTTTGTACCTTCTGTAATAGTTGCATATGAGTCTCTCAAGTGTACTCAGTGTGAAAAGATGGATCTTATAATCATACACTCATTGTTAGAAAGGGTTCAAATATACAAAAATGCTAAAGAACCAAAGAATTTGAGGGACCTGAAGGATTTTTCTAAAGAACAGTGGCAGTGGCAACTGTTCAGGACAAACAATTGACTTATAAACAACTATCATTAAAAAACAACAACAACAACAACAACAACTGGGGATCATTCAGGTAACAACACAGTATTAAGAATCACTTTAACAAACTTTTGAACTATTATTTTCTCTTGTGGACTATATGTAAATGTCTTTTATGTGTGTAGTGGCTAAGCATCAACTTTGGTGGCTAGACAAAATACTAAATATCGAATTCAGGTCAGTACTAACATTTTGCAGATTCTGCAAGGTGTATGTAAGCTTTTGACTTCAACTGTAGCAACAAAGGGCAGAATCACAAGCACATCCACTCAGATACTGAGCATGAAAGGCCCGTGCTTGACCATTATCCAAACCTCTGTTGTGCCTCTCTATGATCAGGGGTGATATTTTCTCAGCAAGCTGCACAAAAAGATCTTATGCACTGCAAAACAAATCTGCGTGGATGTAAGTAATTGCTGTGTCTATTCTAGTAAGATCACACACGCATATTTAGATATGCAGATATGTTAGTTATCCCTCAACAGTGTCTCCTCCATAAAGGGGCAGCTGTAGGAGTAATTGAAGAGATTGTGGGGTTTTAATCCGCTCTCACTTCCTAGCAATATAGTTTACCACAACACAGCTGTTGCCCTACATGCGTGAGATCAAGCATGGTGGACTTCACTGCTAAGCCTGTAATATAATCACATCAAACTTACACCCTTAAGTCCAGCTCCACTCCTATGAAGAAACCAGGAAACCAGTGTTACTTTTTCTTCTTTTTTTTTTTTTTTTTACGAGAACATCAAACTCCCACAATCTTAAGGTGTTTTCACACTTGGTTTGATTGCTAGGTCTGAACTCAAGTTCAATTCTACCCTCTCCCTCCAGGTCTTTTTTTCACAAATAATATTTTATTTTTGGGTTCTGAACTGAAGTGTGGTACATTTGCGTCATCTATGTAAGTGCTACCGCCAGCTGTTTACCACTGTAGCTAGCTATCAACTCACAAGGAGAAGGTAAATATGGAAACCTCTGTTCATGTCACTTTTTCATGTGTTTTTGCTCCTGTGGTTTTACTACCAAAACACAAAACAGACTGGAAATTTGCAGAATGTGGGAGCTGGTCATTGAAAGCATTGCTAAATATATAATATATAGATAGATAGATTTTTTATAAATAAATAAATATTCCTGCAATGTCAAAGCTGAATTTTCAGCATCATTACTTCAATCTTTAGTGTGACATGATCAGAAATTTAGAAAATTCATATTTCCTTCAGAAATCATTCTAATATCCTGATATGATGATTAATAATGATTAATAGTTTTGTAAACTGTGATAAAACTTTTCTTTGTTGAATAGAAAGTTCAAAACAAATGCATATGCTTTCAAGAGAAATGTTTTTGTATCATTACAAATTAATTTACTGCAACTTTTAAAGGTGCCATAGAATGGAAAACTGAATTTACCTTGGCATAGTTAAATAATAACAGTTCAGTACATGGACATGACATACCATGAGTCTCAAACACCATCGTTTCCTCCTTCTTATATAAATCTAGTATTTGCAAAAGACCACCGAAAAATAGGTCAATTCCAACATAACAGGTCTGTTACGCAACTTCCCCGGGATCGTTAATAGTTACGCCTCCAGCATTTGCATCGCCCAATCATCACTAACGTCAGCACCTCAGTTAAACAAGGCGAGTCACTCAAGGGACACGGTTAGCTTAATGCTAGCTCTAGCCTGTTACATTGCTATACATAGGATTTCACTTACCACATAAACAGAGAGAGGACTGCGCTCATGATGGTGAATGATGGAGAAATAACTGCATTGATGATGGCGAATGATTTACAGATCTGGAGAATCACTGACGAGCAGCTCAACTTGTGTGGTAAGAAGCACTCCCTCTGCATTGTAACTTTACACAGAGCACATGCATCACAGTAATCAGACTAATATATCCGTGATTCAAAACGGCAGATTCAACAAACCGCATATTAAAAGCGGCTAGAGCTCCTAATTACATATATATTTTTATCCATGTGCGAGCTATTGAGCTCTGTGAAACAGCCAATCAGAGCAGAGCTCATTAATATTCATGAAGCTTCCAAATAACAGAGCATTTCATTCTAGGGGCAAATCCTACGGTTGTAAATGGACCTGTAAAACCATTTCTGGAGATTTTTTGCCCTTTCCTACGCCATATACCTTCTATGTAGATATCAGAGAACAATTTAAAAATATTGTATAAATGCATTCTATGGCACCTTTAAGATTTTTAATGCATCTTGTTGAATAAGTATAAAAAACATTACTGACTCCAGAATTTTAATGGATTATAAAATATAACGTTAATTAAATAGTAGTTACCTATAGTTAAATTAGTCATAACTGAGCACTACTTGTTAATGCCGCCTGAAAACCATAGTTGTGTCCAAACTGCAAAACCACAAGAAACCAACCAAACGAAAAACCTGAACCAAACACTACGTCAAACAGGCTCTGGTCCACACTGTGTGAAAATGCTCTTACTGTCATTCTGCTTACCCTGCACTCACTGAAGTCCACTGAGCAGAGACCAAACCAGCATTGAAGGCTCGAGGACCGCATGTCAGCACCTCAGAAACCCTCAGAACATACAGCAGTCAGAGCGCTTCAGATGGCCCAGTAACAGGAGCACGTAGCCCTCAATGACAGCTCTCAACACGGGACATTACTTTGTCCTGTGCTGTGGGAGGGGAAGCAGGTGTGTGTTGTGGTGTGACAAAACCTGAGGTGACAGCTTGTGTTTTCATTCGGCCCCCCGCTGGACACAGAATATCGGTTCGGTCACGCTGCTTCAATCTCGCTTTCTACCAGTCACTGTCCTATGGGCTTTCTCTCTTTAATTCCTGTCTTCAGCATAATTCCTAGCTTTATCCGCTTCTTTCAATCTCAAGGCCCTTTGACACGACTTGCATAAACAGTGACGCAACAGGAGAGGAAAATATACACATTACACATTCTGTTTAACATTTATTCACATGTAGAGTGTTTTCACAATGCGTCATCAATCGGCCATATTGGCGGCACTAAACGTAAACAATGGCACTGAACCGAACAAATCTTGCATATTTTGCTAATTATAGCTGCTAAAAATGATTGATTATTGTCATGTTTTGGCCTGTGCTAATCATCAGACCGGGAAAAACATTTAGAGTGTTATAGACTGCCAAAAGTTATAACAAATCAAGGAGAAGAGTGCAAAAAACTGTCTGAGGAACAAAAGGCTTTTGAGGTTGGCCAAACTGAACTAGGATTTCCAGGGCAAGAATCTTGACAACATTCGTGTTGGTTCTTATCATTTCCGGTCAGGTAGGTGAAATATTAGGCTAATATCTTAAATATTACTGCTCGTTGGTATCTTTACCACCTATTAACTTTAGTTTGTCAAAATATTGCGCCCCTATAAGTCTTTCTCTATATGATTTAGCAGCTTCTATGGATTTTTTTAGTGATTCAGACAACATAAACTATTCAGTAGTACATTAACAATTGAATCCATGCTGTTTTTTTACATCCGAGTATTGCCAGCATGGCCGCGCATCTGAGTAACTGACCAAATTGTGATGTAAGCGCAAACCCTCTATTCGTAAATGAACTCCATCCTCTACTCCATTATTGCAAATTTATTGTTGTTATTGAGTGTTTGTCTCACTTGTTTTTCAGGTCCTTTAATATGCATTTCATCGATATTTTAACAAAAGTTTTCATTTGGTTTACATAAGCCGCTTTTCCACTATCGGGCCGAACCGTTCTTAGAACGGTCGGGTACAGTTCCAGTTGTGTTTCCACCTGAGCCTGGTACGGCACGGAACGATTACAAACCGTTCTCGGCCCGGAATTCTCGGCACGGTTAGACAACCGTGCTGAACCGGGCTGATAAAATGCGTTTGCATGGCTTCGCCACTCTGTTGCCTGGCTACCAGTTTCTCTATGGCTAAGCGGGTGCGCAGTAAACAGATACGGTAAATATAAATACAAATGGCTGAGACACTTTGGTCTGTGGATGAAACATTTGCTCTAATATTGATATTTGGGCAGAAAGAAAAATTCAACAACAGCTGGAGGGTGCAAAGAGAAACGAAAATTTTTTTTTTTACTTTTAGCGCAGTGTCTTGCAGAGAAGGGCATTAAGAAAAGTTCAAAACAGTGTCGGGAAAAAATAAAAAAACTCAAACATACATATCGCGTCCAAAAGGACAATAACAGTAGAAGCGGGGCTGCCTACTCTTGCATTACCAAGGCAACGACTGACGCATTTGTATTTACATTCCAAATAGTTCCGTTATCTGCACCGCAGTGGAAAATCAAACCGTATCCGTGCCGACTGGCCCGAATCGGCACGGAACAGAACGGTTACGCATTGAGAACGGTTCGGCCCGATAGTGGAAAAGCGGCTATATAGTCCACAAGAGAAAATAATAGTTGAATTTATAAAAATGGCCCTGTTCAAAAGTTTACATCCCCTTGATTCTTAATACTGGGTTCACAGCTGTTTTGTTTAGTGATAGTTGTTATGAGTCCCATGTTTGTTTAGAATGCTCCAGAAGGAAAAACGATGCATTAAGAGATGTGCATATTTCTCTTATTTATAAATATATAAATATATTTTTTTTCATTTAGTTCTGCCCTTCAAAGGCTACAGAAAATAGTTTGTTTCCCAGAAGACAAAATTAGTTACATTTACCCTGATCTTCAAATTCAAAAAGTTTTTTAATGCATGGTCCGCATTAGTGAGCGTTTGAACCTTCTGTAATAGTTGTATATGAGTCTTTTAGGAGTCCTCAGTGTGAAAAGATAGATCTCAAAATCATACAGTCATTGTTGGAAAGAGTTCAAATACACAAAAATGCTGGAAAACCAAAGAATTTGTGGGACCCAAAGGATTTTTCTGAAGAAAAACGGGCAGTTTAACTGTTCAGTACAAACAAGGGACTCATGAACAACTATCACAAAATAAAACAAAACAAAACAAAACAAAACAAAAAACACAGATGTGGATCATTCAGGTAAGAACACAGTATTAAGAATCAAGAGGATGTAAACTTTGGGGGTCATTTTTATAAATTCTCTTGTGGATTATATGTAAACATATTTTATGTGAAATATCTTATTTATGTCAGTACTAAATAAAAAAAAGAACATGCATTTTGCATGATCCCTCTTATTTTGGTAAAATAATTAACATTTTGCAGATTCTGAAACTATGCATAAATAGTATTTAATTAAATATACAAATTCTATATATAAATATTACAAATTCTAAGCGAAAGATATATATGTCTTATAAGTTATAACCATGTTTGAAACTTTTAAGTCAAATGACATTCTGATTATTTTAGTATAATCATAATTAATCACATTCATGTCAATATTTACATGGAAAATCTCACATTTTTTAGGCTATTGCATCACATCTGACAGTTTTACATCATTTTGTACCACACACTTGAAAGACATTGTTAAAAAGGTGGTTTAAAAAGCAGTAAAAATGCTGCAATATGTTCTATACTGTTGCACTCCATCCAGTTGTTTTTGAAGGCAAGTGAGTGTCTTTGTTGAGGCGTGCTGACTGCAGTCTTACAAAAACATGACAGTGGCTTTTCAAGCTTACAGCTTGAGTTGTTTCCTCTCTCCACATTAGACTCTCTCCGTTTCTCTGGGAGGCCAATCAAGGCCACTTCTGTCAGCTCTCGTCGTCCCCTTTACTGACGCCTTTGTGGCCACGGCCAGATCCCTTCCTGCCTGCCAGGCTATCAACACCTCTCTCACCCTGCTCTTGTAGCACACACACCCTCGCACACTAAAATACATACATGGCCCACCACTCAAAGAGTCTCGAGTGAGTCAAAACAAAACCCTCAGACCCCAGTTATTAAGCAGCGACTTTAGTGAGCGTGACTCCCAGCTGCCTTTAATCCCTCCGCAGGGGTGACATCCAAAGAGCCGGTATTCATATCCAACATTGCTGGCAAAACCAACCTGGAGACTTTTAAAGCACCCAGCTCAGTCTTGGTAACCATTCTCTCCTGGGAATGGGCATGAAAAGGCTTACAGAAGAACAAGGAAGGATCTTCAGATCTGAGATTTGAAATAACTCTATATTAGTTTGGTTTCTTGGCATTTGTACTCCGCTCTCGCACAGTGAGGCCTCTTCATCTCATAGCGAAGGCTAAACTCAAAGCAAGCCAGAGCTCTGGCAAATGAGGGTTCTTTGGCCCAATATGAAGCTTTTGTGTTTTCCTTTTCAGCCACGAAAAACCATCTCTTCAGTCCTCACAGAGCACTGCCGATCTCAGGAAATGAAAGTTTACTTCCTCACACTGAGGCTTGACACTTTTTTTGCGGCTTTTGTCCACTTGAACCTTCAGAGAAACACAGGTGAACCTTGAGAATACTAATCACCAGGGCTCTGAAATTTTAATACTCACCACACACACACACATAAAAGAGTGTGTGCACACGTGTGTACCGGTGATTGTAGCATTGAGTACGGAATAATTCATCATGTCTAATTAATTATTCAGAGTAACGGGGGAAGATGTCATCTCGCTACAAAACTTTGTAGTGCAGTTAAAAAGCGAAGACGGGCAGAGACAAACTCCAGCAGTCTTTCTCACCAGAGATGGTCTTTGTTTGAAGATCTGCTTGCTCCACTGCGTTCACAATGGCTCTTTAAATCACACGGATTACCATTTAAATAAACCAGTACGCTAAACGACTTCTGCCCCCTTCTTATGGAGTGTTTAACTATTATATGGCCACTAAAATAGATTTTCTTTGTAATGCGAAGACACTCAAAAGGCCAAACAATGCATCTTAAAAAAAGAACCAGTTCTATTTAAATTGTTGCAATTTATTTAACGATTGCAAACAAGGGAGATGAATGCAATCATATAGAAGGGTTTGGTTCATATTAGGGGCATGTACCTCTATAGTAAAGCAGCTCCTACTGAATGTCAACCTACCTCTGAATGAAAAGAAAAAAAATGTAATAATAACCCATGCTACGGACCACAGGCCAAACGCTGAGAGCTGTTACGGAAACAACAATCTGAACATTTTCATTTAGAGAATTTGTTTTTGTTTACTCTGCCACAATCCTTCATCTGCAAGAGGCAAGCTGTCACTCATAATTTTGGCAAAATCTAAGTCTATGAATATTTCATTGGCATCGATTCCTCAAAGCCAATAAACTATTGTGAACAAATTGCCTTTGGTTCTGTTTCTTAGCCTTGGCACAAAGCAGCTGTCTGCCAGTATTGTGTGATCTACTATCTCCATATAATGTTAACTAAAGTGTGTTGACTAATATATTACGCTGTTAATGTTTTCTTAAAGGAACAGTTCACTTCTACCAGTTCCTTGTACAAAGCTATTGGATGGCTTTAGAAGAATAAGTTGCAACCTTTTTGTACTAAACATATAAATACGTGGTCATAAAATACTAATTTGAGTTATTGGACTGTTCAGTGTTCAGGTAAAATGGGCCAGCTGATCAGCAAAAATTGGCCAGTCAAAATGCAAATTGAAATAGTGAAATGTCTGATAAAACACATTTAATTATATTTAATTTTAATAATGTAGCAGTGTAACATTGCATTTAAATTACATTACAACATTAATGTGAATTACATTAAAAAAAATCTATTTCACGCCATAGAGAAAACGTACATTTGCTTTTAGGCCTCTCTCAACTGTCTCCTTATTTTCGGCCAATGCTCCTGTCATCCTCTCCCCTACCCACCGATTGTATTTTTTGCCCCATCCCTGGCAGACATCCTTTCTATCTCCTTAATGCTCCTTTCTGACCCTATTCTTTCCTTTCTGATCCTTTTTTGTTTTTCATGTTGTCTGTAATAAATAAATAGATTAACATTAGGCTACTTTACTTCGACACCTATTACTTCTATATCAAAACGTCTCTTTCACCCTTTCTCTTTTCAGTGAGTGTCAGCCCATGTGTGCAAAACTGTTTGTGTATACATACACATGCCTCACTAACATAGTCAAGCACACATAAACACACATCACATACAAACACATTTAGAAGGTACAATGTGAAAAAGGTATATCACAAATGCAATAATACAATATATTAATAATCGAAGTACGTTTTAGTAAGAGGAACCACTAGAATTTCTGCCTAAATTGTACTCAGAAGGTGGCTCATTGTAACTGAAATTATTGGCTCATTTTATCTTAACACATTCAGGTAAATTGGGCCAGTAACTAAATTTGCTTTTTTAAATATAAAAATCTAGATTACTTCATCAGCATTTTATCTCACAGAGGCCATTAAGACATGGGTTATGAATCATTATTTCGAAATGTGCATTTTTTAAAATTGATTTATCATCCTTATTATTAAGACGTAAGATTGGATATGTCAGGCCACTCACCTTACTTTTTTCAAGCGCATTGCCCCTCCCCTCTAGCAACCTCAGTCCAACAAATTTATTTGCTAAATGCTAAACTTTTATGGAAACAGTTTGAAATTCTTTGCAGTCATTCACATGTTAACTTTTAAGGAGATATGGCACTCAAACCTTAAATGTACCTGATAAATATCCAAAATAATCTAAACAAATCAAAAATGGAATTAAATCGCAAACTTGTGAATCATAATGTGACAAGTCTTGGCAAAAAAAAAAAAAATCTTTTAGAATGTACAAAACAATCGGGCTAGCAAGAAAACAAACATTTGACTTTATTGTCAAAACAATTTGAATTTATTCTCGAAACATTTCGGCTTTATTCTCAAAACAATTTGACTTTATTCTCGTAATTTTGACTTCATTCTCGAAACATTTCGGCTTTATTCTCAAAACATTTCGGCTTTATTCTCGTAATTTTGACTTTATTCTCGAAACATTTCCACTTTATTCTCAAAACATTTCCACTTTATTCTCGAAACATTTCGATATTATTCCCGTAATTTTGACTATTCTCGAAACCTTTCGACTTTATTCTCAAAATATTTTGACTTTATTTTTGAAACACTTCAACTTTATTCTCGTAATTTTGACTTTATTATCATAATTTCGACTTTATTCTCAAAAACATTTCCACTTTATTCTCAATACATTTCGACTTTATTTTTTCGAAAAAATTCAACTTTATTCTCGAAACATTTCAACCTTATTCTCAAAACATTTCAACCTTATTCTCGAAACATTTAGACTTTATTCTCGAAACATTTAGACTTTATTCTCGAAACTGTTCGCCTTTATTCTTGAAACATTTCGACTTTATTTTTCGAAACATTTCGACTTTATTCTTAAAATATTTTGACTTTATTCTCGAGACAGTTCGACTTTACTCTCCAAACTCACTTCAACTTTATTCTCGTAATATTGACTGTATTCTTGTAATTTTGACTTTATTCTCGTAATTTTTACTTTATTCTCAAAAACATTTCGACTTTATTCACGAAACATTTGGACTAAAATGCCGTCATAGAATGTTTCTGCACAGTTAAATTAAAAACATAGAATGAGGACAGACTAACTCCATACTAAATCTATACAATTTATATGACCACATTGTTTCATAATTTATGTCAGCAAGATGGAGAAATGACTCATCAAAGAATCATACAGCCTGATGAACAAAATCAACCGATTCATCGAAAAGATCCAACTCATATGAACAATTCATTCACAAAATGGACTGAAATGAACATGCCAAACTAGACCAGATAGTGAGATTTTCAGGGCATTAAAATGAAAAATTTTGTCTGTTCCTCACAAACAAACCAACAAAAAAACTATTAATTGCTTCAGAAGACTTAGAACAGATCTTTGTAAAAAATCTTTTTACAATGTACAAAACAATCAGGCTAGCAAAAAAACAAACACTGCAACAATATTACAACAATATACTGAAGTCAGTTGGGGGTATGTTCATTAAAGTTTATAACTGAGATGCAAAATGCCACTAGTTGTGAAACAACACCACAAGTCCATGATGTGATGCCACAATTGAACAATCAAATCCAGTATTATTCATTAGTTGTGTAATTAATAATGGTGGTGATAAACTGCTTTGCTGTTATTAGGTATGATAAGTTAATACAATTGTAAATATGATAAAGTGCTATAGTGTTACCATTAAACTAAATGTTATTCTAGACAGAACATCTTGTCTAGCTTTCATATCGTGATATGACTACTGATGTCATCATATGAAGAAGACAATTTAACACTTTTAGAGGAGACTGTCTGGCTAGTATAAGAGAAAGAAAGGCTGGGAGAAAAGAAAGAAACAATGACATGAATACTAAGCAGCTCTGATGATTAGAAGTGTTGCTAAGAGCAGCTCTGTGACAGTGACATTGGCCGTCAATGTCAGACGACTCCGCAGCGCCTCGGCAAAGAGCTCCATTTTGAGCCATAATTAGCTTAAACATTCCCAGTATGAAAAATTCATGATAGCTTTGGATTTTTTAATTGCGGGAGCATTCTGCGTTAATCGAAGTCATTTAGAGAGCCTTCTGCTTGACACGCGGAGGAGAGGAAAATAAATCAGACGTCTGATTCTCTCAGCCCGTTAACCCGTTTCTTCTCCGCCGAGCTGTTTATTTTAATAGGGCCTGATCTGACACAGTTCTGGTCCACACAGATCAATCAAACGCTGTCAGCGTGATACTGAAACATAAGAGGAGGCACCAGTGCAACAGGCCATCTCAACCATTGACATTAAGCACTGCGGACATTGTACTCTATGCTTTCGGGAGATAAGCACAGCTTGAAATAAGATCTCATTCATCTGATACATTATTTCTATATTTACAAGTGAAGTGTGACGTTTCTACATCACCAAATGGAATTGAAAATATATTAAGTTTTTAAAGAGTTTTAAAATAAATTTCCCCTTTATCTGACACTGGTCAAGTCGATAGATAGTCCCACTCCAAACACACACCATTTGTTGGGCCAATTATGCTCTGGGTTGCTGAAAATGAGAACAATATTTTGTTTTTGTGATGTTTTGTTCAGTATGGTTTTATCACAATATGCCTATGTTAATGTTATCAGCAAAAACTGTCACATTAAAAATTATAAAAAAATATATAATTACGAGATTAGTTGTAATATTTTGAGAACAAAGTCAATATTTCAAGAATAAAGTCGAAATATTTAGAAGACTGAAAATGTAGAAAATCAAAATGTTTCAAGAATAAAGTAAAAATTACGAGAATATAGTTGAAATGTTTCAAGAATGTTAAAATTAAAATTAAATCGTAGCAATTAAAGTTTTAATATTTTGAGAGTATAGCCATGCACATGCAAATGGCCCGGATTGGGAGCACCGGGAGCAGCAGAAATTATACCATGTGTTATACTCGCAGGGACGGTATGCTTGGAAATAATATTTCACGTCTTCAATTGCATTTAAACCAGGTCATTAGGCCTATCTGCAGTGCGCCAGCCACCCAATAATAGCAATAAGCTTTGTGCTTTTGGTACTTTTAATATATACAAAATCTCAAATCTGTCAGGTTTTTAGCGAAATACAAAAAATGTGTCTTGCAATAATGTGTTTTTCATGCTCTTTAATGTTGCAGGACAGAAAGCTATATTCATGTGAATCAATCATCTTTTTGATTGCAATGAGACATCCGTTTCATTAAATTAAACTGCAGTAGACTCCAACTGACTTAATTTGAAAGGCTGAGACTTGGGAATATCTCCCGGTGCTCCCAATCCGGGCCATTTGCATTAGCAATAGGCTAGAATATACTCTCAAAATATTATAACTTTAATCTCATAATTCCTACGAATTAATTCTCAGAACTTAATTCTTAAAATATTTTGACTTCATTCTTGAGACAATTTCGACTTTATTCTCGTAATTTTGACTTTATTCTTGTTATTTTGACTTTATTCTCGAAACAATTCAAATGTATTCTCGAAACAATTCGACTTTATTCTTATTCTCTAAACAATTCGACTTTATTCTTATTCTCTAAACAATTCGACTTTATTCTCGCAACAATTTGACTTTATTCTCGAAACGTTTGGACTTTATTCTCAAAACATTTTGACTATATTCTTTAGACTTTATTCTCATAATCGTATATTTTTTACACTAAAACGCCATTGTAGAACCAGTTTTTGCACTTTGAGTTAAATAAAAAGCATAGAATGAGGACAGATACTTTAAAGCTTCAAACAGGATGAGAACTAACTCCATGCTAAGTCCATACAACTTATATGACCACATTATTTTATCATTTATGTCAGCAAGATGGAGAAATGATTTATCAAAGAATCATACAGATTGATGAATAAAAGCAACTGATTCATCGAAAAGATTCAACTCATATGAACAATTCATTCATAAAATGGACTCATGAATTTGCCAGTCACTAATGAACATGCCAAACTAGACCGGATACTGAGATTTTCATAGCATTAAAATGGAAAATTTAGTCTGTTCCTCACAAACAAACAAACCAAAAAAAAAACATTAATTGCTTCAGAAGACTTAGAACAGTGCACAAGGACATACTAGTCATTTTCATGATGGTTTTGTCATTTTGGAGCTTAAACGCCCCATTCCTCACCCACTTAATTACATTTAGTTAGTGTTTCATGAAAGAAATAAGGAGTGGAGTGACAAGAAATGTCAGAATTTTTGGGTGAACTATCTCTTTAAGAATATCAGACACTAAAACCAGAATGCATTCTAGCAAAGTCTATTTCTCATCAACAGAAAAGCACAGAAAGACCTTACTGGCCATTTAAAAAAAAAAAAAAGAAGATCAGTGTGCTATTTGTCCTTGTCTGTTCTTCTCCTTCCCTCTCTGAAGTATTGTTCAACGTTTTTTAGGTTGAGGGCCGGACCGAATCAATGTCCATGCATCAATACATCACAGCCATAAAAAACAATTTACCTAGAGCAAGATCTCGCCCATTGATTCGTTTCTGTGCTACGGAGAGCTGCAGTGTGCATAGGTTAATAGCATTTACAGGGGAACGTACGACCTTCCTCAAAAATAATGGTCAGGAAAATCAAAAGGCAAAAGAACAGGCAAAAAATAAAAATAAAAAAAACACGAAATGTAATACGCTACAGCTACACGTTCACTTTAGTGACAGAAAAAAAATTTGATCATTCCAAGCGTTTGAGGGAACTTTGGTTTTGGGGTGCGGAAAATGTCAACTGGACGAGGACGCGTTTCACCGGCTCTTTCAACTGGAAAACTACATTTCATTCCCTTGGGGCTTTTATGTTCATGTTTCATGTATATCAAAAAGCAGGAGCGAGTGTGCGTGCACACGTGAACTGTCACTGATTCATTGTATTAAATGCTCTGCTGGTTTTGACGCACACAGCGCACCGCTACTTTTGCAAAGCTCGCCGGTTTATTATCATCACATGTGGAATTCCAAACAGCTGCCCGAAAGTTCTATTCATCTCCACAAATTTCCAATTCCATGCTGCCTCCATCACTCCAGCCCTCCTTCGGTGACAGCGTTTGTCCCACCGGCCACTCAATCGCGCGTTCCCGCTGCTAAGGGATGACGAGTGGAGTGCAGAGCTGCAGGTAAAGGATGATGTGTGAAGCCCTGCTGCTGACTGCAGCGTCTCTGTGACAGCACATCAATGAAGGCCGTGATGGACGTCAGGCTGGAAGCGGGCCCTGATTAAAGAGCCCCACGCCCAGCAGCACGCATCTGCCGCCCGTCCCCAGTCCGCTGTCACCGCGGCTGGATACAATAAAATAGCGCTCAGGGTCATCGGGGTTTTCAGTGATGTGACAACAAGCACATTTCACAAGTGCCAATCAAACGTGTCTCTCGCAGGCCCCGCCCTCATCCCTCTTCGTCCTATCTGCCTCCCTCATCTCCTCACCCTCTACTCCCAGCTACTCACCCAGAGATAAGTGGGAAACTCAGGAGTGATTACCACTGATTTTGAGGTTCAGCAGAGATTCAGCAATATTATCAATTAACTATTTGCAGAACGGAATACTAACATAATGCAAACTACACATTTTCACCCAGAAATTGCTAGTAAATTTAACCAGTAATTACAAAGAAAGAGCATGTAACACTGAAAATTATAAATGTTACCTTGGCAAACAGTAAAAGTAAGTTGAAGTAGGCCTATTAAAAATATGAAAAATGAAATAAAAATAAAGCAAAATATATAACAAAAATACCCCAAAACTAAAATGAAATTACAAAGTTACTACATTTTAAAATTACAATGAAAAGTAAAACTAATTCAAAATGTAATTAATTAATGGGGTTCAATCGCTTTAAGGCATTTAAGCGCATATGTGACCCTGGACCACAAAACCAGTCATAAGAGTAAATTTTTTGAAAGTTGTCCATTGATGTACAGTATTTTAGTATTTAGCCGGCATACAGCTATTTGAAAATCTGGAATCTGAGTGTGCAAAAGAATCAAAATATTGAGAAAATCGCCATTAAAGTTGACTATTGTAGCGCCAGCTGTGATCTGATCTCATTAAAACTTTGCATGCTTGTTAATAATCACCTGTTGCATGTGCTCACCAGGTTTTGTGAAGTTTTTAGTTTTCCTTTAGGCTTCATAGAATTTGGGGTAAATTTGGATAGGGCCCTTTTCTAAATGACCCCATTATAGGGTAAATTTCTAATTTTTTTTTTATAATTATTGACCTAAAGAGTCAGAGAATTGTACTACAGTGTTTTTCTCCAGACTGAGCGAAAATCCTACTATTTTGCAAAAGTAGTTTTTTTACATTTTCTCAATCATTTAACAAAATTTGACTGACAGCAGTGGTTCTAGAGGCAAAGTTGTCCGGAAATTAGGAGTTCTATCATATGATACATATATCACATGTATGTGTGAAAAACCGCGCAATGTACAATCGCTTACAGACTTGGAAAATGCGGTATCGCCCTCCCAGTGGCTGATTTCTTTCAAATTTCTCACAGATGTTTGGGGCCGTGTGTCAAACAGGCCTACCAAGTTTCGTTCCAATCAGCCTCCATTAACCTTAGCTAATAAGTGGTGGCCATGGTTTTTTTTAAGATATGCAAATGTTCTTATAGACAGTTGTGGTACTTTGGACCAAGACTGTGCACAGCCATTTGATGGTTGTTCAAATTGTTGTGTAGGTGTCGCCCTTTTTATTCCCTCTTATAGCGCCACCAAGTGGCCAAACTTCATAATTTTTGTACTGTAACCTTAGATTAAGCTTGTACATAAGTGTTTTGAGTTTGGTGAAGATATCTCATTCGGTTCAAGAGTTATATTCATTTTACTAAAAGTGGCCCTGCCCCTTTCAAATGTTTTGCCGCCCCTTCGCAACGTTGAGTCGAATTTTTTATTTTGATAATTATTGATATTCACTGTACAGTCGTGGCCAAAAGTTTTGAGAATGACACAAATATTAGTTTTCACAAAGTTTGCTGCTAAACTGCTTTTAGATCTTTGTTTCAGTTGTTTCTGTGATGTACTGAAATATAATTACAAGCACTTCATACGTTTCAAAGGCTTTTATCGACAATTACATGACATTTATGCAAAGAGTCAGTATTTGCAGTGTTGGCCCTTCTTTTTCAGGACCTCTGCAATTCAAATGGGCATGCTCTCAATCAACTTCTGGGCCAAATCCTGACTGATAGCAACCCATTCTTTCATAATCACTTCTTGGAGTTTGTCAGAATTAGTGGGTTTTTGTTTGTCCACCCGCCTCTTGAGGATTGACCACAAGTTCTCAATTTCAACGTTTTGGTCCCCGAGCCACTTAGTTATCACTTTTGCCTTATGGCACGGTGCTCCATCGTGCTGGAAAATGCATTGTTATTCACCAAACTGTTGTTGGATTGTTGGACGAAGTTGCTGTTGGAGGGTGTTTTGGTACCATTCTTTATTCATGGCTGTGTTTTTGGGCAAAATTGTGAGTGAGCCCACTCCCTTGGATGAGAAGCAACCCCACACATGAATGGTCTCAGGATGCTTTACTGTTGGCATGACACAGGACTGATGGTAGCGCTCACCTTTTCTTCTCCGGACAAGCCTTTTTCTAGATGCCCCAAACAATCGGAAAGAGGCTTCATCTGAGGATATGACTTTGCCCCAGTCCTCAGTAGTCCATTCGCCATACTTTTTGCAGATGATCAATCTGTCCCTGATGTTTTTTTGGAGAGAAGTGGCTTCTTTGCTGCCCTTCTTGACACCAGGCCATCTTCCAAAAGTCTTGGCCTCACTGTGCGTGCAGATGCGCTCACACCTGCCTGCTGCCATTCCTGAGCAAGCTCTGCACTGGTGGCACTCCGATCCCGCAGCTGAATCCTCTTTAGGAGACGATCCTGGCGCTTATTGGACTTTCTTGGACGCCCTGAAGCCTTCTTAACAATGCAGTGGAAAGTTTTTTTTGGGATTAAGTTAATTTTCATGGCAAAGAAGGACTATGTTATTCATCTGATCACTCTTCATAACATTCTGGAGTATATGCAAATTGCTATTATAAAAAAGTAAGCAGCAACTTTTCCAATTTCCAATATTTATGTAATTCTCAAAACTTTTGGCCACGACTGTACAGAGAATTTTTCTGCACTGGTTTTGTTTCGTTTGGTGAAAAACCTAGGACTAGTTTGGAAAAATCGGGTTTTTTTTTTTTTAATCCAAAAAAATGTACCAGGCTCATGATCAAATCTGAGGCATGTGTTTTATCTGGCGTCAGCCAAAAATTCCAACGAGTTTAGGAGTTATGAGCCAATTCATACTTTCAATCACTGTAACACCCCTGTAAGGCCGATTGGGGCAAGCCTTGGTGATGTTGTCGGCAGTGTGAGTACTACCATTCCTTCAAGATTCAAGTCTCTACGACTTACGGATTGGTTTGCGCAATCAGTTTTACGTGGAGATTGCTGATCCTTGGCCATTCTAACAATTAAAATAGGGTTTCAGCACGACGTGCTTGAACCCTCAAGAAGTAGTATATGACACAAAAAATATGACTAATGTCACACTAAAATAGAAGGTCAGATTGAAAACATTGCATTATATAAATAGGTAAAACTTGTGAGTTTGAATAAGCCATGCCATGTCTCAATCCCATTTCTCTTTCCATAATACCCTGTCCACTTCGAACTGACGAAACACTGAAAGTTATAGCCTCACAAATCAAATATAACCTTAAGATGAACACACTTTAAAACACACTGAGAGTTTTCTGTACTTTTTCTTCTCGAGGGTGAAAAATCCAATGCAATGAAATAGAGGGAATTGGAGCAAGTCTCTCTGCAGTGAACACACGTCCCTGCATGTGCCGGCCCTGACGCCCAGCTCAATCCATCATTACTACACTAAATCATCTCTCTGTCAATAACACCACTGCAAAATATTACAGTCATGTGGATACTGTTATTTTTAATGACATTCAGCAGTCCCCTTGGGCTGATGGAGCGAGCGAGAAATACAGAGGGAGAGAGAGAGAGAGAGAGAGACTGCATAGGTAGGCAATAACATTTGGCAGAAAAGTGCTTAGCAGCTTGAAAAGAGTCGAGAGCGAGCGAGCAGTGGAAGTGTTAAATACTAAAAGAAGACTGTTATCTCAATGACAGATAATTGCTAGTTTGTTCAATCAAAAATGTTTAAAGTATATATGAAAGATCTTTGAGATTCTGAGAAAACAGCAATGGGAAAAAGTTTCCTGCTAGCTGGCGATTCCAACTCCATCATCTGGGTATAATTGCTCATTTAATATTAGAATAGGTTTTTGACATTCTCATTTATTACAAGAGCTCAATGCAACCTGAACTTCTGAGTGAGCGAGTATGTGTGTGTGTGTGTGTGTGTGGTCTGATATCAATGTCACGCCTCCTCAATAACTCAGACAGGGCAGTGTGCTTATCTTTCTTTGACACTCAGATCAATCTTGCTTTTAATCCTGAACCCATTCGCAGTCTTTCTCACCTCAACTCCACACATCAAACACAAACATCACATCCCTCCTGTGAATGTGCGTGTCTGTGTCCAATCAAGTCAAGGACACAGGATGGGGGTGGCTGATCTTCCAGAATCCACATTATACACTTCATATAAGTAGTAAGCAGTGCTGGGTGATGTTAAACACTCTTAGAATTTTTATAGAATCATAGTGTGAGGTAGGGGTGTTGCGATTTTCCAGCATAGGTGATAATTGTGATATTTAAATAATGAAACATCATCATCCTGTTAATTAGGGGTGTCACAATACACCGGTATTGGCTATATTTAAAAATGAACAGTGCACATAGAACAATATGACACATAATACTCCAGCACCAGTGTCATTATGGAGCTAAACTCTCACATTTAATTTGTTTAATTCATACTTGATGCCGGAGTGTGCCATCGCACAAGAAATTCCACAAGCAAAATTCATAAGAGTAATAGAACTTATGACGTTCCAGCTATTGCTGTAGATGAGTAAAATGCAGAAAGAAATTTTTCTGTTGAAACAAAGACAGTCAACAGACGATTGTAACCGTATATGGTTTGTCTGTGTTCTTCAAGCCATCTCAGGTATTTTGATAAGGATATGTATTAATAAGTTATGCTAATTGACATAACATTTAAATATGGAAGCCCATTTCCGCCACTTTTTTTCTCAGAATTGATATAAACTCGCAACTGACAAATTCAGAATTGCAAGAGATAAACTCAATTCTGACTTTTTTCCCACAGAATTCCTTTTATCTTGCATTTCTGACTTTATAACATGCAATTCTAAGTTATTAAATAAGAATTCAGACAAACTTACAATTCTGAGAAATAAACTTGCAATTCTGAGAAAAAGTCGCAGTTCTGACTCCTGAGAAAATTTCCAAAATGCTAGAGTTAAACACAATTTTGACTTTTTCTCAGAATTGCGAGTTTATATTTCCCAATTGACTTTTTTTCTCAAAATATCTCTTAAGTTTATTTTTTATTCAGTGGCAGAAACGGGCATCTATATTTATCACTGTATAGAATACTATAAAATAGTATTCTGCTTCATTCTGTGGTAAAAAATTTGTAAGTTCTGCTTCATTCTGTGGTAAAAAAATGTGTTTTACCATAAATTGTTGTTCTTAATGTTGTGGTAAACTAAAAACATTAGCATTTTAGTCTTCTCTGTTAAGTGTAATTGTTATTTTTGTATTCAATGGTATGATTCATTGGTCAAAAAAGGAAAAAAATAAAATAAAAAAAGTGAAAAACAGCCCTAGTATGAATAGACTGATATGCTGAGAAAAAATACAATGAATTAAAAATGTCTCTTTTTGGTTTCAGATGATCTATTATATTGTTTTATATAATATTGTTATTTATAAAAGGGGAATATATACATATATATTTTTTACATATATACTTTTATAAATAACAATATTATATAAAACTATATATATACACACACACACACACACACACACACACACACACACACACACACACACACACACACACATATATATATATATATATATATATAGCGTCGTTTAAAAGTTTGGGCCACAATTTATTTTTTAAAGTCCCCATGAAATCAAAATAGAATTTTTTTGTGGCTTTTAGTATGAATATGTTAGCTAAGCTAGAGTGTTTCAAAATAATGCCAAAATTCACATTTACAAAATATAAACATTCACAACTTAGTCAGTTTTGCCAATATGGATCAAGGTTGATGACATCATCACCCTGTACTTCAGCTTCTCATCAAGCTTTCTGTCAAATCAAATGCCCTCTAGAATCTGAAGCGTCCCACCCACAACTCAATAAATAGACACTGAATCTGCAGCTGAAACCAGTCACTTGTTCACAGAATTAGTATTTTCTGTTAAGTGAACGGCACGTAATGCACTATATAAGGGATAGGGAATGATTCAGACTGCATAAATATGCTTTCCATTGGAGCAAAAGAAATCTGGTTTTGTGTTGTCACGCGAACCACCGCAGCACGAGTCTGCTGCTCCAGTCCAAAGAGACGATGGAGCGGATCATATGCGCAAGTCGTTGCAGACCACAAAACGTACCAAATTTATCCGAATTCTATACAGAATGGTACATTTTAGAGCAATATGGATGGCTTTACTAAGCTCAATGGCTCTGGCCCAAGCTGTGACAAACAAAATGCTACTGGCTATTTCAAAATGGGGGCAGGACTACTTGATATGCCCTGCCCTGTCTACCTGTTTCAGCTGAAATTACATCAACACACAGAATAACGTTGCATGATTTAAAGCACTTCATTGGACCTTTAAATTAACATAAATTCAGTCGTGGCCTAATGGTTAGAGAGTTGGACTTGTAACCCAAAGGTTGGCAGGGGTTGTAGGTGGGGATTGTGAATGTCCAGCACTCTCCACCCTCAATACCACGACTGAGGTGAGACCCTTGAGCAACCCTTTGCTCCCTAGGCGCCGCAGCATTGGCTGCCCAATGCTCTGTGTGTGTGTGTTAACTACTGTGTGTGTGCACTTGGATGAGTTACATGCAGAGCACAAATTCCAAGTATGGGACACCATACTTGGCCACATCCTTTCCTTTAAATCTATCCATCTCTATTAGCCATAAAATATAACCATTCAAAAGTTTGAGGTCAGAAGGATTTATTTTTTAAACTTAAAACTTTAAAGTTATGGTATCAATTCAAGATTTTTATTGTGAAAAAGAAAACAGCTCACACTGAGAGGGGTTTGTTTGTAGAATAAAAGTCTGAATTTATTCTGTTGATCTGTACATTGAACAAGAGTACTCAGACTGCAGCACACGCGCATACACACACGCACGCGCACACACACGACTGATGTTAACCGGCGAAACCAGCTGTGCACAGGTGAGGAGTGCAACTGGTTCACGTGGAAACATTTGATTTAGCTTTCCATTGTCTTTCTATCCTTGTTCTCTGTTTGAGTCCCCGTGGATTCCGACTCAAGGTGCAGCGAGGCCAAGTTTAGCTGAAATTAAGCAGGGTTCAGCCTAAAAACACAGTATGAATAAAATTCTCCACTGAGAGTCCTTTTAGTCCAGGCTTAGGCTTGATCTGTGTGCAAGTAAAGCAGACCTAACGTGTGGGGAACAGGGACTGTTGTGAGAAGGAACATCCCGCTGACAGCAGCCCTCGCTGACTCCGTGGTAAAACCAATGCTAATAACCAGTATGTGACCATATCAAAAGCAAAAACCCACAACCACCCACAAACGCAGACCTGAAAGAGAGCATGTTCACAGTTATTTCATCCGACATTCTCCATCAACGACTGTCCCGAAAAATATTGATTAATACATATATATATATATATATATTTTTTTATATATATATACACACACAGACATATATGTATATATATATAGGTTTCTAGATATTTACTCAGCAGCAAGAATGAAGAGATGACAGACATGATAAAGTCACAAAAGTTAAATGAAAATAATGTTTTAAAATGCAACGATCAATTTCCGAACTCACTGTCTGGTCTTGAGGTCAGTTCATGAAGCCCATGACAAATTTGCATGTGTCACATGACACAGAATCATTAAAAACATCTTGAGAGGAAAGTGTTCGCTAACGAAATCACACAGTTTGCCTTCAGTTGTCACGTTTCACGCTCTAAATGAATCGACTGTCTGTATTAATATAAAATGTCACAGAAACACGCGACTGATTGTATTTTTGTGGACGGACTAATTTACGTTCTGCTGAGCGGCGGTCGCTCAACACACCCGTATTTCTAAAACCGTTTTCGCTGAACTGAAATGCAAATCAGAGACTTTGTTCCCAAACAGTCCTTAACGACAACAACAAAGAGTTTCTTTGGGAGGGAACCACTTTGGTAAGTTAAGAAAACCCTCTACTGCAAAATATCATCCCCACCACCACCACAAGTAAGACTATCATGTTAGTTGCACTGTATTTCTACAGTGGGATTGACTTTCACATTAACTGCTGAGGACCACATTGCTGTGAGAGTCAACTGCCCAGTAATATTTAGGTAGATGGTTTGGATTATCAGGTTTCTATCTCCAGCATTAGGTTTGTACTGTACGATAGAGACAAGGTCATATGGCCACGGATAGATCCTGCGTGCACGGCTTTAATATTCTGTATGTGAGGTAATTTGTTACAGAGGTATGTCTTATTCGAAATATGAAAAACAATTTTTAACACATGCTGGATGCAATTCCTAAGATTTCATCTGATGCTTGATTTTCATCCCAAAATTCCTGCTGCTATAAAATTAACATAACCAGTTTTATTCATGCAAAGCGGAACGACCTCCAGAAAAGTAGAAAAATTAGCACCATCTGAGGTAAGTAACACAGATTAGACAACCCATGCCTGCTATAGCACCATCAATGGGATAAAAATGTAATTACTGCAAGGAAACACTATCTACTGCCACAGAAACATCAACAGTTGTTAAGGGAGTAAAACACGACATCTGAAATGAATCTATACCATACAGACTGATATATATAGGTCTCTGAACGAGGTACGAGGGTGGCGAGACTGTCCTAGGAACACAGACGATGAGCAGCAATGAGGTAGGACTGTGACTCTACATGCTTGTTTTCAGACTAAGAATAACCTGAACTTGTGTTTTTATCAAAAATACATTTCTTTTCACTAGTAGAGCTGAGAATATTGTTTGTTAAAGAAGACTCTGAGTAGGGTCCTTTAATGTAATTGTGATCATGAAAAAAGTGAAAGCGCAACAGAAAGTTGTTGCTCTTGCTATAGCGGAATACTGGGCAGTTTTCAGAATCGCTGTGGCATGTGGGCGGGTCCTCAGCATTTGATTGACAATCTCAGAATGTAGGTTAGTGAAGCAGGCTGAAGCAATACTATCTATTTTTCTCCCCCCAAAACATCCGCATACTACTTTTTTTGGCATCATAAGGGAATGAAAAACCTAAAACGATTAAAGATTTTTCAAATTGATCAATAAAGCCTTATCAATTATCTAAAGCTTAATGCTCTTTTCATACATAACATAAAAAAACAACAACATAAATCAGACAACGGAGATGTCGGCAGCACAGCAACACCTTGTAAAATCATCTTTTTCAGTAAAAATATATTCCAGGCTGTTTCTTTCCTGTTGGTTTAGCTTAGATAACTGTGGACAACCTTAGCAGGGGCTGTTTTGTGCATTTAGTTCATATTCCTAAGACTGATCACAAACTGTCCGTTGCTGAGATTCCACTTTGGCTTATTTTCAACAGAACAACACAAACCCCCAACGCACATTCAGATTGGACTAAAACTCAATTGACATGACAAAACATCTCCTAGACAATATGGCGAGAACAACTCAGATGATATGTTGATCCCTTAAACACTTTGCTGCTTTGACTTCTGCCGTTTTCCAGAGGCACAGACCAGCTCAAAGCTAAGCACCGCTATTACACAGCCACTGAAAGCATAGGCACCAGCCTCACCACAGTCTCCCAGAAGAGAAAACACAGCCTCCGCCAGGCTACCGCTTCGCTTTTGTAGCCTTTTAGCCTATAAATACTGTACATGATTGTATTTAAAAGTCGGATTTTCCCTGATGGGATTCACTGGTTTGATCTCACAACTGAAGAAACTTTTAATTTTTAATTTTCCTCGGATCTGAACGCCGCCGTGCCCGAATTTAGTCTCGGCGCAGCTGCGAGGCAAAAAAAAAAAAAAAAAAAAAAAAAAAAAAGCAAGAGAGCAAGACATAACGCTGTAGTCTTTTTCAAGGCAATGATTCCACTAGCAAATCTCCACATAAAAAATATGACCACATGGACCGATGATAAAGTTTGGCTATCATTCAACCTCTGCACACCTAAAGCTGTCATTTTCCAGTATACCCGCACAGTACGTACGCTCATTATGGAACATCAAATATTCAATAAGTGTGGCAATACATATCACACAATACAGGAAATATCTACAGAAAAAAAGAAGAAGAGAAAGACATTCAGTGGAACAAAAGAACCTTATTACAATCTGTCCTCTCGCGTAATTACCTTGACATATTGGAGGTACGTCGCTGTAAGAAAGAAAAAAAAGGAATCGCTTTCACAGGCTCGAGAGAATGAGAAACAAATGACTGCTAAACTGCTATTGAGTGGCAGAAAACTGATAGCTGATTTATGCTTTCTCGTGAATGTTTTTTCACAAGCATTGTTAAATGTTTATGTTGACTTCTTTTTAAAATTGGCTTAGTTCTAAATGTAACTAAGCTCTTAAATTGGTAAATCACAACAAAGAAGCCAACGTTGATGGATTGTTATGTTTTTTTTTTCCTCCTTAGGCTTAAAGTGCTACGTTGTCAGAGATGGACAATGACTTCCTCGAAACGGAAAGGCGGGCGACGGTTGCCTCTCGACGGAAATTACTCCAAATGAAATGATAGTCCGTAACAAATGACTCACAGTGAGGTGAAATTCATAAATTGAAGTTCTTGAAGCATCGAGATACCTGCGGTAGAAAATCCATGATAGTATCAATTTAAGATATGGGTTTCTGTCATTAGAGATGATGTATTCGTGAAGAGCCCTGCATTCTTTGAGAAATATGAGTACCCAGGATCTACGTTAATAGCGAAACGTCACATATACACTGTAAAAGTAGAAATGATTATAAACTATATATGAACCAGCAAAGATAAAGACAGAATTACAACATTGTCTGACTCGGTTTTGAACCAGAAGCTTAGTGAGATAAGGTGCAGCCTGGATGCAAACGATGAAATGTTCAAAAACGTGAGAATATATTCCAAATGTACACTGAAAATGTCTCCCCACTAATAAACGATGTACTTGATTGAAAAAAACAAAAAGGGAGAAAATAAAAAATAGGGAGGCTTTCGCGTGGCAGATCTGTGATCTGTTAATTCACAGTAAGCGATATGGCATCACAGTCAAGAACCCAAATCTGCAAGAGGGTCTTTTTTTATCGGTACGCCGACAAGCCACACAAACTGTTTGTGATGAGTAAAGATGACAAGGGGAGAGACAAAGGACTAAAGTGTGGATGGCATGGCTCATTGTAAGTTGTCACGATATCTTATTTCCTCCCCTAATAAGTGCGCCCTCTACAGGTGGGCTGGAGCAGAGACCCTGCTGTTGGTGAGACCAGAAGGATGAGGCTAATGTGTAACTCCCAAGCACTGCTGACAGTTTTACCCCACGTCCGCACGCGGCGCCTGGCATCTCTCCACACTCACACCAAAGTGCAGTTAAAGCAATATCAGCTCATATTACAATCACAGCTTGCTATAAAACGGAGAACACAGTTCCCAATGATTGCCAGCTGGAAAAAGGCCCTGCAGCCCAGCTCTGATTTCCACTTACCCTCCGTCCCAAGTGCAATTTACGGCTGGTAAAAGGTCTTAGGTGGTCTCCATCTCTGTAGACCCGATAATACAATAACTCCTGTCCCATGGCTAGTCCATCAAGTATACTGAAATCAAATTGGATGTGCTCTTGTTGGTTACAAGAATCTTATTTTATACTTGACGTCATTTTTACGGTACTGTTGTCAACTCTCACGCATTTGTACACAATGAGACATCTCCAATAAGAATTCAAGTATACTTCAAAATATGGCAATAAAATACTGAATCAGATTCAAAAAGAGTATCTGAATTACTGGGATTTCTTCTGGCCCCAAATTGTTAAAATATACACTGCTATTCAAAGGTCAGTAAGATTTGTTTTAAAGAAATTAATTTTTCAGCAAGGAAGAATTAAATCAGAAATATTAAGAATCACAATTGTTTTCAATATTGATAACAGTAATTCAGTGCATTATAATGATTTCTAAAGTTAAAGTGACATTGAAAATTGGAGTAATGGCTGTTGAAAATGTAGCTTTGCCATCACAGAAATGTTAAATTGTAATAATATTTCACAACATTCTTGTCTCACGAGAGCACAATTTGAATTGTCTCTGCAAGACACTCTGGCATCGAGCAATGATGCAGGTTACTGCATTACGTAAGCAGTTGTGGGAACCAATCAAATCGGTGTATCTGATGTAGGCGGGACAGAGGCGAGCTAAACTGATGACGACAGCGCTGCGACGTCCGAATCATATAGTAAACTTTGAAAGATCGCTGTTGCTACAGATGAACACCAGTTGTTTAATGCTACAATGAACGAGTTAGACTTGGCTTTTCATATAAAAGAGGAACAGAAAACCGAAAACTCGAATCGTTCCTTTGCAAGAAGGACGTTTATGCTGTTTTGCCAACTGGATACGGCAAGAGTTTAATCTATCAGTTCACGAGTTCACGCTTACATATAATTAGCCGGAGAATAGTAGTACATGTTTGGTGTGCTGTCCGGTGAAGGGCTCCGAGCTCGGGAGTGGCCCGAACCCAGAATATCCCCCAATAGGAGTAGCGAGAACTCGGAGTGATGAGATGGGGTGGTGGAGAGTTACAGATAAACCATCGAGTGAATTGAGGTGAGTCAGCTGTATTTAAACCTATGGCGCTGATTGACTTGAGTGGGCTCCTCTTGTGATGTTTACGCTAAGTATCTTACGCGCTTCTCCCGAACTTTGTTAATGAAACATCATTTAGCTCTGCTGGTAGCCAAGCGTGTATTGTTGTGATTGGTCGTGGCGTTATCCAATTGTGTGCAGTGAGAGTTTCAAATGCATGCTTGGTGCCGCCCCTCGAGTTAGGCAGTTTTCATTGCTCGATCCCAGACCCTTAATCTTAATAGATTAGGGTCTGGATTTTTCCAGGCTAGCATTTACTGTATTTTTGATCAAATAAATGCAGCCTTGTTAAGCAAAAAAAGACTTTCAAAAACAAATCTTACCAACCCAAACTTTGAACAGTAGCGTAAATGACTTAAAAACACGTCATCGAAATTACAACTTCTAAACTGCAGGAATTTCCCAACAGGACTTGAAGGCAGTATATAGTTTAAAGCGAACATAAGAAGTTTAACTTTTAAAAACGATTTGTTCACCTTTTTGTGGCTTATCTTCAAAAACACACTGCTAACTGTTTAGCACTACTGACTACATGCGACCTCTCCACCCCTCAAGAACACGAACAGACCATCAGTAGTCATCTCAGGAAAGCAATTAACGGGAGCAATTAGGCCTAGATTGATTAATTAAATCAATCGTTCATTAAGACGACGCAGGGTGTGACCCTGTTTAAAAGTGCAACTCTTTATGTTAAGTACCTTTAGCAGATGGTCCCTGTGAAGTGACCTACCTCCCCTTAAGACTCTAAGCCAGCATTTATGACACCTCGCAAACACCCTCCTGAAACAAGAAGACATCGTCTGAAGGGAAACCTCTAGTACATTAGGACATGTTCTGACACAGAACACAAGCTGATGTGCCAAACACATTTTTATCTCGCACACGATTTAAAGGATCGCTCCTGTCTATCAGGCATAATATCTGACCCACCCCAAGATCCCCCGTCAAAGCTTACAAAAACCCGCCCCATTCACTCACAGAATGCACACCAGCATGCTAAGGCAGTGCGGAGAGAGGTAAAACTGTCAGACAGGCTGTAAAACAGGGTCTACGCAAGTAAAAGACAGAGAGGTCTTGGGAGGTCATCAGTGGAAATCTCAATTGGCAGCGCCGGTGATTACGTGCACCTTCTCCACCAGAAGTCCTTGAGGAGTAGAATGAGCTATGGTGACAACTTCATCGCCCCCTACAGACCGTCATAGGGGAAGTTTTCCATCTTCACCGTCTGCTGGATGAGAAGCTTGGACTCTCGCCGTTCCTCGTTCTTGATAGATTTGTTGATATCCATGATCTTTTCGCAGATGTATTTGTTCACTTTGGATAATCGCTGGGTGATCTCCGCGCTGTCGGCTGTTTCTTGAGACACACGGTCGTACAGACACTCTGGAACGAAATATTACACAAAAAAATCCTTGTAATGTCATGTTTTTTCATACATTTAAAAAATACTTAAGTTGAACTTATTTAAATTAAGTCTTAAACACCATATTAGTTGTTACTATGGGTGTGCGATATATATCGTCAACAAGAATATCGTAATTGTTGTTTAAACAATGTGCATTTTGATATTATCGAGTACACTCTTAAAAATAAAGCTGCTTCAAAAGGTTCTTCAAGCGATACCATAGAACAGCGGTTCTCAATTCCAGTCCTCGCGCCCCCCCGCTCTGCATATTTTGCATGTATCGCTTAGTTAACACACCTGATTCAGATAACGAGCTCATTAGAAGTGAGGTCCGTGCAGGATGTGTTCCGATTGACATTGCCTGCACAGTGTTCATTGCTCCCTGCTCCCTAAGCGGGGGAAATCTGTTTACTATACTTCGAAACATTCATTCACATATTTACGCTACGCCACCGCATGTAGCGTCTTCACACACAGATGAAACTTACTAGAGAAGTGTGACATAAATGCATCTGTAAATAAATGCATTTTAAATTTACGTCTCGCACGCTTTAATGACCTTCAAATGGAACACATACGCTCGCTTCGAACTAATGAATAATGGCGGAATATCCCATGATGTCCACTTCGAAGGGCAGTAACGTTGGAATAGAACAAACGTCGGAAGCGATACATGAAACACGCAAAATGTGCAGAGCGGGGGGGCGCGAGGACTGGAATTGAGAACCGCTGCCATAGAAGAACCATTTTTGTGATTCCACAAAAAAACCATTCAGTCAAATGTTCTTTAAAGATCCATTTCTTGCTTACCTTTTTATAATCTGAAGAACCTTATTTGAGACAAAGAACCTTTTGTGAAACAGAAAGGTTCTTCAGATGTTAAAGGTTCTTTATGGAACCATTTAGACAAAAAGGTTCTTCTATGGCATTGTGAAGCACCTTTATTTTTAAGTGTGTATATTGCAAAAAAGTTAGAGTTCATATTTAGAGTTCATGCTTTTAATGCGTGATTTAGTCTATTAAAATACATTTAGAATTCCCCCAAAATTCAAGATATAGGGGAAAATATGCCCCTGTATAAAGAGCTTTTATATTTATATCATCTGATAAGGTTAACATCGCACAAAAAGAAAAAAAAAAAAGATTGCAAATATAATAATTTTATAAAACAGTCCAAAAACAGTTAATATTAAATGACCTCCATTTTAGACACAATAGTTCCTGTTTTTGCTGTATTTCACCAATGAAAGTAGTTCCAAACAAAGCCACGCAGAGCTCTACAGCGCGACCATTTCGCATTTGCGACTGAAAATTACTGCGTGCGACTATGAAAAAATATTTAGGAGCACCAAGTGCGACTGAACCGATCAGCATATTTGTGTTTGCGCTGAGGGAAGCTTCAAAGGTTTCTTCTTGTTTTTGCAACGTTGAGTAATGTATCACAGACATATTTCACAAATTAAACTAAGTGTCAATAAGAGATTCATTGTGCAGTGCAGAGAGCTTCGTTGATGAGTGACAGATTTTATTGATTTTTTTAAGGGAGATTGTAAATGAGATATTGATTTAATACAACAGTTAAATAAACAAGTAGCTATTATTAATGGACTTACATTATAACACTATTGTTTCATTTTGCTCTATTTCAACGTCAAAAATAGTTTGAAACAAGTCACAACTGAGTCGCTGCGCATCTCTATTCAAACAAAGCTGTATTTTGTTTATGAATGCGTAAATTAATTTAGTGAGTCAACGATTCAATTTCCCATTCATAAAGACAGTCCCTTGCTTTATTCCTAAATGAACCAGCCGTTTGAACGAATCAAACTAATTAACAATTCAGTAATTAAATCAGTGACTTGATGCCACCTACTGGCAGTCCTATCTTCTTAAGTATCTTTTCAGTTATTTAAAGCATTTCATATTTATATATTCCAAATGTTATATTTAAAACATTAATTAATGAATTTATGAATTTGATTGCACTCATGCGACCTCTGAGCCTCATTAAACATAAGAAAATACACTTACAAACTACTTTTGTGTTCTTCTGTGCCACCTCTGTAGTACAAATTAATTTTGTTCATACTGGATTTGTTTGGTAACTCTACTTGGTAATTCTACTTGTTCATATTCTGTTTAACTTATGAAATATAATTTTAAAAATAAAACATGAAACATACTTTTAATAAAGTTAGAAAAATGCTATTACAAATGTAAAAACTAAATTTTCCTGTAAATCACTTTAAGGAGTCAAATTTCAACTTGTAATGATTATATTTTTTGATTATTGATTAGAAGGTGCTCCTGAAATTTTGCCCGTGCCTCTAAATTTTGTTAGGTTAGGAGAACAGAACAGAACTCTTTTGCATCTAAGCAACACACAGCGTTGTTTCGTTACTGAATCAATGAACGGTTTGAAGGAATTGGTTGAATGAATGACTCAATGACTCATGCAGTGATTTGCCACCATCTACAGGTGATTTTAGGTTTATATTTAAAGTACATTTCCCTTTTCCCCCAAATATCAGTATTCCACTTTTTATTTATTTATTTTTTTCAACAAAATGAATGCTTTTGTAATAGCCCTATAGTGTCTTTCTATTTGAAATTATTTATTAAATTTACAAACTTGGCAAAAGATGATCCATACATTTAATTATGTTAGGATAAAGGTAAAAATTTATTTAAACTTATTTAAAATGTTAGGGTGTATTCACACCTGTCTTCTTTGGTTAGACTGAATCAAACTCAAGTTCGTCTTCACCCTGGGTGTGGATCTTTTGGGCAGATGTAAATTCAGTAATTGCAAAGCAGAGACCCAGCTGAAGTAGTAGTCTTGGTTCGGTTTCAAACTAACTCTGGTACGCTTGAATGGATGAACCAATGATTGGACGACCTTAACAAACGTGCTTTTGTTTACAATTTCTGGTTCACATATAAAAAGGCCAGTGTGAAAGCAAACCACACCAAATAAAACAAATCAACATTGTATTTGGTCCAGACCAAAGCAAGTGAACTAGCAGAATTTACTGGTGTGAATTCCCCTAATTTGTGTTACTCTTGCAAACTAACCACTGCACAGAATATGAAGAATATCAAAAGCTTTGAGAGTCAGACAAAAACTTGCCAAAGTAACAGCACAATAACATGTTTAGCAAAATATTGTCTAATTACCATTATTGACAAAATTACAGAAAATGTCATTAACATTTTTTGTCATTATTACACACCATAGTTGTTACTGTGATATTGAAACTGTTATTGGTTTTGAAAGCTAACAATTCTCCAAACTTCTATCAGTAAAAAAACACAAATATAACCCCAACCTAATCTTAATTTTAATAACAAAACTTAAGATAGCATGCTTACCTCGAACAATTTTGAGCTTGCTTGGTGAGAGCGGTGGTTTGGGCAGGGCATCTTTCTTCTTCTTCGTAGCGACGCCAGTTACGCTGCGGTTCTTCAAGGTTTCTGTGCCCCAGATCATCACCGCCAGGTTTTTGGTGAATTTCGAGTCTCCCTGTGTCCGCTGTAGCTGGTGCCACTTCTCTTCCTCCACCCAAATCCCTCCACCCAAGTGCACCTGCAGGAGACACGCTCTTCTTCAAATATGCAGCATATACACACTGTCACAGACAAGATTTTGCTTTCACGTTCTGCCACTTCAGTGCCATGTGGTCTATTCCCCGAAGTGTGTCTGAGACATGGTAGCTTTCCATTCACAATGAATTAAACAGCTCTGCTTATGGAGGATGAAATGCAACATTCTATGTGATTCAGATTCAAGTTTGTTAACAGCAGGTTGCTTCGCATGTTGTACAGTTGCGCTCATAAGTTTACATAAACCTTGCTGATCCTGAAATATGTTTTGACATTTAAAAGAAAATCTGAATCTAAATCATTAAAATAGTTTTTTTTTTGTACTGCCCTAAGCATATAGACAGATGATTTTTGCATGATCCCTATTATTAAAAACAAAAAAATCTATGAATTTCCATGACCTTTCCAGATGTTTGCAAGCTAAGTTTTACTCTGCTTAAGAGTAATAATTAGCTGATGAAATATTTTAGAGCAAAGGAAAACTAGAAAATATATATTTATTATAGAACTCCCTTTCTGACCAATTTTCCATGACTGCAGGAAACCTGTCCAGTGAAGGTCCTGGTGTTTTGTGGTTCGCAATGATATGAAAACCCTGCCGCACACCCTTCGAGATCTAGGTAGTGATCGCCACATAAGAGAGACGCGTCACACATAAATTCATTGGCGAGGTGTCTGGGTTCATTAAATGCAGTAATGTGTTTTGACAGATGCCAGACCAGAGTGTTGACTTTTAAGCCACACTGTGGAGGACACGGCCCAACAAGCCATCAGGTGGATTGATGGGCAGCTGGTGAGTAACAGCTGAGGTAATATGCCTTCTGCTTTGTCACCCTGAGCAGTCTTCAGGCTCAGATCCAGTGGCTTTTCCCCAATGCAACTAATGTGCTTTAGGCCCTGGTCCAGCAGACAAGCTTTTCACTGCTCTTAACTTAGAGGAGATTTGCTTTTCTACGGCTACCTGTCACTCAGGGCAATTCCTGTGGTACAAATAATTAATGCCGGATATGTGTGCGTATGTGTAAGGGCCTAATTTGCTTTTGTTCTTCACGCTTGAACTGAGAACCCTTTCAGCATGTAACACAAATTCCCCCCTGTCATGCGAGGCAGGCGGAGGAACGCAAAACGCGGACCCGATGTCTGCTAACAGGGCTCAAAATCACAGCAAGCGTTCTGGTTAAAAGGCCCTTTGAGACTGATGGGGGAAAGGATGTAGAAGGGATTTCGCTAGTCAATTAGACAAACCAAACCACTGCAAAACATTAGAAGAAACACTGAACTGCATGAGGAGCATCAGCAAAATCACTAAATTGTCTTGTTTACACAACAGTTATATGGGTAGGTGGAATACTGCTGTTTTGAATTAATGACCCAACTCCCTTTTCTCTCATGATAGCCGTGAATAATGCCTGCACCTTTCAAGTAAATATCACTGATAACTTTGGAAGGTCTCATCACAACTGACTTGCTGTTATTTAACAAATACAGAGTACCTTATAAAAGTTTGAAAACTTTTTGAAGAATAGAATGTTTAAAAGAACAGCATACATTTGAAATAGAAATCTTTAAGATTTCTTAAAAATCTTAACTGCCACTTTTGATCAACTTAATGCATCTTTAAAAAAATGTACTGACTCGACTCGAAAGGGTTATTTCACCCAAAAATTCTGTCATCAATTACTCACCTTCATGTCCTTCCAAACCCGTAAGACCTTTGTTCATCTTTGAAACACAAATTTATTTATTTTTGATGAAATCCGAGAGTTTTCCGACCCTGCATAGACATCAACGTAACTACACTGCTAAGTGATTTTGTGGTGAAGTAAGTAGTACATAAAAACAAATGTAATTTCTACATTAATTTAGTTCAGGCAAAAATTTGAGTAAATTCTATATTACTACTTAATTTAAGCTTTGTAGAGATTAAAGTTTAAGCTTATAAGTATATTTTACTTGGAATAGTTTGTTATGTTTACAAGGAAATATCAAAGTTACGATTCACGTTTTTCCCATCATGCACTGGGGCATGAATCATTTTCGAGTTGTATTTACACTGCTTTATGGTTGCTTTTGTTGTTTGGTTTAGTAACGTACTGTTTTGTGACATCTGGAGTTACTTTTCTACACAAAATGGCCTATTCATACTCAAACATTATCCAATGATTGTTACCGTCATTGTGTATGGTGTACCAAGTATTGAGGTCTCTGTTCATTTGGCTAATAATTATATTGAGTGGACATATTATCTTAAAAGGATAACAAGCTGTCTACTTGCTTACATGTTTGAAAGTGAACCAGTGCTAATTGTTTGAGTAAATTGTATAAACCATGACTGAGTGACGTACTTAAGCATTGCAGATTTACTTAAAATAATTGAGCAGAAATTACTCATCAAAATCTAACTGGCCATGTTGAATGTACTTATTTGCTTAGCTAATTTTCAACTTTAAAATTAAGTAAATCTTACTTATTGTTTTTTTTTAGTGTACCACGTTCGAGGCCAAGAAAAGTAGTAAGGACATTGTTAAAATAGTCCATGTGACATCAGTGGTTCAAAGTTAATGTTATGAAGCTACGAGAATATGACTAGTTTATGACTAAACTAAATGTTCAAAAAACATGGACCACACGACCAGTCATATGGGTCAACTGAAGAAATTGGAGATTTATACATCATCTGAAAGCTGAATAAAACTTTCCATTGATGTATGGTTTGTTAGGATAGGACAATACTTGGCCAAGAGTAGAAACAACTATTTAAAAAATCTGCAATTTAATAATGCAAAAAAAACTGAGAAAATCACCTTTAAAGTTGTCTAAAATTAAGTTCTTATTAATGCATATTACTAATCAAAAATTAAGTTGACACTTACTGTAAAACATTTTCAAAAAATCTTAATGGAATACGATCTTTACCTAATATCGTAACGATTTTTGGCATAAAAGAAAAAAAAATCGATAAATTTGACCCATAGAAAGTATTTTTAGCTACTGCTACAAATATACCCATGCTACTTAAGACTGGTTTCGTGATCCAATTGTGTTCTGAAGATGAACAAAGTTTTGGGTGAACTAACACTAGAAATGGTAGTGTATATATATTTTAAATATGTGGTGATTGATAGGCTGCTTATTTGCTAAAGTGAGATTGGACGTTATGAATTTTTGATTTAAACCAGTTGCCATTGAAAACACAGTAAAAACACACACAAGACTACATACTTTTCCATCATTGAAGGTGTAGACGGTTCTCGGGGATGGGGAGTGGGTGGAGCTAGTGTTGGCTTCCTCTTGACACACCTCCTGTGGTTCACTGATCGGCTCCACAACCTCTGCTTTGATTGTCTGTGTGCCATTGTCATGCATCGGCTCTGTGCGAAGCAAAGCAAAACACTGCTCAGCGTTCAGCGAAGCACAATTTACCAGAAGAAAGATGAGTGTAATCCTGAGAAAGTGTTGACGGCAGACGTTCCCCGCTCTCTAATGACAGTTTTGAATTGAGTCCAGTGTGGCCGCAGTAAGTCCTGGCTCGCTCCCTTTGGAGCGCTGCCTGAAACATGGCTCTCCCGTGCCTCAAGACAACCGGGTCATTTTAGCTCAGTAAGCTGGCTTGGTGGCTGGCCGCACTAAGCTCTAATGTATCTGTTGAGATTTAATATCGGTCAGTGCACTGCACATCTGACCCTAAAGAACCCTGGCCGGTCTAATCTTCAGCCTGCTCCACCAGCTCACTCCAGACCACAGTCTGTTCCCCCCACGCACACATACACACACAGGCGCAGCAGCTGGCCGGGACACTGGCCTGAGCGCTCTGGACACTAAGTCCTCTTTAAGCAGCCTGTACTGTAGTCTTCATCTGAGTGATTTATTCCGCAGCTCAAACTTATGTGGAAAATGCAATAATGTTAAAAATGTTAAATTATTAAGGCTGCGAATTTAAAATGCTAATTTAGTACAATCAATTATAGAGATGCTGAAAACAGCCCTCAAAAACATCTTTAGTAGATTGCAAAATGGATTTATGTAAACTGTAGGATATGTTTAATAATATGAAATGACAATATAATACAATATATTGACTTTTAAAGTCACTTTTTGTAAGGTCTATTCAATATTTTCATCCACAACGATACAATGTGTGTGAATATCTTCATTTAGAGGCTTTTCTCTGCAAATATTGATGCATGCGATTAATTTGATTAACAACATAATTACATGACATAATTAATTACTTGATATGCAGAATATTAAGTACTTGCTATGCTAAATAATTATGAAATTAATCAAATGATGAATATTTTAATTGACTGACAGCCCTAAAAATTACACAAGAGCACATTTAAATTTCTGTCTGAACATGCAGTAAGTCCTAGATCTTGTCTTCATTTAATTGGACATTAATTACCTCACTCACTATTGCCTACTTAAAGCTGACTAGCCACTGCTGCTTTTATATTAAGTGAAAAAAGCTCTATAAATCCTTATTAAAAAAAAAATGATAATTTTGACAATAAATTCTGATTGAATAAGCCATATTTGAAGCTGCTATAATATAAAGTGATACTACTTAGAAACAATTAATTTCTTTGTTTCAGAGAACAATTAAAACTCTACATTAGATTTAAACAGATCTGTTCAACAATTTTGGTACAAATATTTTACATTTGCATACTGTTGCATCAGCATCGGTGTAAACAGGTCTTTAGTTTGTCAACTGTGCTGATATGTATGATACATTTAGCAAATCTCACCGCTGCCAAGCCTCATGAGCAGGACGTCCTGCAGGCGTCGATTGAAATCACGCAGCTCCTTGACTTCGGTCAGCAGACTGCCATACTCCTTGAGCTTCTTGGCCTGCTGCAGCAGCTGCCTGCGTGTGCGCTCCAGTTCCTGCTGCAGGCGTCTCATTTCCTCTTCCTGCTGCCTGTAGCTGTGCACCAGCTCCTCGTATAGAACGCGAGGCACCACAGCCTCATCCTGCTCTTCCTCTTCTTCTGTTGTAAGTCTGTCCAGCTCCTCTCCCTCAGTGCATGAGTTGACAGCGTTCCTCTCCAGGCGTGCCACAACCGCAGCCAGGCTCTTTGAGGAATTGGAACTGGCCCGCTGCTGTTCCTGTGACTGGACCTGCATCACAACATTGAGCATCTTGAACGGTGCAAATTGCATATTATAATATACTACAGTTGAAGTCAAAAGTTCTGCAAAAGAATCTGCAAAATCTTAATTATTTTACCAAAATAAGAGAGATCATTCAAAATGCATGTTTTTAATTAGTTGAATTCATAAAAATTACCCTGTTCAAAAGTTTACATACACTTGATTCTTAATACTGTTTTGTTACCTCAATGATTCACATCTGTTTTTGTTTTGTTTTGTTTAGTAATAGTTGTTCATGAATCCCTTGTTTGTCATTTTTCCTTCTGAATCATCAGTGAGCATTTGAACAGTCTGTAATAGTTGCATATGAGTCCCTCAGATGCCCTCAGTGTGAAAAGATGGGTCTCAAAACACAGAATCATTGTTGGAAAGAGTTCAAATACATAAAAATGCTAAAAACTAGGGATGCACGATATGTATCGGTCGATAACTTGCGCGTTTTGTCAGTAAAGCCGGTTCTGTAATCAGCGGTAAATGCCATCAGGTGCGTGATTTCACGTTGAGCCATATATACTACACACAGCCGTTGTTTACAGACGAGCTGCGCACATTCACACTGATAATGAACATTGCTATGCGCAGCTCGTCGGTAAACAACGGCTGTGTGTAGTATATATGGCTCAACGTGAAATCACGCACCTGATGGCATTTACCGCTGATTACAGAACCGGCTTTACTGACAAAACGCGCAAGCTTTATCGACCGATTGGTATCGGTGCATCCCTACTAAAAACCCAAAGCATTGGTGGAACCTGAAAGATTTTTCTGAAGAACAGCAGGCAGTTCAACTGTTTAGCACAAAAAAGGGACTCAGGCACAAAAAAAAAACACAGATGTGGATCATTCAGGTAACAACACAGTATTAAGAATCAAACATTTTGAAACTTCTAAACAAGCATTTATTGAAAATTAACACCACTGTTCATTTCCACTTTAACATAGATGAATGCATGGACACATGACTCCAAACAGCTTCTCGCAAAGCTTGTAGCTCTTTTTTTGTGCATATATCTTTTTAAATGTATTACTACAGATTATAAATAACAAATAATCTACTCCACTTTCCTTACTGTAAATTAATATGGTTTAAAGTTCTAATATTAAGTCACGAGGTTAATCTTTGATGTTTAGACCAAAACCTTTCCACTATCCAAATTTGTAGGGCAGAGCTCGCCAAACTTAAATTTTAATACACAAAATCCTACTCATATGCTTGCATTCACATGGGTATGAATGGAGGAACACAATGTCTAGTGTGACTTTCCTTTTATAGCATGGTTGGAAGAAAACTGCTGGAATAAATCAGATCTAGAAAAGCTGGACTGCTCTATAATGATGAATTGTGATGAATTGTATCAATACACATGGAAAAAAAATGTGACCCTGGACCACAAAACAAATCATAAGGGTTTTTTTTAATTAAGGTTTATACATCATGAAAGCTGAATAAATAAGCTTTCCATTGATGTATGGTTTGTCAAAATAGGAAATATTTGGCCGAGATACAACTATTTGAAAATCTGGAATTTGAGTGTGCAGAAAAATCTAAAATATTGAGAAAATTGTCTTTAAAGTTTTCCAAATTAAGTTCTCAGCAATGCATATTACTAATCATAAATTAAGTTTTGAAATATTTACCATATGCAATTAAAATATATCTTAATATCCCAATGATTTCTGGCATAAAAGCAATCACTTATGGGCCAAAAGATTGCTAATCCTTTAAGATTTCCTAAATGTCACTGTAATAGCTACACTTGTTTAAGAAAATTCAGTTCAGAGCTGAACTGGCTCATATTTTCTGTGAAATGAAAACTAACCTCATTTTATGTTAAACACTATGTAATTGAGGTGTGAACTGCAAGAGCACACAAAACTGTGTTGTAAACGTAATGGACAGCACAATTAAGAAGTCATGGCAGTAAAAAATACACAACAAGCCCAATGATGAGAGAAACACATGGCCTTTTTGGTATCTAGCTTAAACTGTCAGATTAAACAAAACAGGCTTGAAACGTTTGAAATGTCAGGACAAATTCTGTAAGCGTCAAAACATGTTCTAGTATTTTGTCTTGTTTTGCTTGTGGAATATAAAACACTCTTAATATCAGTAGAAAATCCCTGTTGAGCCATTCCTGATCTGTCCACATGTTCCCCATCTACAAATCCAGACCAGTAACAGAAAGCCTGCAAATGTCTTACAGTCTTCCAAATCCAAAAACACTTTCTTAAAAACCCAAATACCAACCTTTTTATGTCTAAGGGGCATTCTCTCCTCGCCAAAATGATTCTCCACTGTGTTCCTGTTCGACATCTTGGGTATTTTCATCTTCTTTTGCATAATACTGTGCTCAAATTCCTCAATGCTTTCTAAAAAAAGAGGAGGGGAGACAAGTCAGATACACAAATAATATTTCATCTCTTTGCTTGAAATTGATGATATGGTTAAAACAAGGACACATCAGAAAGAGAAACATTATATGAGTTTGGTGGAAGTTTCCCAGTAACCTTGTAATGACACAGATGACTAGCTATTGTTGCAATAAGCTATTAATGGAGCGTTTAACTTTGCAAAGCGACGTTGACGGTGCAGCATCAATATGATTTTGACAGGCGGAGTCGTCACAGCTGTCAGCATGTGATGCAGTGTGAAGTACCCAAGGCCACTTGGAAAAGACGGGCCATATAAATGTACCTACCTATCCCCTTATCATGCCAAGTGGAAAATGCCCTCAATCATCATTCTAAGATCTCGAATGTTAACTATGCATTAAAAGTTTTACACTGGCCAGGTGAGCCTCAAGGTCGGCCACAACAGATTGCAGACTGCTTAAGGTTAAGCAAACTGATTTAAAAGCTGTACTGGACTCCAAACTCCTGTTCCTAACAAGCTCAAGGTTGTTAAGACCAGGTTGAGCCACACATGTAAATTAGTAACATATCTAAATAGTCCTGGTTGAAGAGTGGCAGGAGTGAAAGTGGTTGGAGGTTTTCATAGCTTAAGCTGAAGCAGGAAGTGTCACATGATAACAGATGTGCCACCAGCACTGATTTAAACCACACACAATACTCTGACAAGTTATGCTGGTTATAATTTAACAGGATAATATGCTGACGTACGGTTTTGAGCAAATTTGAGGAACGCAAAAACAAAATAAGCCTTACCTGGCTAGGTAATGTGATGCCTAACCTAGCTGCTTGAGCTAAAAACAACAAACCGTTCAAATTCAGAACTTTCTGGTTATCATGTCTGCTTTTTCGTATCAGTATCAGATTAGAAAGACTGTATTACAGTGATTTTATTCGCGATTTAGCTTTTATGCACCGCGGATAAATAGGAAGCGTTAGCAGCAAGCTAACAATCGCTTAGCATCCTGAGCCCCTCTCTTGCTTTTAAACCCTCTTATCTTCCGTTTCCACTTTCACGAACTTGTCCAAACGTTTTTACACGCTTTTTTCTTTAGTTTACATTCAGATTGCTGTGCTTGTCAAGCCCAGACGCTATTTCCTCTCTCTATTACACAAACCCGCAATCACGATGAGCTACAAAACACTAGAACAATCAAGAAGACATCAAACCTATGACACATTCTCCGTCTATATCCATTTATCATATCATTTATCTTTTCTTAACACCCCGTGTTAAAGCATGTTTATGCAGCTCATATCAAATTTAAATTATCATTTGGATGACCACTTTTCATATTACGCCGTAAATATAATATAATGCTTCACAGGCAATATTGCATGCACATGCAAATAGGAAAATATGATTTATATCAAAGTTGCATGACATTTTTGGTGATCCGTTAAGCGTTTATAAACCGTAGCATGCGTGTTAGTGTTATTTATGAAGGTTATTATTATAGTTAATAAGAAAAGAAGAGCAGAACTCACCTGCCAGGGCGAGGATGTGTGCTTTGGCAGGCTGGCCTGCGCCTCTCAGCACCACATACACCTTCTGATCATCAAAATCTCTTTTGTGCACAGGCTGGAAATCTTTCACGTCTGACACAGGTAACGCGTAGCACATGTCGTCCTCCAAGAAACGCACGAAAGCGTACATTATTTTTGCTCTTTGGTCCCTGCTCTTTGGGATAGGGCTTGACAGTTTCCCTCAAAAAAGATATTAAAAAACACATATAAACACAAAGAGGGGGGAGACAGTGGGGAGGCCTCTGCGATCGACTGCTTCTGTCTGGCTGGTGCGTATCAGTTGAGGAAATGCAGAGCCTGCTTGCCACAGACTGTACTAATCAAAACAGATGTGGTGAGAAGTTTATTTGGGGGTTCTAAAATATCTTTTGCCCTTAATTATATATTAAAAAAATAATAATAATAATTAAGGGAAAATGAAATTATTATTAATAATGATGATAATCATTGCAGTGACATTATAGTATAAACAGGATACTATAATATCATTAATAATAATTGACGTCTGACAACAGAGGGAGTTGTGTAAATTAAGGTTATGTTCTTGTTTTAGTTGTAAAAGCCTGTTAAATTGCAAAAAAGTAATGGCTGGTATCAAACAGGTTTTCAATATAAACTAAATTTTCTAATTTAAAGTTACTTTACAGACAAACATAAAATTTAATGACTAGAACTGTTATTTAATTATTAATTTATCAAAGTGTAATGCATCCAGTTACCCAGCATGCTTTGCACTGGGGTGAATAGAGTGTTTTCTCAACTTGAAATGTAAACAATGTCCAACCGAAAACAGAACTAAACTGTAAACAGAACCGAACGAAACTCACACATTTTGCTGATTATTGCTGCTGAAAATGGTCAGATATTGTCATGTTTTTGACTGTATTAATCGGTCAGAACAGGAAAAAACATTTGGAGTAGGCTACTATAGGCTGCCAAAAGTTATAACAAATCAAGGAGAAGAGTGCAAAAACTATCTGAGGAACAAAACACATTTGTGGTTTAACAAAATGAACCAGGATTTCCGGGGCAAGAAACTTGACAACATTCATGTTTGTTCTTATCATTTCCAGTCAGGTAGGTGGAATGTTAGTCTAATATCTTAATTTATACTGCTTGTATGTATCTTTAATGCCTATTAACTTCAGTTTGTCAAACTGTTGTGCCCTTTCCTGCTTACTAAGTCCATCTCTATATGATTAAGCAGCTTCCATGTTTTTTTCTGTGGTTTAAACAGCATAAATTAGCAGAACAACGTATTCAGTAGTACCAAAGTCCCTTTAAGGCAAGTCATGTCACTCGGCGGCCATCTTTGAAACGCTACTCGGGCAGGCAAGTGCAGCTCCTATCTCTTTGAATGGGGAAACATCAAATTCTCCAAAACTATTCACCAAGTTTAGGATTAAATGTCATATTTTAAATCTCCAAAGAAATCCAACAAGAACTACCTCATAAATATGGTTCCTTGTGCTCTAATAGCGTTTAAAAACGCTTATTTTTCCGGCTAAATGAGCCAGTGCGCATGCGCAGTACTGAGCGCACGTCTTAGGCCCCGATCACACCGAACGCGTCTTTTAGTTCTAAAAACGCAAGGCGCACAGCACTGCCTTTTTTGGTGACTTTTAATAAAAGAGCAGTGTGCTGCGGTTTTTTTATGTTGCTAAGCAACAACCAAAACAGCTGTCCTGTCAGTCAAATCAAAGGATTATAGCGCGAGCGCTCTAAAATCTTAGTTTTTTGCTGTTAAGTAAACTGTCATATTAGCAGAAACCCTAAATAATACAGCTCCGGGTTACCCACGATAGACACCAAAGGTTTCTCCTCTAATTCTTGCAGTCTCCGGACTTTTTAAGCAACGGTAAACTTTCGTCATCACAACAGAAGGCCCGCCTCTCCATTCATTCGATTGGACAATGGAAAAGAACGCGAATGACGTTGGGCGTTTTTCCGCTCAGAGTTTATTTTTTTTCAACTTCAGGCGCTCAGAGCGCTCCTGCAAAAACGCGAGGCGCAGCAGGCGGCGAAAACGCGAGGCGCCCGGGGCGCATAAGCAGCGCGTAGAACGCTCACTGCCAACAGAAAACCATTCAAAAGAGGCGCCTCCAACTGCAAAAACGCGTTCGGTGTGATCGCGGCCTTAGAGCGCCGATCGTTTCTATAGCAACCAGGACTTCTAACGGCAGCTGCAGTGATGCGCTGACTTTACTAATCAACGATTGGCTCTTTCACTAAGAAGGCGGGGCTTCGCGGCCATAATGAACGTTGCATTTTTCCCCATTCAAAACTACACGAGTGACATGTCTTGGGTATTCTATAGTCTTTGGTAGTACATTAACTGTGCAATCCATGCTATTGTTTACATTCGAGTATCTCCAATATGGCCACGTATCTGGGTAACTGACCAAACCGTGACATACCCTCTATTGCTTAAAGAGACTTCTAAACGGGTTGTAAATGTATTTTTTTGTCAGTAAAAGTCCAGAAAAAAGTGTAATATCAGATGTGTAGTTAGAGAAATATAATACAGACCATAGTTAGTATTGAACCATGCCATACTTTTGAATATAAAATAATTATTATTATTAGTTTTTTTAAGTGTTATTATGACAGATATAAAATTGCCAATTGCTGTTCAAAAGCATATTTCAAAACAGATCCATTCCAAGTCCTCAAGAAATTTGGTTCAACAGACCCAACATGGAAATACTATGGGATGAATGCACCCATTGTTGCAGCCTTTTGAATCCAACTGGATTTTCATCATAGTGTTTTGTATGTGGTCTATTATGTGGAACATCAATGTAAGTGTAAGGATCACAAGTCAAGGATGAAAAAGGCCCATGCCTGCCTGCTAGCACACTGTGGTTTTCCATCTCTGGGTATCCAGTGCTGCATCTCCGTTAATGCATTTTCAATATCTCTCATATCCCTCTTATACGGCATAAGAAAAATCTTTCAGGCAGCCGATCATTACCATAATCGATTCATTCACCCATTACTTTTGTTCTGCACCAATGGTCTCAGCTGAATGCTGTGAGGGAAGAGGTATTCTTCAGGATCACAGCCGACTGTATCAGTGTTTCTGCCAGCGTGCTGTTTTGCTAGCCCTGCCATTCTCTGTTCCTTGTTTCTCTCCAAATGACAAAGGCTATCTGACAGAGAAGAAACATTTTGTTATTGTAAAACAGGCAGGTTGTTATACAAAAGGACGGATTTCTTCACTTGTACTTTAATAACGAGAAAGGCACAGTCAATAAATGGCACTAACAATTCGTTCTGCTTCGCCTGCCGTAATTGAAAAGTAAGTGATGCAGAACTTTGGATGCTTTGCCCTTTCTTCTTTTTTCTCTCCATTTATTTCCTTTCATTTTATGTCACTGTTTGAGTCAGATCTGCCATCAAGTCCTGAGCTAAAAGTGCAGAGATGAGGTTTGCTCCAGGGATAAGACGCGTGCTCGCGGTATTGAAGATGAGGACAGACTGCGGGATTCGTGAGGCCAACAGACAGAATGTACTTTCTGCCCATCTATTCTGCTAAACGCCACATACACTAAATGACAGTGATTGTGTCATGAGCTATATGGACACTAAAAGGAACATCTCAGTCTGTGCTGGAGACCTCTGGGCTGGACTGGGGCCTGTGACGTGTTGCTGGGCAGAGCAATGTAACTGATGCACTGAGTGGACTTTGCAGAGCAAGGCTCAGCGCGCAGCGAAAGGATTATTCTTAATCTAATCTGCCCCTCAATGGTTGGCTTGTCCTGTACTCAGAGTCTGCTCCAATAAGACTACCCAGATCCCCTGGCTGATGCGTTCAAGTGGCTTCAGTTCAGGACAGAATGCATCAAATGTGAATTTTATAACTGAATTCCATCTGTTGTGAGTAACTTTCCAGCAAACAGGTCTGGAATGTTATTTGAAGGGAACGTTCAACGAAAAATGTAAATTCTGTCATATTTGCTCACTTCACATCTCTTCCAAACTTGGATGACTTTCTTTTTTCGGTGAAATACAAAAACATTCTTAAGAATGTTTCAACAGTTTGCTCATACAATGAAAGTCAATGGACTCCAAAGCAACACAGCTGACTTTCATTATAAATACAGTGATGGCCAAAATGATTAAAACACTAGTATTTTCACCAGCTAAATGGTTTTAAGTGAGTTATTTCTATATTTTGCTGTAGAGTGTTAGTAGGAAATATTAGTTTATATTTCCAAACAGTAATGATCCAGTGAGTTTTTTTTTTTTTTTTGCACAAGGAGGCTAACAACAGCCAGTGCTCCACACAGAGATCTGATCTTATCATCATCCAGTTTTTATCTGGATTGACATGAAGAAACAGAACAAACTAAGACAGATTCAATTAAGAAACCTACCTGCAAAGCTACCTGAAAAACTATGTGCAAGTGCACCTAGGGCAAAACATAAAGGATGGTCACATCACATTAATAGAAGTTAAATAATAAGGAAATCTGTTTATGACATTACTATTATTTACACAAGTGCCTAAAACTTTTAAGATGGTTTCCACAGTTCTTTTGGATTTAGTTTGTCTCAGTTTGTTCTGTTTCTTCATGTCACATTAGACAGACTGGATGATGATGAGATCAGATATCTGTGTGGAGCACTGGCTGTTGTCAGACTCCTTGTGCAAACAAAAATCTCACTGGATTACAATTAATGGCAAAATTAATGTTTTGAAATCTAAACTGATATTTCCGACTGACACACTTCAGCAAAAGATAGAAATAACTGACTTTTAGCTGGTGAAAATACAAGTGTTCTAAGAATTTTGGCCACCACTGTAAAAAAAAAAATCAAAATATCTTCTTTTGTATTTTGCAGACAGGTTTGGAAGGACATGAGAGTGAGTAAATGATGACAGAATTTTCATTTTTGGGTGAACTATGTCTTTTAACATCCTTACGTTATTTGCACGTGTCGTACAGTTTATCACCAGAACAGAAGTTGCATTAAACTAACATTTTCAAAAGTTTTTAAAGACAGTATAAGACATAATTTTTCTTCTTGAGGAAAAAGAAATGCAGTAAATTGTGCCAACAGAGATTGTAAGTGAAGGAAAAATGGTTAAAAACCCCCACAATTTTAGAGCACTGAACAGACCAGAAGATGTGAGAATTCAGAGAGGAAAAACTAGAAGGAGATTCAAGTACAGTACAGTCCAGTCCAGTGGAATAATTGTTTGTTAAATCAAGAGACCATATCTCATAACCGCATTGTCTTTTACACACTTTCACAGAGGAAGAAGTCTATAAATGAGCATGATGCTAAAGGTCATGGGTTCCATTTCCAGAAAACTGATTAAAAAAAATAAATTAAAAATCACATTACACTGTTTTTATGATGGATAAAACTGGATCCAGACAGAAAATTTGTCAAAGTGACTGATAATGATTATTTATAGTGGCTCACAGCACTTCCTGCTCCTGTTCTCCCCATGATTTCCTCTTCCTGTGCAATTCATATTGTTCTTATGAATAAAAAATAACACATAACTAGAGGAAAAACCAAAGCTGAAAATGTCATCAAGACTTTCAATACACAGACCAGGCCAAGAGCTGATGAGAGACAATCATGTCATTTTGCATTTTAGCACACGAGCAAAAACCTCTCACGCAAAACTCGGCGCTCTCTCACGCGCAGTTATCAAACAATGAGCACTTGAACTAAGTGTCTGCTCCCCCTCCACCTCTAAACACACACTTAGACTGGTGATGGCGCCTCATAAACTGTTTGGCAGTGTCAACATTATCAGCGGCTCAGAGTCAGACATCATGTCCCTCCAATTAGAGCTTCACAGCTCCCCTCATTCATCTTTATTGGTGATACATTAGCCACCATTAAATAAAAGACATGGGATAATCTCCATAATGATGTGGATGATGAAGCCGAGTGTCGGAGAGGGAGGTAGGAGCTCTGTGACTAGAATAGGAAAGAGGGTGGGTGTCGGGCGAGATGATGGCGGTGGGCATGTTTTGGGTCGGTGCCCGGGAGAGGATGAGGATGGTGATGAAGGCAGCAAGGGATGGACATGAGGAGCTGTGACAGCAGCATTAGCTGGGAACACATTAGCCATTACCACGCAGCCAATCAAAACAGCACACCTGTGCCAATCGGGGAGACGGACAGACGCTCGTCCAGGTGCGCGTGTGTACGCTAGCGTCGACGCTGGCTGGCTAAGTATAGAACCAGACGGCGAGTTCCAAACCTGCCGTTTTTGCCAGAATCTGTGAAGCACAGAGGGGGACAGCAGGGATCGTTTAGAGAACATTAGAAATATGGTTTAAAATAAAGGCTCCCGCATGTTCGGGGGGGAAAAGGCGCCACGTTTCGGCTTTGGAAAAAAGTTGGCGGCGATGTCTTCTATTGACCAGCAACTTACAAGGCAATGATCTCTTCTTGTTTAATTGAACTGCCCTTAATTACGTTACTTTATTTTGTCCTTTAATTAGTGCCTCATGAATAATTGATTAGCCGTGAAGTCATCAGTCGGGCAATAAAAAAAGTGATAGCGCGTGAAATGAACAGTAGCCCCGAAACGGAGCTCTGCGCGGCACTGCCCTGAGACAGACTTCAAAACTGACAGGCCGAGCAGACGCAAACTATATTGTATAACCGTTCCTCAATCCCTTCATCAAATATTTACAGGGGTATCATTGCCAGCACAGTGTCCCGCTGCGCATTCTCCGAGTGGCGGCAGGGGGGACATTGATCTTCCTTTTAAAGAACAAACGAGAGCTTCAGAGATGTTTCTTATACTTTGGCCCTGTTCGGTGTGCTTCATCTGGATTTCTCTGGGGCGTACGCGATCGATTCGGCCGGGTCAAGAATCTGCATCGTCTCCCAAACCTCCAAATATGATCTCTGGGACGCATTAATATGAAAGACTAGACTGCGTTTTTTCCCCTTCGCCCTGGATAATGTCAGACTCACGCCGCGAGGACACTTCATTTGTCCTCATTGTGCGCAGACGATAAACTGTGAATATTTGATTGCTTGGAGCTGATTACTGGATCCATCTCAGTGATAAAGACACGTCAGAAAGAAGTCATAAAGGGTTCACTGGCAAAGATGACCATATATAATCATTACGCTTTTGTCAAATAGATATAGATTGTCAGATTGGAATCTGAGGGCTGAAACGGGTAGCATTCAATATTTATATAGAGCGAAACTACATAAACGAGATGAAAATAACACTTAAAACTGTTTCCTACAGTAAAATGCTAAATGAAGAAATGCACAGCTACATCTACAGCTTTTTTCACAAGGACACTTGTTAAAAAGTACTTTTTAAAGTAAATTTCAATGGTATTTAAAGGGGTCATCGGATGCCCATTTTTCACAAATTCATAATATTCTTTAGGGTCTTAATGAAAAGTCTTTAATATACTTTAGTTAAAAATTCTTAATAGTAGTGTAAAAAAAAAAAAAAAACCTTTTACCTTGTCAAAATCATCCCTGCAAAATATCAGCTCATTTTATCGCATGGGCCATTTAAATGCAAATGAGCTCTGCTCACCCCGCCCTCTCTGCTGAGGGATTACGAGCTGTAATGTTTACTTTAGCCGCGTTTAGCCGTGTTATATCGGCGAAACTTGCCAACAAGCACATTATTAAGAAAGGCCATTTGCAAAGACGAATAAAAACCCCTTATACTCACTTCTGCTGTGGGTGAAGCTGCATCACGAATGATTCAAACGAACATAGACACGTATGTAGATCGGGATCTACGCTTTCCTTTTAAATACGAAAGTAACGTTGTCCTCTGCCTCTTAAGCGGCTCAGATGTCGGGAGTAAATGATGACTGCTATGTTCATTATTACATCCAACAACAGAACACCTCAATCGCTCAATTAGTCTTCCTCTGCACCTGAGTCGACACAATGGTGATCGTATTCAGACTGTTTCAGCTCGGTGAATCTAAGGTAAGACGCTCATGTCAATCAACTGTGTTTCGTCACAACAACAAGAAGCTGAGAATGACCTGATTTTAAAAAGGCGACATTACTTTTAAAGATTAAAAAAATACCACTAGGTGGATTTTTATCATTGTAGGGTGGTTGTGTACACAAACTGCCAACACACATTAATGTTCAAACAACATGGAAAAGTTAGTTTTGCATCCGATGACCCCTTTAATTAAGTACAATCTACTTAATTCTGCAAAATAATATTGAAATAAGTAGCCTATATCTTATTTTAAAAATCTGATGTAAATAGCACAAAAAACCGTAAAAGACAGATTTAGCTTTCAAGCGCACTTTAAACAGCGCAATAATGTGAAGAGCTAATTTTACAATGTTTAATCCATGAAACACCACAACCTCATAAAATATATTTATAAATCATTGGTCCCAGCTACCCACAAAACACAATAGCACTAATTATTTTTGTGCTACAATAACACAAACTATTCTGAGTAGAAAAAGAACTCAAGGTGTCACAAAACATGTTTACAACGGCATCAACATAAGCAACAGTGCAAGTAACCCTAGCAGACGGTGCGAAAATGCCATTTTAATAATTATCCACAACCTAGTGCTTGCTGGAAACACCTAGATTGTAAAGTTAAGGAGATTTTACTTTTCTGAATTTGAAATTAATTCGAAATGAGGTAGCAAACAGCATAAAGAGTTGAATGGAAATTCAAACAAAGTCATACTATTCATAACAAACTGCTATTTTTAATCCAAAAAAGTTGTCAAGACACAGATAGATAGATAGATAGATAGATAGATAGATAGATAGATAGATAGATAGATAGATAGATAGATAGATAGATAGATAGATAGATAGATAGATAGATAGATAGATAGATAGATAGATAGATAGATAGATAGATAGATAGATAGATAATCAGCACCTCAATGTCATAGGCGCTGCCACAGTTTTTGCTCATTTGCTGTTTGATAAGACGTCTGATAACAAGAAGGCCCCGCACACTCACAGCGTGACATCACACTTCAGGAGCAATTCTTGTCATCCTGGTTCTCATCCTCTCTTAAGCAGTCTCAGCTCTTCAGCCCTAATGGGAAGTGACATAATGTTTACCAAGAGTAGCTAATTTCTTGTCCAGATTTACTAGGTGTGCTAATATGACAGCGGTAAAATCAAGGCCTATAGTTGGCCATCACTGTGTGCTAACGTTTGAGTGTGCGTGGGTGGATCCGATAACAGGGCAGCGGCAGGTGGAGCGTGAGAGCGAACCGCTCTTTGTTGAGCCGACACAAACATAAACACACACCAACGCATGCCACCATTTCACCAGGAAAGGAATTAATGAAGTGACCCTGCAAACGAGGCCTGGCGGTAACCAGGTAACCACATAAAGTCTTCGCTCAAGCTAGCAGCTGAGAGCGAATGGAAGAAATCAACAGAGAACGAGCGGGGGTAGTTCAGTGCGATGAAGTCTCACAGGATAATCCGTTTCTTTCTCTCAATCACTGTTTCTTTGTCCCCTTCTGACTGTATAGGTTCCTTATCAGAACTGTATTTTTCACTCTATTTTTCACTAGTCGCAAACCAGTGGCCATTGTTTCTGAATTAAACTTTATATTTAATGCTAAATTATGTAAAACTGCAATGAAACTTTGGGGTTTGGTAAGATTTTGTTAAATAATAAATGTTTTTGAAAAGTCTCAATCAAGGCTGAATTTATTTGAACAAAAATACCGTAATATTGTGAAATATTATTACAATTTAAAATAACTGTTTTCTATTTTAATACATTTTAAATTGTAATTTATTCCTGTGATGGCATGCTGAATTTTCAGCAGCCATTACTCCGGTCTTTAGTGTCACATGGTCCTTCAGAAATCATTCTAATATACTGATTTGTTCCTCAAGAAACATTCTTATTATCGGTGTTGAAAACAGTTGTTCTGATTAATATTTTTGGAAACCGTGAAACAAAAAAAAGTTTAGTTGGGTAGTTATAGTTAGTTGTAGGTTTCTGTTTCACTGTACTATTGTGTTGCATATATAGTCTAAAAACAACACACTGCTTCTTCAAATAACATCAAATATATGACACTGGACCACAAAACAGTAAAAAAAAAAATTAATTGAGATTTATACATCATCTGAAAGCTGAATAAATAACTTTTTCATTGATGTATGAACAATATTTGGCTGAGATAAGACAATTTGAAAATCTCGAATGTGAGGGTGAAAAAAAAAATACTGAGAAAATCGCCTTTAAAATTGTTTAAATTACGTTTTTAGCAATGCATATTACTAAAAAAATGAAGTTTTTATTTATTTACAGTAGGAAATTTACAAAATATCTAAATGGAACATTATCTTTACTTAATATCCTAATGATTTTTGGCATACAATAAAAATCGATCATTTTGACTCTATTTTTGGCTACTGCTACCAGTGCTACTCAAGACTGGTTTTGTGGTCCAGGGTCATATATAATTTTTCACATTAATATATGCAGGGTGCGATTTGCCGGGGAGATGGCGGGGATTTCCCCCTCTTTGGTCTATGCATCCTTGCCTCTGCTGAATTATTTTTTGCATTCAAGTCCCGTTTTGACTCAAATGATTCGCGATACATGCATTGAAGTCCTGTTTTGAATAAAATGATTCACGATACGACTGCAGCGCTTCAAAACAGTGAATCATTTTGCGTTGCAGTGGTTTACTGATTCAGAGTTTCAAAAAGCTCAACTGATACTTTGCTCACTTTCTCTATATAAGTTATTCGTTGTTTGAAATGAAATCATTACAGTTAATAGGCCTAACTTACAATGTTTTTATTAAATTGTGATCACATTAGACAGTTTACTTAGTATTAAAACATTTCATGACATGACACTCATTATCTGGTTCTTGCCTAAAAAACAGGTATATAATGTGCGTTTTTAACAGATTACACTAACAGTTTGGGCAACCTCCGTGAGGCCCCTGAATATATGTCTATACTATATGTCAGTGGTACATACCCTAACAGTTTATTCAAAATTGTCATGTTCGGTTCGATAAAAATGAACTCTGGTGCGATTGCTCTAGTGCGATTCATCAGACTGCTAAAAACGTGGGTCTCAGTCCGCTCCCAATCAAACTCTGGTGTGGTTCGAATGAAATTTGAACGCAACACGTACCAAATACTTCTAAACAAACCAAAAACAGGAAATAATGAGAAGATGCGATGCTATGCGACATGATTTCACGAAGGGAACAAGCGGTGTATCCAAAACAAAATGAGCAGAGGGCAAATGTGGAGCAACGAGGAGGTAAAGTGCCGTTTATGATCTCTTTGTGGATTCGCAGGTGATGAAAATAAAATCATATACATGCAACAATAAGCGTGCTCAGTCCAGTAGACCACATTAGGTGTAGTCACATTTTCCTTTTGTTTGGAGTGCTCAGTGAGTTCCATCATTCAACCTGATCAACCAGGTTATAGACGAATTACGTGTATTTAGGTTCAGTATCTTTAGGTTTGCTGTCAAAAATGCCAGTATGAACGCTAAGTGGACCAGGACCAAATGTATCATTTTCCTTTTTGGTCTGGACCAAATGAACCAAACTACGTGTGTGAACACACCGTTAATGAAGTAAAGATCAAATTTTAGTGGACATAAGGCTCCAAACGTGTTTTTATTTTGGTTTCAAACGAATGCAAATCAATAAGAAACAATATCTAGTAATTAATTAGTCCTTGGGGTTTCCATCAATACAGTTGCATTCGAAATTATTCAACCCCCTTGACATGCAAGACATTTTGTTCCAGATCATTTGTTTTTCTAAAAACAAATCTACAAAGGCATTAGGACACTATAAGATAAAGTATTTTAATACACATTTGAGTAATTCTGAGAACATAAATTGATAAATAATGAAAAAAAAATCAAATTGGCTCTAAACGTTCATGTTCAAAATTATTCAACCCCCAAAAGTAAAATTTGGTGCAGAATCTTTTATTATTTAAGACCACCAATAAACGCTGTTTGAAAGTGTTTAGAAACGTTGATCACCTCTCTACTGCAATCTTGGACCATTCCTCGGCTGAAAAAGCTTTTAGATCACGGATAATCTTTGGTTTTCACTTTGCCACTGCTTTCTTCAAATTCAACCAAATATTTTCAATGAGAATTAAATCTGGAGACTGAACAGGCCACTCAAGAACATTCTGTGACTGATCCCTGAACCAAGCAGAAGTAGATTTGTTTGTTTACTTTGGCATGATTGTCCTGCAGGAAAGTCCATTGATCATCATCTTCGGTCTTTGCACCAAAGGCATCACAATTCTTGTCAAAATGGCCTGATACTTCAAAAAATCCATGGTTTCCTTCATGCGGTCATGTTTTCCACTTCATGCTACAGTAAAACAACCCCATAATTGGATCAGCCCACCTCCATGTTTGACCATGGAGATAGTGTTCTTCTGCTCATTAGTTTTCCCTTTTTTGCACCAGACAATCCGCTGATCTATACGTCCAAAAAGTTCTAGTTTGGTCACATCACTCCATAAAACATTCTTCCAGAACTCCACAGGTCTATCCAAATAAATTTTAGCATATTCAAGCTGACCTTTTTGTTCTTCTTGATCAAGAATGGTATTCGCCAAGATGCCCCAACATCTTGTGCCATGCTTGTCCTATGTTCATCTTCTACTCTGGAATTTGGTTGTGTCTTGGCCCCAGTCCTTTTCAACCTCCTTCTCTCTGCCATCACTCATCTTTTTCACTGTGCCTTAGGACACAAGGACGGTGTTCTTTTTGAATACTGCCTTGATGGAAGCCTTTTTAACATCCGGAGGTTGCAGGCCTACACAAAGACCAAATCCTGCTGTATAGCTGAACTACAATATGCTGATGACTGCGCGATTCTAGCACATAGTCCTGAATATATGCAGCACGCCCTCAACACAATAGCCAGTCTTTACCAATCCTTTGGTCTTCAGGTTAACATTAAAAAAACTGAAGTTATTTCCCAAATATTCTCTCAAACCTCTCCACCCCCCAGCTTCCATATCAACGGTGTCCCACTTAAAAATGTAGATCAGTTCACTTACCTTGGTTCAACTTTGTCCTCTTTCTCCTCCCTTGATATGGAAATACACACTCGAATCAAAAAAGCATCTTCATCATTTGGTCGCCTTCGTACCAGGGTTTTTGAAAACCGAAACCTAAAGGTCAGCACCAAGGTTGCTGTTTATAATGCCGTGTGTGTCTCCACCCTGCTTTATGGGGCGGAAACATGGACTCCATACAGCCGACATATCCCACTCTTGCAATCCTTCCACATCCGTTGCCTCCAGAAGATCCTCGGCCTCTCCTGGATGGACCGAGTCCAACATACGGAAATCTTACAGAGCACTAACTCTATCTGCATGGAAGCCGCTGTGGCTAAGAAACACCTACGGTGGATAGGGCACACCATCCGTATGCCGGACCACCGCTTGCCTCGCCAAGTCCTCTACGGCCAACTACAAGGACTCAAACGAGCAGCTGGTGGACAAAAGAAGCGCTATAAGGACCACATTAAGGGACTCTTAAAGCATTCAAACATCAATCCTATGCAGCTTGAAGCTCTGGCACAGGACAGATCAGCCTGGCAGGTTACCTGTGCCCAAGCAGTTTCACAAATCCACGACAGAGACCAACAGCGGAGAGCCGAGAGACGCAGACAAAGACACCAGAGGGCAGTTGGGGCTCCTCTGTCCTCTGGTTTCCCCTGTACCACCTGCGGACGAGTGTGCGGCTCAAGGATCGGCCTCAATGCCCACGAGAAGTGGCATCAACGGCAACGTCGTTGACCCCCCCCCCCATCCCGAAGCAAGCGTCATCATCGGAAACGATGGACAGCTATAGAGACTCTGGAATGAAGTATTTTTCCTCCTTTCATCGGGTCATCTCGCAAGTCTTTGGCTGTACATTGCAGGTTTTTCTCAGTTGCTCTGATCAAACATTTTATGAAATTGTGCATTTTTGGTTGAACACCCTCAAAGGTTTTCTGGTACAACACACTTTAAACTAAGGAATAAGGCTTTTAGTGCCTTAGAAATCTTCACATAGCCTTTGACTTTTTGATTGCATTTTGATTGCAACTGTATATTTGTGTCTCACATGGAACCCTGCCTTTTTTATATGATGATTGGCTGAGCTCTCAAATGGGCGGGTCTTTGCAACAATGACTGAGATTGTTTTAAAACATACTCTTAAGTGCAAAATCAGTGTGTCTGATGGTTCAACTTCGAAATGATGCTACTTAGAGATTTTCACTTCTTAGTATTAGTTTATGAAGCAGCTTTCAGAAGCAGTAAAAAAACAACAACAACAACAAAAAAAACATTCCAGTACACCTTTTGTCATTGATGAGTGATTCCCGGCTCTTGAAAAGCAGCAGCCGCCACTGAAGGAAATAACAAAAGGTCCTCCTACCTGAAATCTCACTCTTTTTCCCCCCTTATGGATTTGCCGCACTTGGCAACGGCAGTGGCCCTGGTGACAACAAAACCGTCATCGCTGTCTAGTCTGTCTCTGCAGAAAGCCTGCTAAAACACTATTTACATTTTCCCACATATCTTCCTTTTCTCGCGTGCGCAAACACACATACATACAAATGGCAAGCCGTGAAAAGAGAAAGACAAGTTAATAGCAAACAGCACACTGCATTTTCATTTAGTATCTTTAGCGTGTTGTTTTGTTTTTCACACGGCGAACAGAAAAACCCATGGCTGATTATGTGAAGAAGGCGTGAAATTGTGATATTTGCATGGCTGGGGATATTAACTAGAGGCATTAGTTGTTGAAAAGCTTCAAGGCTGGGCTCCAGACATGTTTTTAAATAATGGTTTAATGATGCATATTTTACAAATATTTTCCAAGCCAGACTAGCGGCACACACCCTCTCTCTCTCTTTCTCTCTCTCTCTCTTCTCCAGACTACATTAACGCTCTTATTCTTTCTTCATTAACAGGCTCACAGCCCTTTCGCTATGCTCCTTTGTGTGCATTTGGAAAAAATCAACTGGAAAATAGACAGCATGAGGCAGCCGAACAGACGTTTTGGTTTCTCTATCTCTGTGTGGACTCTACCAACCGCTGTTCATTATTATTATTATTTTTATTGTATTCACTTTTATCCACCTTCCTTCACTCAGTCACTGATCTGGATGTTAGGACGAAATGTCCACAGAGAAGTTTAAATGGGTTATGATCATTCCCCATCTCACTTGCTGTACTTTGCACTACATCATTTCCTCCTCTGTCCCCTGATCTCTGTCTTTCTGTGCCAAGCCTGGTCCCTCTGCTCCATTAAAGGTAGATCTCACTGGTGCAGGTATTGGCCGCTGAGAGGTGCAGCTGTCCAAGTTGTGCTTTGGCCCGGAGTTGCTGTGGCCAGACACAAAAGCACAAACATCAGGGTGTCTGGCCACACGGCCCCAGTCCAGAGACCATCAGGCTCAGACCTGTTTTACTGCTGGATGCCATACAGACACCATCACAGAAATGGCCAAGAAAACACTCAGGGACACATTTGCTCAGGCAGGGCGGTGGAACTGGCTGAGAATGTGTTTTAAACATTTATATCAAAAGGGCCATTGAGGCCAGTCACAGCAAAAGAAGGGATTCATTGAATATGTGACATTCTTATGCATTAGGCCAAATGCTCTTATGTAAAATATACTAAAGCAATAAACCATAAGTGGCTGTGTGTGCTATAGTGGTTAAAAAAAACACTGAAAAAAGCAAAAAGCATTACAGTTTCAGAATATACAATAATAAACACTATTGTTAAAAATGGAGACCTATATATATGTATATCATATATCTATCGGTACACACGTGTGTATCTTATATCTAATTATCTTAGATTTGAATATACAGTTGAAGTCAAAAGTTTACCTACACCTTGCAGAATCTGCAAAATGTTAATTATTTGACCAAAATAAGTAGGATCATACAAAATGCATGTTATTTTTTATTTAGTACTGACCTGAATAAGATATTTCACATAAATGACATTTATATAGTCCACAAGAGAAAATAATAGTTAAATTTATAAAAACTATATATATATATTTAGGCAAAATAAGAAAAATGTACACACCTTCATTCTGTTCAAAAGTTTACACCCCTGGCTCTTAATGCATTGCTTTTCCTTCTGGAGCATCAGTGAGCGTTTGAACCTTCTGTAATAGTTGCATATGAGTCCCTTAGTTGTCCCACAGTGTGAAAAGATGGATCTCAAAATCATACAGTAATTGCTGGAAAAGGTTCAAATGTACAAAAATGCTGAAAAACCAAAGAATGTGTGCGACCTGAAGTTTTTTTCTGAAGAACAGCGGGCAGTTTAACTGTTCAAGACAAACAAGGGACAAGAAAAAAAAAAAAAACATAGCTGTGGATCATTCAGGTAACAACACAATATTAAGAATCAAGTGTATGAAAACTTTTGAACAGGGTAATTTTTATAGATTCAACTATACTTTTCTCTTGTGGACTATATGTAAGTGCTGTTTATGTGAAATATCTTGTTCAGGTCAGTACTAAATAAAAAAATAACATGCATTTTGTACGATCCCTCTTATTTTGGTAAAATCATTAACATTTTCCAGATTCTTCAAGGTGTATGTAAATGTATGATTTAAACTGAATATGTATCTTAATAATATATGGTAACACTTTAGTATTAGGACTAATTCTTACTATTAAGTAGTTGCTTAATAGCATGCATCCAGTATTACTGGCATATTGGCTGTTTATTAGTATTTACAAAGCATACATTAATGCCTTATTTTTCATGACCATATTTTAGATCCCTTAATCCAACAACCCATAACTTAACTTAACAACTACCTTACTAACTATTAATAAGCAGCTAATTAGGAGTTTATTGAGGCAAAAGTCACGGTTTATAGTTAATTAACAGTGAGAATTGGTCCTCAAATTAAAATGGTTCTACTCTACTCTACCTAAACTTAAATAGTAAAAGCATAAAATAGTAAGCAGTAATTAGGAGTTCATTAAAGCAAAAGTCATAGTTAATAGTTAGTTAATAGCATAAACTGGACCTTAAAATGAAGCCTGAGCAAATGTCTTTTATCTATAGAGTATGAATAGAGTATAATTCTAATTAGTAAAAGTTCATATCATAATCAGTTTATTTCACACTTTGAGCTGTCAGTGTAAACGTGTCAATAAAGAAGCAGCTGAACATAACAACACTATTGAACGCTGTTTTCCTCAGACTGGGAACCTTTGCAGGCTCTCATTACAGAGATCATTTACATATATCCACAGATGAAGACATAAGAGCACACGTGTGAGCGTGTGTGTGTCTAGCACAGAACAAGAGCTCACAGCGTTTGAGGAGATCTGAAGGTTGTCTAATATCTGTTCTCAGAGCAGTGAGCTTGCACATCTCTCCAAGTCTCATGAATGTAATTGACCTTTTTTTCTGTAACACAGCTGAGATGGTGGCCATGGGGGGGCAGTGACACAGAGACTAAACACCAGCCAAGCAAAGTTAATTGTCCAGCTGAACAATAACGCAACAGAGTCTGCAGATATGAAAAGGGCATTCAAATCAATAGATCGACAATAGCCTTTCCGAAAAGATGTCTGAACTCAATTTTCTGGCCGCAGACACCCTCTAAGCTCCAAACATACTGCAAACCCCTCCTTTAAGACCCCCACAACCCCAAGTCTATCACACTGTCCAAAACTCTTTTACTGACAGAGAGATTTCTCTGTTTACAATGCTTCTTTTTCTTTCCAACAATTTTGGTTTCTATTTTTATGTATTTGTGTGTGTGTGTGTGTGTGTGTGTGTGTGTATATACAGTCAAACCAAAAATTATTCAGACACCAGATTTTTTAAAAATATTTTTGTGGGTGCAGGACATTATAGTTCAATTATGTAACTGAGGATAGCAAAATAAAGTAAACTGTGACATATTATAACCAAATATTCTTCTAGTACTAGTAATTTGCAAAAAGTTGGGACCAAAAATTTGATTTGACACTTTGACCTGGCCATTTTTTGTTACATACCTTTCTATCAAAGTTATCTGACATTATCAAGATGAATTTGTTCTGACACAGTTTAACTCTTGAGTTCTTGTCATATTTTATTACTATTTTTAAACTATAGCGAATAAACTGCGATAATGTAAGAAATTTTGAAGGCGTCTGAATAAATCAAACCCACAGTGATTACATCATGATACTTGTACACTGAATTTTCGATTGGTCTAATTTCGTGCATTTATTTGTGTACTGAACTATTCTGCCCTCCAAAGGCAAAGCGCAGTAACTACACATTTGGTCAAAATTGAGTTAAGGCTTAAAATGGACTTTGTGACAATGGTTTTGTTTTGTGGCAAAGTCTCCTGGTTCAACTTTGTCCTGTTTTAGAGAAACGGGACAGAAACGAGAGTGTCAACATGTTTGACTAGTTGGCAAAAAAACTTTAAAGGTATTTTTCTCAGTTTCAGTGTTGGCGTAGTTACTGCACTTTGCCTTTGGAGGGCAGTATTATTGGTCTCTTCTTTCTTGCCTACATTTAACCATTTAGCTACCTTTCCTCTACAAAACTGTGGTCATTTATTTTTCTGCACATCGGACAAAAACAAGACGCATATTGAGGGTTACAATGGCGAAAAGCATTTAAATTGCAGTAAAACCTAAGTAAACATACTTAAAACTTTTCTTTTCATGCCTACCAAGCATTTGTGCTTTCTTCAAGTCCTTTCATTCTAGAATTCCTTCATCCCTTTTCCCGCCATGTACGTAGTGTTTAGTTTGTGTTCTGCATTGCGATGGGAACGGTGGGCGAGGCTAATCATTCTTTAGCTGTTCTGGCCTTAGAAAGGTCAGCTGTTTGAAATGTCAGGCTTCAATGGAGCCAGATTCACATCGTGCTGCTCAAGTGTCCAATTAAAGAGGGTCTGGCAGGGGTTGAGTGGGAAGCACTCTTCACAGAGGAGAGCTAATGAGGGGGCCAGGGCAACGAGACCCCCTCTGCACTGATCTACAGGGCCTCAACCAGAGCGGCAGGTTTCCGACCGAGGGGTTGGCACTCGGTGTACTCCAAAAAGACCTCCAAGGGCACTGGGAAGGACACGGCTTGATCTCATTAAGGACTATGGATACATGTATGTTAATTTTTATCATCCCTCTTTCACATATACAGTTCTATATGGATAGGTCGACGCATCCCGTTGCTCTATCTGACTCAGTCATCTAAGAATGCAAGCTGCTTTCCATATAGCAGGAAAACAAGTTTCCTTGGACAAACAGAGGTCAGAGGTCAGCGCAGTCGCATATACAGTTTGCACACAGAATCCTAATAAGCAGCCGGGCTGCAGGATTATAGAAGAAGACAGGGACGGATGAGCTCATTTACAGCGGCGATTCTTCATTTATAGCAACTAAAATACCCCGTTCACCTCATCAATAAGTCATTAGGCCCATCTGTAGCCCAGTGATCTAACACCGGTTTAGTAGTTGTTCTTTCAACGGTTAGTTTTAATAACTGCATTCAGGGAGTTCTAGATCAGCAAAAAGCGCAACGGCTCTCCAGAGCCCCTCTGCAGTCTGCTTGTGCACAATTGTGGAGTTTTTATGGAGAAAAAGTAGATTTTACTGCACACTGAAATCAGCAAAATTACCCTCCCAAAATGGCAAGGGCTATAGAGTGAGTGGGGGGAAAAAGTCACTTTCATTATATAACCTGCAACGAGGTAAGCTAAAAACCATGTTGCACTGTGCATGCCTTTTGTGAAGTTGTGAAGGTCAGCGGTACAGTCTTGTGTGGCTTTGGGTAACAGATGCTGAGCAAAGCTGGGTAAATTAGCCTACTCCACGTGCCTTACATAAACATTATTTTAATCAAAGTGTATTAGAGCAGCCAGATATTTTAGACATATGGGGGCTGCATCCTTCCTGGCTACCCCATCTGTCTCTCCCAGAGCTCGGAATGCAGTTTCAGCTTTCACCCAGATGCATTGACAAAACATTCAGCTTCCCATAGAGACGCAGAAGCGCAGGCTGTACCCGCTGCTCTGGGACATGCACGCCCGGGGTGCTACGACAGGATCGCGGAAATGCTGACAAGTCGTGGGAAAAGGCCTCTTTTTGCAGGTTTTTGCTCTTGGGGTGCAGCTGATGCTTGTTGTGAGAAGTAAGATCAGTCACAAAGCCTCCACAACCAACTCATGTGAACAAATCCATAAAGCCCCATGTAAGTATTCAGTGTTGTTGCGTGGTGTGCTGTGCAGGGAATAACAAACACGCATACACCAAAATACACATACTCACCGGGGTTGGTGATGGTCAGAAGATCCAGCCTTCGTTGTTGCTGAAAAAGAAACAAAGAGACATCAGAGGTCTTCAGTCAGAGAGATGAAACGGATCTAGTCTGAGACTTTTTTATTTTTTCACTCAGAAATCAAAGTTTGTGCTGTCTGCCTGTTAAGCACATTTTGCTCTCTATCTCTCTCTGGAGAGATAAAAGTGTGTCATGCATTTTACATCAATTTTATGTAAATATATGTACATATACAGAGCATATATATCACTCTGTGAAATCGTTCTAATCCTACATTTCTCTTTAGGCCTATTCACAGCAAAAAATTTTGACTCTATGTTTTCCAATGGACATGTTCACACAAAAAGTTGTCCAATAACAAACAAGGACATTTTTTAGGTAGGTTTAAGTAGGATAGATTTTTAACAATAGCATATACATCTTTTAAGTCCTACATTGACCTCTGAAGTAAAACTTAAAATGTATTTATTCCCAGCAGGCACACAACGTCATAAAACATTGATATTTAGTTACATTTCGGATGCAACATTGGGTAACCAAAATTCAATGTCAATTCAATCTATACAGAACAAAATGATATGAAAAATAATTCCAGCGACACTAGCAGTAAAGTAAAGTTACAGCGGTAGTCTGCATCTTTCTTGCCTCCCCTGAGCCCACTGAGTTTTAACAGACCCCCTAAAGCATGTGGTAAATTTAGTGGGGGGTAATTGAGAATGAATGGGGAAAGTCACGTAAGAGGAGATTATGCCAAATTATGTTTTTTTAAGGAAAACATTTCAGGATTTCTCTCCATATAGTGGACTTCTATGGTGCCCCCAAAATGCAGTTTAAATGCAGATTTAAAGACTCTAAAAAATCCCAGCCAAGGAAAAAGGGTCTTATCTATCAAAACCATCAGTTATTTACTTACTAAATTTACAATTTATATACCTTTAAAACCTCAAATGCTTGTCTTGTCTAGCTCTACAATGCACACGAGTACTACATTGTTGCAGAAGTGCCGACTCAGTGTTTACAAACCAGCAGCAATATCACCCTGTAGCCCAAGATTGGTCGCCCACTGAAGTTAAGCAGGGTTGAGCCTGGTCAGTACCTGGATGGGAGACCTCCTGGGAAAACTAGGTTGCTGCTGGAAGAGGTGCTAGTGAGGCCAGCAGGGGGTGCTCACCCTGTGGTCTGTGTGGGTCCTAGCACCCCAGTATAGTAACGGGGACGCTATACTGCCAAAAAAAGCACCGTCCTTCGGATGAGATGTTAAACCGAGGTCCTGACTCTCTGTGGTCATTAAAAATCACAGGATGTCTTTCGAAAAGAGTAGAGGTGTGACTTCGGCGTCCTGGCCAAATTTGCCCATTGGCCTCTGACCATCATGGCCATCCCCATATTCCGATTGGCTTCATCACTCTGTCTCCTCTCCACCAGTAAGCTGGGCGTTCTGGCGCACTATGGCTGCCGTCGCATCATCCAGGTGGATGCTGCACACTGGTGGTGGTTGAGGAGATACCCCTGACACTGTAAAGCGCTTTGAGTGTCTAGAAAAGCGCTATATAAATGTAACAAATTATTATTATTAGTATTATTAAAGTGAACATGCAAAGACGGTCAAACGCTCTTTACAAAAAAGGTAAAACAGCGATGTAGGACGATTTTGAAGAGTATGCATGTGCATCACAGAGGCAAGATGAGCATTTGAGGTTAAAAAGATCTGTGAGAGTTTTTAGTGAGTAATCAAATTGGGGAAATTAAATTAAATCTCCATGTTTGTGATCAATATTGACTGAGCTTTGATGACTGATGATCCAAAAAACTATTTTTTTTTTTTAAAGTCAAGTATTAAAAGAATATCTCAACATAAATTCACAAATAAAACATAGTTTAAATTGTTACTGCCTTGAGGGGTTATTTTGGAATAAATGTAAATTACTTAAAAACACTAACTTCATACTTGACTTTAATAAATAGAATATTGATATTAATATTAGTTTTTAGCATTTACACACACATTTTTATAACAGTATCCCCGGTTTCACAGACGAGGCTTAAGCCTAGTCCTAGACTAAAATGTAAGTCTGAGCTGTTTCAACTGAACGAAACTTGCACTGACTGATCAGAAATATATCGGTGCATTTGTTTTGTCTCAAGATGCACAACAATAATGTTTTTTCTAAGCATGTTTATAAAAATTACTTAAATATCCTAATTGAACTATCTGCTAATCCTGGTTTAGTCTAAGCCCTGTCTGTGAAACCGGGCCTATGTCTTTTGTGTGTACACACTCTCACGCTGTTTTTTGGCCTGTTCTGATACTTCAACAGTGTGTGTGTTTGTGTACATAATCCATTGCGTTTTGTGAGTTATGCATTCATGTGCTGCAGTAGATGCGGGTTCCTGGAGAGAGGGCGTGACAGAGGCTACCTGCAATCCACACAGGTCACACTCTCAGATCGATAAGTGCCCAATCAAAGACTGATGGCATCCTCAATAGCGTGCTGCAGTGTGAGGCGGACACACATAACACACATACTGTGAGGGCAGGCAGCTCAAGAGCTGTACTTTAACACTCTTGTGGTAACAGTACTGCAGGTCCTTATACATGAGAGCCACTACACGCATAGTAGAGCAGAGAGCATACACTGATATCATTCACACACACACACACACACACACACACACACACACACACACTCAGCTCTGCTTTTCAGTGTCTGGTCATTTCCTGACGATTAGCAATTATCCAGTGAAGCCACAGGGCTTTAACTTGGTTTTGAATTCATAAAATGTTCATTTTTTGGTGGCTCTCTGAGAAGCAAAGTCTGAAAATATGAAAAGAGCATTAGTGAATCAGTTTTAATGAACAGTCACTGCGTGTTTGTTATGTATGTGGAGTTTGTTGTGTTATGCATTGTGCTTGTTAGCAATACATTAGACATTTAGCAACACATTTTTATTGAGGCCATTTAACTTGCATATGATGTGTATTTTCTATCTGCTAAAAATAATTTAAAAAACAGTATAATTTATGCATGAAATATGCTGGCACCTGTCAAAAAAGTATGTGTTAATGTGTTGTTTATGCGATAATTGGAAGATATGAGTTGTGACTCATAGGTGCTAACTCTCACTGAGCATTTTCTTTAGCAAAGTAATAAAAAGCTCTTTTAAAGTGTGTATATAGTGTAATATAATACTAGTTGACGTTAAAGAGTAATTTGAAGGCTTGTTTGATCAAACTCCTAGAATGATGTGTATTGTTTTATTTTTCAGATCGCCCCCTGCTGGTGAAAGAGACACATACAACACAATTCAGCTCATTTTCTGAACTGATCCGAAGAAGAGGGAAAGTAAAACTGAAAGAGATGCACTGCATTACACTAAAACATACATTAATATTTAAGATCATTTCAATACAAAGGTTCGTTTTGCATTTTAAACACTAGTTATCTTGCAATATATGTGCATACATTTACATATCAGAGTCTTGGGATCAGAATGTCACTATCACTGCTCTAAAACGTTGTTGTCTACTGCCTACATAGACTGCATCCTAACTGAAATGAAACCCTGATACAAATAGCACTTCTCTCACACAGTTTGATTGTTTCTTTGTTTATAAACTAATTCTTTACTGGTATGCAAAAAAAAAAAACATAACATGGTGAAAAAGTGTGAAGTATTGAATGAACAGAGTATTTTTTTAAAATTAGTTATCTTACAAGGTTCAGGTTTTTCACATCAGGAGTATATCTATGATGCCTTAAAGGGATAGTTCACCCAAAAATGAAAATTCGGTCCCACTTTACATTAGGTGGCCTTAACTAACTACTATGCACTTACATTTAAATTAATCATTTGGTACAATGCACTTATTGTGTAAATACATGTTTTTACATTGTAGTTATATATTTTTAAAAACCTATATGTAATTGCATTTGTAATTAATTTCCCCTTACACCCTAACCCACCCTTAAACCTGCCCATACCACCAAACCTGTCCCTAACCTTACCCATATCCCACTTTAATAGAAGCAAAAGTGTTTTGCAATGCAATATGACCACATTAAGTAAATTGTACTTTTTTTTGACATTTTTTTTGACACACACACACACACACACACACACACACACACACACACACACACACACACACACACACACACACACACACACACACACACACACACACACACACACACACACACACACACACACACACACACACACACACACACACACACGTTGGGTTTACATGTTTTATGGGGACATTCCATAGGCGTAATGGTTTTCATACTGTACAAACCGTATTTTCTATGGCCCTACACCTACCCGACACCTAAACCTAGCCCTCACAGGAGATTGTGCACACTTTTACTTCCTCAAAAAAACTTATTGTGCATGATTTATAAGCCTGTTTCCTCATGGGGACCTAAGAAATGTCCCCACAAGGTCAAAATCTACTGGTATTACTATCCTTGTGGGGATATTTGGTCCCCATAACGTGATGAATACCAGGTACACACACACACACACACACACACACACACACACACACACACACACACACACACACACACGTATGTTTATCCAAATGAGGATGTATTGTAGAGAGATCTATTGTTTCCATATAGAGGTAAGTATAACTACAGATACTATAAATATAAATAATAACTACAGAAATACATGTACATATATTAGTGCTGTCAAAATTAGTGCTTTTAAATTAATTTAATTAATTTAACAAATATGTTCATATATACTGTCTTTATGTTCTTTCTACATTGTTTTGAAGATTTAATGTGAACGTACTGCGATATTATATATATATATATATATATATATATATATATATATATATATATATATATAAATCCTTAATAATGTTAAAAGTTACATTTATTCATTTATTTTAACATAACATGGTGAAAAAGTGTGAAGTATTGAATGAACAGAGTATTTTTTTTAAATTAGTTATCTTACAAGGTTCAGGTTTTTCACATCAGGAGTATATCTATGATGCCTTAAAGGGATAGTTCACCCAAAAATGAAAATTCGGTCCCACTTTACATTAGGTGGCCTTAACTAACTACTATGCACTTACATTTAAATTAATCATTTGGTACAATGCACTTATTGTGTAAATACATGTTTTTACATTGTAGTTATATATTTTTAAAAACCTATATGTAATTGCATTTGTAATTAATTTCCCCTTACACCCTAACCCACCCTTAAACCTGCCCATACCACCAAACCTGTCCCTAACCTTACCCATATCCCACTTTAATAGAAGCAAAAGTGTTTTGCAATGCAATATGACCACATTAAGTAAATTGTACTTTTTTTTTGACATAAGTACGTAATAGTTAAGGCCACCTAATATAAAGTGTGAACGAAAATTCTGTTATTATTTAATCACCCTGAAGTCGTTCCAAACCCTTAAGACCTTTATTTATCTTCGGAACACAAATTAAGGTATTTTTGTTGAAATCCAAGAGCTTTCTGACCCTCAATAGACAGCAATGCAACTGACACATTCAAGGCCCAGAAAGGTAGTAAGGACATCATTTTGAGAATACTTTTTGTGCACAAAGAAAACAAAAATAACTGTATTTGTCAATTTCGCATCCAGGTTCAATGTCAGAACTGTGTATGCGTGGTACTGCATCGAAGACTGACAGAGAAGAGAAGAAACTGTTGAATAAAGTCATTATTTTTGGTTTCTTTGAGCATGAAAAGTATTCTTGTAGCTTCATAACATTAAGGTTGAACCACTGATGTCACATGGACTATTTGAACAATGTCCTTACTACCTTTCTGTGCCTTGAACATGGTAGTACTGTTGCTGACTATGCAGGGTCAGAAAGCTCTTGGATTTCATCAAAAATATCTTAATTTGTGTTCCAAAGATGAACAAAGGTCTTACAGGTTTGGAACGTCATTTTCATTTTTGGGTGAACTATTGCTATTGGGATAAAATGCTTTATAAGTGCTTTATAAGCACTTTATAAGCACTAAAATGCTTTATAAATAGGCAGCTCACTTGGTTTTAAAACAGCTAATGTTAGTCTTTATGAAATGATCCATGACAGCAACATTACAATCCCCCTTTTTCCCAGAGCCTGAGACAAGAGGAGTTTAATTATTTGGTATTGGTCTTGCACTATTACCACCTGGAAAGCAGGCGGTAAAAGGCTTTTTATTTTTAAAGGCGATGATTTGTGCTGAACCAGGCACTTATACAATGCATCTATACAGTGCTAGCACTGGATGCAATTCATTCTGTGTGAATACTCCCGCTGACAGTTCAAACCAGTTGAGAGCGTCCTTTCTTCTATGCCAATTAGAGGCTCTGAAAAAGGCCAGTTGCTCCATTCCTTTGATCTGACCTTTGTTAGTTTTGCTTGGCCTTGTTGGTACAGATCCAGCCTTTCAGACGAAAACGCCAAGTGGAAACAGCCGGTGGCTGCTGCAATGTATCTGTCTGTTCATTGACATGAGCCTTCACCTCACAAATATCACTGTACTTCCAGATTGAATTCCATCAGTTACAGCAACAAGAAGTGCATTCGTTCATGCTAATCTTGAGAACTGACAGCTGACTTTTGATTTCTTATGAAAAAATGGAGACAAGATGCTCAAAACACTCTTTAGCTCATAATAGTTTTGTTTGCATACAATAATCTGTTTTTAATCCAATTGATAGCTCAGTCAGAATGAAAAGCCTTTTTGTAAACACCTCAACTGATCTACAGTAATTAGGCACGATCCATATTGTTGCTGTGGATTTAAACATTCAGATCTTTTCTTCTAAAGTCCACAAGGCCATAGGTGCACACAAACTGATATTTTCTTCAGATTACACTGTTTCGTGTAAAGTGGAACAAGTGTCACAGTCTACATGGATAAGGTACTTAATGTTTTCCAGGAACAGGGGAAAGGAAAGACAGAGACACTGAGAGAGAGAGAGAGAGAGAGAGAGAGAGAGAGAGGCAGAGAGAGAGAGAGAGAGAGAGAGAGAGAGAGAATCACATTAGGAGAGGCAATCCTAGGCATGAAAATAGGATTGTATTAATCTTTATCAAAGAGTGCCAAGGAATCCCCTCAGAACAGTGCCAGTCTGCATAGGAGTGCACAGTGGGTGTCCCGGGCCTCACTGGAGTCAAAAGGCTTTCTATATTCTGAACGGAACACAATATCTATTATTTTTCAACACCGATGACACAGGCACAGGTGAGCGAGATGGGAAGAGAGATGGTGACTGGTGCCGAAAGTCAGAGATCTGGGAGACCGGGGCTCAGACACAGGCCGTGACACACGGGAGGCCTGCTCACCTCAACAGATGCTGGGGTGAGAGCTCTTCACCCTATGTCAAAAAACCCAATGCACTCTGTCCAATTACCAGAGCCAAAACCAAGACCTCTCAAAACACACACACACACACACACACACACACACACACACACACGTTGGGTTTACATGTTTTATGGGGACATTCCATAGGCGTAATGGTTTTCATACTGTACAAACCGTATTTTCTATGGCCCTACACCCTACACCCACCCACAGCCCTCACAGGAGATTGTGCACACTTTTACTTCCTCAAAAAAACTTATTGTGCATGATTTATAAGCCTGTTTCCTCATGGGGACCTAAGAAATGTCCCCACAAGGTCAAAATCTACTGGTATTACTATCCTTGTGGGGACATTTGGTCCCCATAACGTGATGAATACCAGGTACACACACACACACACACACACACACACACACACACACACACACACACACACACACACACACACACACACACACACACACACACACACACACACACACACACACACACACGTATGTTTATCCAAATGAGGATGTATTGTAGAGAGATCTATTGTTTCCATATAGAGGTAAGTATAACTACAGATACTATAAATATAAATAATAACTACAGAAATACATGTACATATATTAGTGCTGTCAAAATTAGTGCTTTTAAATTAATTTAATTAATTTAACAAATATGTTCATATATACTGTCTTTATGTTCTTTCTACATTGTTTTGAAGATTTAATGTGAACGTACTGCGATATTATATATATATATATATATATATATATATATATATATATATATATAAATCCTTAATAATGTTAAAAGTTACATTTATTAATTTATTTTAATATATACTGTATCATATTAATACTTTAATATTTTTTAATAATTTATCTTTTTGACTTGCAGTATTAAAATAGAACTATTATGTTAATTAATTTTAGTATATTTAAAAACATCAGTATTAGGTGGGATTTAAAAAAGTAACTAATTACTCACACATTTTTTTCTGAAATTAATCATGATTAATCACGATTAATTCCAGAAAAAAATGTGCAATTAGTTAGTTACTTTTTTAATCAGTTGACAGCACTAACAATAATGTTAAAAGTTATGTTTTAATATATACAGTGTCATATTAATATACTTTATTTTTCATTTTTTTTAACTTTTTAATTCATTTTTCATATCACTAATTATATGATACAAAACTTTATGCATTATTAAACTATATAAAAATATATTTTTATATTAATATTTAAATACAACATTTTATAAACATTACAAAATTATAAAAAGCATTCAAAGTTTATTATTGAAATATCTAAAAATGTATATTTATATACTGTTGTGTTCTAAGCAACTAAAGTAGTATATGATTAACAAATTAAAAATATATTACAAGTAATAAATACAATTTTTTAATGTTTATTTTAGTAATACAAAAAGTTTTTTCATTACTGCAAGTTTTGCACTGCACACTTTTCTTGATGTATGCCATAATTTGTACTTGTACAAGCAGACATTTTTTACACTGACACCGTTGCACTGTTTTATTTTGAATATTTTAAACAAGCTAACCAAACTCCTGCAGAAACTTTTCCTCCCTCGCTTGACCTACATTCAGTCCAAAACTGCAAATAGGCCAGACATCCCAAAACTTTCCTCTTAAAATGTCATTAATCTTATCAGGGGCATCCGTACCTTTTCAAAAGAGTCTTAATCTGTGCAAGGTGCAAAACCGCACGACTGCAATTAAGAGGGCTGGCCACCAGACAGACCAATAAAAAGAAAGAAAGAAAAAATCATTCATTTACTGGACCTTTCGTCTTATAACGGAATTAAATATTCATGCACAGCCTCCCTGAAAACCCATTTGCAATATTTCCCCCTGAATTTACTCTTCTTATTTGCGGATGATTATCGTGGGCGGGGTACGATCGGGCCCATTACTGAAAAATACACCCAACAATTTGAGTCTCATTTTGCATGCATGTAAGGTCAATATAATGAGATTAACCTGAGCTCCCCCATCTTAACCATTCATTTAAAAATACATATGGCGACGGCAGGCTAAATGATTTGACTTAAAATATCGGATACACAGTAAAGAGAAAGTTATATTAGCAATTTAGGGAGAAGGGAGGCAGACTTTATACGTTTACTCAGGGATAAACTCGTTCTGTGCCATAAACTAGCTGATGGTGGGGATATGTCATGAATTATGGACCCCAGCGGACGTTCCTCCCTCTATAAACACACACATGCACAGCCCAGTGGTGATGAGGTAAGGCAGATTAACGCTGGACTATTTAAACCATCTGCCGTAGTCCCAGTAGCAGGAGTCATCGTCATTGGCATCAATCCCCAAGGACCCCTCCGTCTGACGCCAACCTTCCCATAAAGAGGAAAAAGAGAGAGATGCAAGTGAGTCAACAATCTGACTCACCTCATCTTAGAGAGGGAAACACTCCTGTGTAGGTGAGTCATCGGTGACCAAAACACACATACATTCGCTTCCCTACTCTCTCGCTTCCATCTAGTGTTGGGTTCACCTTTCTCCCCTCTGGGAAGACGCTTCCCTCTTTTATAGCGCAGATCTGAGGGATGAGCTCACGATGAGGTCATCTTCCCTTGGGTCTCTCTCTGCACTGAGCACTTACTGTCACATTCACTGTAACGCTCTTCATCATGCTCTGAATATGGGATGCTTTGTCATGTAAAAGACCTCATTGTGTGGCAAAAATTAAAAGCAACAGATACAATCTATTTCAAAACTCTTCATTAGGCCAATTACAGATATATGGCCAATTATAACATCAGCTTATAATACAGCGACAGGCCTGGCCAATTAATTGGTTGATTTATGAAATTTTCATCTAAGAGCTTTTCCTAAATGCACATTTTAGTAGCTTAAATATAAATGCTAATGCTATTATCTTAATATATATAATATATTAATATAAGGTATATAAATAATTAATTTTTCATTAATATTAAAAGTACACGTGACCCTGGACCAACGAAACCAGACAAAAGTGTCAATTTTTCAAAACTGAGATTTACACAATCTGAAAATTGAATAAATAAGCTTTCCATTAGGACAGGACAATATTTGGCTGAGATAGAACTATTTGAAAATCTGTAATCTGAGAGTGCAAAAAAAATCTAAATATTGAGAAAATCGCCTTCAAAGTTGTCCAGATGATTGCATATTACTAATCAAAAATAAAGTTTTGATATATTTACTGTAGGAAATGTACAGAATATCTTCATGGAACATGATTTTTACTTTATATCCTAATGATTTTTGGCACAAAAGAAAAATCGATATTTTTGACCCATACAACATATTTTGGCTATTGCTATTGTACTCTGTATTTCCAGAAAAAAAAAAAATTGTTAATTAATAGATAAAAAGATAAGTTGCATCCTTATTATACTAAGTCACATTTTATTATTTATTTTTTATTATTTCAACCTTATTGTAAAGTATTACCAATGATGTGACTTAAATGTGATTTATAAATCCATAAAATAAAATAAAATAAATTAAATTGGTAACAATTTACAATAAAGTTTATTAGTTAACATCAGAAAACTACAGCAACTTCTCAATGCTTCTTCTAAAAACGTTTTAAAATTAACTTGTAAATCATTTATTAATCTTAGTTAATGTTAATTTCAGCATTTACTAATGCATTATTAAAATCACAAGTTGTTTGTTAACATTAGTTAATGCATTGTGAACTAACATGTACGAACAATGAGTGACTGTATTTTTATAACTAACATAACAAAGATTAATTAATAGTGTAATAATGTATTGTTTATTGTTTGTTTGTGTTAGTTAATATATTAACTTATGTTAACAAATGACACCTTATTGTAAATTGTTACAATATAATATAATATAATATAATATAATGGATAAATGAATTCATAAATCTGCATATTGTATATTGCAAATTGTTTCTAAATGTATATTTTGCAATAAAAAATTAAAATAAAAAATGACATCCATATTGGTATTGGCATTAATTAAGGGGTCTAAAATATGATCATGCAGATTAAGGCATTAATATGTGCTCTATAAGTACTAATAAACAACTAATATGATAGTAATATGCATGTTAGTAAGCAACTAGTTAATAGTGAGAATTGGTCCTTAAAATAAAGTGTTACCTAAATATTTCATGATATAATAATATAATAATAATGATATAAAATGATATTATATAAATATTTTAACCATTGGCAACCCAGTATCTAGATATCAGCATTAGTTACTGTAAAAGAAATATCAGTCAACCACTAATATCAGCAATAATTCATGTTAGATAAAAAAAAAACTGTTAAGCACTGAATTAAAACATTTTATATCACTTAGACATTCTTATCTTGCCATTACATGGGAAAGCTCTATTCTGTTCCTCTTTGGAGAGTGAAACGGACAGCCGGATCAGCTGTGGAGAGGAGCGTCAGGACTGTCTGCTGGGGTTACTCTATCGCGTGACCAGGACAGCCTTGGTTTTAAAAATACACCACAACAAATAAAAGATTCATTTCTTATGAGAGCGCCTGCTCCCCTCAGACTTGAAACGTCTTGCTGCCCACCTGCAGAAGCACTGCAGCCCAGACCAGAGAAATCTGATCACCCCACAGTCAACTCTGCATCCAACCTATTCAGCACTTAAAAGCCATGATTGAATTTCATCTTGATGCCATTAAATATTTATAAAGGCCAATTAGAAGGGCAGCTCTTGCTGGCGGTAAAGACTCCTCTCCATCATCCACTGCTGTGCTCTATCAGGTCCTGCCTCCGAAAGATCGCCCTTAAAGGCCACAAGACCAAACTCTGCCTAAGCTCTCTCTCTCTCCCCAATTCCCACCCAACTGTACTGAAGTATGCATGTCGGATGAGAAGTAAATGCGTCTAAATCCTGAAAGAGCAGATATGAATTGATCCTAGCAACTAACATGTAACAAATTAGACTAATGGAAGGCAGAAATGACATCATGCTGGAATAAGAGCAGACAAAAGCATGCTCTATACGGAGCGGAGCGTCTTGGGCCGGACCCTCGGAAGACAATTCATCCCCTGTGGGATGTTCTGTTGTGTGATAAATGGAGCATCAAAGTGAGTTAAGTGTGAATAGACGCTGGAGGAGAGACAGAGGATGAGAGGATGGACAGGTGGATGAAGAGAGAGGAAAGGAAAGGAAGTGAAGTGAGGCCAAGTATGGTGACCCATACTAGGAATTTGTGCTCTGCATTTAACCCATCCAAGTGCACACACACAGTAGTGAACACACACACACCGTGAACACACACCCGGAGCAGTTGGGGTACGGTGCCTTGCTCAGTCGTGGTATTGAGGGTGAAGAGAGTGCTGGTTATTCACTCCCCCCACCTACAATCCCTGCCGGACCTGAGACTCGAACCTGCAACCTTTGGGTTACAAGTCCGACTCTCTAACCATTAGGCCACGGCTGCCCCAGGAATAGGTGGGAGGAATTGGATAAAAAAACAACAACAGTATAATCATTTCTGATGCTATAATTGGATTTATAGCTGCAGGAAGGGGCTGATATCAATCTGTTCAGGGATGTTAGGTGTCTGGGTCTGTATATAGCTTGAGTGTGTTTCGTTAGGCCTGCATACAGTACTTGAAAAGACATAGGGCCAGACTTACTAAACAGGGCAAATCAGCATGAGAGCGCAGTCCCTTAAAATCACAGATGGTAGTGGAAAGTTCTGCAAGATTTACTGATGATGAAAATGTCTCATGTCATTCCAAACCTGTAAGACCTTTATTCATCTTCAGCAAAGACAGCAATGCATTCAAACATGTTCAAGGCCCAGAAAGAAACCGTTGCTGCCTATTCAGGGTGAGAAAAGTCTTGGATTTCATTAAAAATATCTTAATTTGTGTTCTGAAGATGAACGAAGGGTCTTGTGGGTTTGGAACGACATGAGGGTGAGTAATTAAAGGAGAAACAAAAGAACAAAAATGTACAGATAATTTACTCACCCCCTTGTTATCCAAGATGTTCATGTCTTTCTTTCTTCAGTCGTAAAGAAATTATGTTTTTTGAGGGAAACATTTGAGGATTTCTCTCCATATAGCGGACTTCTATGGTGCCCGCGAGTTTGAACTTCCAAAATGCAGTTTAAATGTAGCTTCAAAGGGCTCTAAATAATCCCAGCTGAGGAAAAAGGGTTTTATGTAGCAATACGTTATTTTCTAAAAAAAAAAAAAAAAAAATTGACAATTTATATACGTTTTAACCTCGAAGGCTCATCTTGTCTAGCTCTGCGTGCACTCTGTGTATTCCAGTTCAAGACAGTTAGGGTATGTCAAAAAAAACTCCCATCGCAGTTTCTCCTCCAACTTTAAAATCGCTCTACATCGCTGTTTTACCTTAGGACAATTTTTAAGTTGGAGGAGAAAATTAAATAAGTTTTTCGACTCTAACTGTGCACGCAGAGCTAGACAAGACAAACAATTGAGGTTAAAAAGCATATAAATTGTAAATTTTTTTTTAGAAAATAACCAATTGTTTTGATAGAAAAGACCTTTCTTCCCTGGCTGGGATCGTTTAAAGCCCTTTGAGGCTGCATTTTGAAAGTTCAAACTCGTGGGCACCATAGAAATTCACTATATGGAGAGAAATCCTGAAATGTTTTTCTCGGAAAACATAATTTCTTTACGACTAAAGAAAGACGTGAACATCTTGGATGACAAGGGGGTGAGTATATTATCTGTCAATTTTTGTTCTCAAAGTGAACTTTTCCTTTAATGACGTAATTTTTATTTTTGGGTGAACTATCCCTTTAAATACTCCCCTGCTATAAATTCTGAAAGGGAAATGCATACACATGCATATGCAATAACGTTTACAGCAATAATGCCATTTCACTCACTGTCCTAAGTAAATCCTGACAGTAGTGTTTTAATGCCAAAAGAAAGTTTGTGCTGGTTGTTTGTAAAACTGGCTCTGACAGTGAACTGCATTTAGAAGTGACCAGTACTGTGACCTGCTCTGGAGGGCAGCACATTTCAGCACTCTGAAGGGTGCAGGACGTTACCATCTAATATGTGCTGTTTGGTACAAGAAGCTAGTGGCCAAAGACATATATTACTCTCATTTTTTTTTTCTTTCAACTCAGACAGTTACCTTGGTAACATAGCAGCAAAATTCTTGTTTATAGCTGCTTTTGTTGTGACAAATGAAACTAATGCATTAAATATTGACTCTGTGTGTCTTGTTTAATTTGAATGATTAATGTAGGTGGATCTAAACTACAGTCGACAGGTTTGAGGATGGTAAGATGTTTTTCTTTAAAGAAATTAATATTTTTACAGAAACAACACGTTAAAAGTGATACTTTTTGTCTGAAATAAATGTTGTTCTTTTGAATTTCTATTCACCAAATATCACTGTTTGTAACACTGATAATAAGAAATGTTTCTTGAGCACCAAATCTGCATATTAGAATGATTTCTGAAGGATCATGTGACACTGAAGACTAAAGAAAACACTGGCGTATTTTTATGAAACTCTGTAGGAAACTTTTTATCCGTACCAAGCCTGTTTTGTTTGGATGAGGCTGGGAGTAATACTCCCTTCCCAAAGTGCCGTCTTTAAGGCTATGAAGATGTTTAAAGACATGAAAATATCTAGCATATCTAAAACACACAGGAAGCCCCTGTGAACTCCAACCCTGTTGTACTCTCTCACCCCAGACCCCAGCAAACCCCCTCTAGATAAGGAGCCACACGGGCGACACGCATGAACTGATATTTACAGAGACGTGAGATCAATGACCTCCCGCCAGCGCTGAGAGGAGCCGACACGCTCTGCTGTGTAATCCTACCCAACACAACACGCTGCTACAGGGACTGCTGTGGGACAATTTCACATCACATGTCATAACCTCGGCTCATGAGAAGGTCGATTGTACTTACAGAATGATCTAAAAAGGCTGAAAGTTACAGTGACCCTCCCGAGACATTCACAGAGAGTGCGTGCTGTAATTTTCGCCTTCGAAAGCCTCTTTTGTTGCGCTTCAGAGAAAAGCACCTTTCTGATGCATCTGTTGCTATGATACCAGATGATGGAAACCCTGTTGTGCCAACAGTACAGCATTAGAATGAAAAAAAATGATTGCTCAAAAAGCTTTATGATTCATAACTCTGATTAACAAAAGAAACTGATCTAACTAAATTGGTTTTGAGCAGCCAGGATAATCTGTTGGAGTACATCGGTTACTACATTATCGCCAGTCTTCTCTGACTGAAAAGTCATTTTGGGGAAATTGGATTTGGTAGAGCATCTATTGTAGGTCCTAGACAGCAGAGCAAAAAACACCGGCTCTGTTCCAAAACTTGCTTTGCTGTCTACTGCATACATAGGCATCATCCTAATCGAGATGGAATCCTAAAAGTGACTCTAAGCTCATACACAGTAGACACAAAAGCTAGGTAAAGCTGTCAAATAAAATATATTTAGAATTGACATTTTGATAGTTCAATGAAGCAGACTACATTGATTGTTTCAGGGTGACCCATCAGAGAACTAGAGGACACAGTTCTCCAGTTATTTCCTAATCTGATTACTACAGATCTTGCAAAAATCAACAGAGAAAAGCATCCAGGTTTAACAAAACATGTACGATAACAAAAATTCAGATATATATGATTAGCCTACGTCCTTACTATAACACACATTCTTCCGTTAACAAAGCTCAGTATACAAGGGCGCCATGGAGCTCCTGTGAAATATCTGCATCATTAAATGAAACGCGTTACTTATTTAGTAGCTCCTTAAAAGCACATTGACTGTTTAACTTACTCAAATTAACTTGCTCAGCAAGATTCCCTTTAAACTGTCGTGACAGCACTTGACCCGAAAGAGAAAACTGAGCCTGACTTTCTCTTACTAAGTTAATAGAGGCCACTATATGACGTAGGTTGTGTTCACACTTGTCATGTATGGTTTGATTAAAATAACTCTTTTGAATACATCATTAAACCTGACCAATCAGGTTGTGAATGTATCACTATGCCTTTAGGTTTGATATCTTTGGGTTCACTGTCAAAAATGCCAGTGTGAACGCTAAGCAGACCAGGAACAAATGTATTATTTTCCTTTTTGGTCCAGACAAAATTAGCCAAACGAACCGCACTACAAGTGTGAACGCTAAAGCCCAAACTATACTTCACTTTTTATGCGCATGTGAGGGACAGCGTACAGTGCGCATTACATGAATTTGTCATCAGAAAGTATGCATGTACTATACGCGCACCACCTGATTTTTGTAACTGTACTTTTTACGCACAAGTGTCATATGCGCAAAAGAGTTCAAATATATTTGTTATCGGTCATAACTTACATAGAAAAATAGAGCAGACACTGGACATAAATGAGGCTTTCTAGAGCATGTGTCTGTTAATCAAAGACCAAAAGAAAAAAGAGAAAAAGGATTCATCTGTATTTAATTTAGTATTTAGTGTTTGATAAAGTTTCTCAATTTCTGTATATTTCATACTTGCTGAAGGACAAAAGTAAATAATGGGTTCATGTGAAGATTGTTTTAAATTCACTTAAAGGGTCATTCCACTCCAGAATGGAAATTTTGTCATTATTCCCTTACCTCCATGTTGTTCCAAACCCCTAAAAGCTTTGTTCGTCTTCAGAACACAAATTAAGATATTTTTGATGCATTCTGGCAGCTCTCTGGCCTTCCCATAGACAGCAATGTAATTAAGACAATCAATGACCAGAATTGTTGCAAGGAGATCGGTAAAATAATCCATATGTGATATCAGGGGTTCAACAGTCATTTTACGAAGCTAAGAGAATACTTTTTCACTGTTTGCATTTAGTGGATACTCTCCAAAATGGCACTAGGGTGATGCGGAGGAGACGAATTGTTAAATAAAGTCATTATTTTTGATTTCTTTGCGTGCAAAAAGTATTCTCGTAGCTTCGTAAAATTAGGTTTGAACTCCTGATGTCACATAGATTATATGAATTAATTTACAGATCTCCTTGCTATGTTTCTGGACGTTGATTGTGTTAATTACATTGCTGTCTATGGGAGGATCAGAGAGCTGTGAGAACGCATCCAAAATATCTTAATTTCTGTTCTGAAGACAAACTAAGCTTTTATGGGTTAGGAACGACATGGGGGTAAGTGATTAATGACAACATTTTAATTTTGATGTGGAGTGACCCTTTAATTAAAGGTTGTTATTAAGTCTAATATTTGTTAAAATTGATAGCTCTCAATTATACTGTAATGCTGAATGGCTATAGTCAATGGTTAAATATTACTTTAAAAGAACATTTTTCTAGAGACATAATATTGGTATTAGTGATACTCGACTTCAGTCATAAAAAAAAATTAAGAAATATAAAAACTTTTTTATTGTTAGGTGGGATTAATTGTGATTGATTGCAAATAATTTCAGAACAAATGTGTGATTAATTAGCTAATATTTTATCGATTGACAGCACTAGTGTAAACAGAACATACTGCTACATACTGCTATTTTCCCTTATGTAAATAGCATCTATCACAAAGAAAATATGCTATTTTCACTTAAAGCAAATAACACCTATCTAAAAAAAAAATTCTAAATATGTTCTTTTGTGTTCCACAAACAAAGTCATACAGGATCATATTATAGACAGAATAGACAGAATTAGAATTAGACACCTTGTCCAAAAACCTACAAGAACCTCAAAGTAACAAATAGACTAATTACAATGCATCATTTCTCAGCTAATTCGTTAAAAATGGCAGCAATAAAATCAAACTGAAGGCGTAATGTAATATTTGAATAGCAATCATACATATCCGTGTGTGTTGAGGAGATTACACACTCTCAAAAAGGATGTGTTAAGTTTTAACACATTGTTTGTGTTATGTCTATTTTAGCACATTTTGTTTTTTTGTGTTAAATGTGTGTTAAAAATGAAAAAGAAAAAAGAAAATATTCAACACAGTGTGTCCAACACATTATGTGTTAAATATCAGCCATACTAGGAATTTGTGCTCTGCATTTAACCCATCCAAGTGCACACACACAGTAGTGAACACACACACACACACCGTGAACACACACCCGGAGGTGGGCAGCCATATTGCTATCGCTGCGGTGCCCGGGGAGCAGTTGGGGGATCGGTGCCTTGCTCAAGGGTCTCACCTCAGTCGTGGTATTGAGAGTGAAGAGAGTGCTGTACATTCACTCCCCCCACCTACGATCCCTGCCGGACCTGAGACTCGAACCCGCAACCTTTGGGTTACAAGTCCGACTCTCTAACCATTAGGCCACGGCTGCCCCCTGCTTGCCTCACTACATGAGCCGACAAGCAAATTTCCTCGTGCTTCAAGTTTTCATCATCAGGACATAACTTCGATGTGTGAAGGTAAGAAATGTTTGTATTTGCCATCATACGTTTTTAAAATGTCTTTTGTGATCGTTTGTAGACGGTCGAGGGGCATTTGGCACATATACGTGGTAGCTGGAAAACTGCCTCACGAATGGCGATGCGAGCTGCGCCCGCGCCGGCTGCACATCTATACAAGCTTTATAGTTTCTTTTGTTAGATTTATTGTGAACAGAATCGCTTTAAATTAATCATTGACACATTGTAGTGCTTCACATGAGAAAATCGTTGTCGTTCATCGCGTCTTTCTCTTTGAAAATGAACAGATTCGTGGTGCCACATATTGTGCAAATTGCCCTAAAACGCTAACATAATCTCTGATGCTTAAGCTTTTCTTGCCTTTTTAGCTATCGCTATTTTACAATATTCATTATGTGTAGCTTATAAATAACAAAAGTATCTTTGTTTTACTCTTGCAACTTTGAATGGAAAACACTCCTGAAGCGCTTGTGGCAGTTACTGACGTGACAGAGACAAACGAGAGACTTCATCTCACTGACCCTCACCATCACTTGTATGCTGATAAAAATATGCAAATAAAACGATTAATGCTTAAGAGGTTGTCAAATACCACATTTTTTTTACATTTAAAGTACAAACTTTATAAACCAATAACAACTTTTCACTCAAGGAACAATTAAAATGTTGAAATGACTGTATTTTGATTGTTTACCTCTCTTTTTTTTTTAACCTTTTTGAGTTTTTATGTAATTGTTAGTAGCGGGTTTAATAAATGGTGCACTATACGTTAGTTTGCTGTGTCTTTATTGCAAGATTTGTTCAAAAATAACACATACTTGACACAAATTGTGTATTTATAGCACAATAGTGTGTAAAAAAAAATCAACACATTTTCTGTGTTAGCTGGAATAACACACTGGTTGAGTTAAAACTAACAAAAAATGTGTTCTCCTTAACTAGACACAAAGGTGTGTTAAGAAACAACACAGGCTGTGTTGTTTTTAACGCATCCTTTTTAAGAGTGCAGGAGCCGCTCTGGCCAGAGCTCATGGGCGTCTGAATGACTATTTCTTTCTCTAAATGGCATTTTAAAGCTACAGAAAAGGAGAAAGCATTGTAGGACATCATTATCCTTGACAACTGTGACTAAAGGCGGAAAATGTTTTGGATTTATGGTGACAGGATTTGTCTGAGTTATCAATCTGTCCCGCTGGCATTCAGAACATCTCACCGAGTAAAGCAAGTTAAACATGGTGCTGTGTGCTAGAGGAATGCTAACTGCAGCTAATGACACTGTACGGGCGAAATCACGGATTTTTGGACATCTGCAAAGCCGATTTGGTTTCAGAAAAGATTTTCACAACCCAAAGGCATGTCAGTCATTCATTAGATAAGGTTTTCTTTTAAACGAAGTAGAAAAGGGTGACCTATTTCATGTTTAATACCAATATGACTGACATCTGCTGTATCTCTGGATAATGCAAAACCACGGGGCTTCAACATGCATTGAGACGGAAAAGAAAGGAAGCTGAAAAGTTAAATTTTGTGTCCTCTGCTGCAAGAGATAAGACGGAAAATGACAGCCTATATGTTCCATGTAAACGCAACGCGGGAGAAACTGATAAGGCGACGTGACAGAGCAACAGATGCTGTTAGACTGATACAGACTTTTTAATACCTGGATTATAATGTACGCACACACACACACACACACACACACACACACACACACACACACACACACACACACACACACACACACACACACACACACACACACACACACTAAGTATAGGGACTCTAGATTAACAAGATAATAATAAAGTCATAAAAACAGAGCAAAATTTTAGTGGACACAATATTGTGATTTATATGTGGACTGATTGCATAAATAGAAGGATAAAATGAAGCAATATTTCATTCTGACAACACCAAAGACAAAAGATGTCTTTGGTTTGTCCTATCAAAACAAAACTACTTCATCAAGAATAACAAAAGTTTCATTTAGCAAGCGAAATCCATTCAGTATATAGTTATTATTGAACACAAAAAAGTGAAATATTGCTTTTAGCAATGTTTTATCTGATTCATAACACATAATATATATTAAACAAGGTTTTCATAAAGTTTTCTTTACAAAATATTCTGCCTTGGTGAAGAATAGCTATACCAACAACAAAAGCCAAATTTTCACTATTATTTTTTAGAATATAACCATATTAAAACTGAATATAAATTGCATTCTAATATTTTCTACAACAAACAAAATCTTTAAAGGGGTCATCGGATGGACATTTTCCACACGTTAATATGATTCTTTAAGGTCTTAATGAAAAGTCTCTAATATGGTTAAAAATTCTCAATAGTAGTGTAAAAAACACCCTTTTACCTTGTCAAAATTAGCTTTGCAAAGTATCAGCTCATTTTATCGCATGACCCTGAAATGCAAATAAGCTCTGCTCGCCCCGCCCCTCTCTGCTGAGGGATTACGAGCTGATGTTTAATTTAGCCACATTTAGCTGCATTGAGCCGCGTTTTTCGGCGGAACTTGCCAACAAGCACATTATTAATAAAGGCAAAGATGCATAAAAAACCTTATACTCACTTCTGCTGTGGGTGAAGCTGCATCACGAATGATTCACATGAACATAGACGCATATGTAGATCGGGATCGGCACTTTCCTTTTAAAAACAAAGTAACGTTGTCCTCTGCGGCTCAGATGTCGGGAGTAAATTACTACTGCCATGTTCATTATTACATCAAACATCAGAACACCTCAATCCCTCAATTAGAGTCGTCCTCTGCACCTGATTTGACATAATGGTGATCGTATTCGGACTGTTTCAGCTCGGTGGGGGCGGGTCTAAGGTAAGACACTCATGTACAATCAACTGTGTTTCGTCACAACGACAAGAAGCTGAGAATGACCTGATTTTAAAAAAAGGGGATATTACTTTTAAAGATTAAAAAAAAATACCACTGGGTGGATTTTTATCATTGTAGGGTGGTTGTGTACACAAACTGCCAACATTAATGTTCAAACAATGTAAAAGTTAGTTTTGCATCCGATGACCCCTTTAAGGACAATGCTAAAATTTCATTCCATGCCATAACATGCATAATTGTCATGGAAATCATATTTGTTTCTGAATAGAAGCACTAGTAACTAAAGATAACATTATGACACAACAGTTTTCACCACGTTTTTTTTTTTTGGTTAGTCAACCCGTTATATGAAGCAAGTGTCAAATGTCTCAGACAACTGCCTGTGTATTATTTTCCATAAAATAAACTGATCCGAAGTCACACACACTGAAGCCATGAACACTCACACTGCATTTGGAAATGGAAACATATCCATTTGTAGGTCAGTGAGCACAAAGTATTTTTGTACCATTCCCGTGAGAAGCAAGTGGACTCTGAGGATACAGACTGATTTAGAGGTGAAATGATGCTCTTTGTTAAAAAAAGAGCTTTCCATTTCCATTTACAGTACATGATGTAGTTAATATCTTTAAAAGGTGGCCTACTTTTCAGGCAAGTCAGAAAAAAAACTCCTTGTTGTATAATGCAAGGCCATGTACCTAAAAAAAACTCATTCATGCTCTTGAGAAACTTCATGAAGCTTCTTTCAGTAACACTTCATTAGATCCTTCACACATTTAAGGCCTATCGTCGAGGGAAACCTACTGTCACTCTGATAAAAACTGTTACAGCATGACAAAAACAGATCTATGATCGTGGATCCCTTAAGCAAAGTGCTTTTTATAATGATGCTTGAAACTAAAAACAACTTCTTTTGTTATTATGTGCAACTGTGATTTAAATACAGCTTTAAGGAAGATGCTTAAAAAAACACAGCATATCCACCCACACCCATAACAAAGTACAGTACTGGCATATGTGCACAGTATTCTCTTAATTTAAATGCTTTAACAATATGTTATGAATGTGAAAGTGTAACCAGAGAGTGAGAGAAAGAGAGCAAGAGGCATAAAATGTAACGGATGTTTGGCAACCTTGGAAGAGACAGATTCACACCAATGGAGATTTCTATAGAAGCCTGAAAAGAGTGAAAATGAGTTTTTAGAGAGTCTAAAGATAGGTACTACTGAGAATACAGTGATACAATGATCAGCTGTAAAAGACACTGTTTAAATTCCCCATGCATTAACCCTAGTGATCTCACGTTACATGTATGCACACAACGTACAGACACTCTTGCCTCCCCCTCCACACACACACACACACACACACACACACACACACACACACACAAACAAACACAAACCTACAAGAAAGCCGTAATTTGACGCATCTGTAATCACCTTAGCTGCATCCAGAGAGCTGTGCGCCTTAATTCTGCATGCTTTTTAATTTGTTTTCACAGCGGTTTGAGCAAATTGAATTTGTTAATTAAAGCCGAAAAATGAAATGCTGAACATTATTGAAGAGATGCTAATTGTGTTAGTGTGGAGATTGGGAAAGGGGGAGTATGTGTGCACGGGATATGTGGGGTGGTAAGGGCTCTGGAGTATCAATAGCTGGACAAATCATATTAGAAGAAGATATCTGATGATCACAACTGGCAGGTAATCTGTACATACATACAGTTTATGCCTATATGAGCGACTCCTGCCTCAAACTCACGTCATTGGTTGAATGAGCAAGTCACATACAAGTAGTAAACTTTATTTAACCAGGATAAAACTCACTAAGGTAAAATTAATTTTTACATTTTTTAAAGAGTGACCTGGCCTAAAAGGCAGCGAAAGACACAATACAAAGTATATAAAACATTAAAAAACTAAATAAAAAAACAACAACATTTTTTAAGTATAAATGTAAAAAAATCATAGCCTGGAAAAAATCCAGACCCTAATCTATTAAGATTAAGGGTCTGGCATCGAGCAATGAAAAGCCTAACTCGAGGGGCGGCACCAAGCATGTATTTGAAACTCTCACTGCACGCAATTGGATATCGCCAAGATCAATCACTAAGTTTTCAGTAAGCCCCATATGCTTAGCTACCAGCAGAGCTAACTGATAGATTAAACTCTTGCCGTATCCAGTCGGCAAAACAGCAAAAACGTCCTTCTTGCAAAGGAACGATTCGAGCGTGTTTTCTGTTCCTCTTTTATATGAAAAGCCAAGTCTAACTCGTTCATTGTAGCGGCCAAAGTAGTCATCTTTCAGTGTTTACTAAATTATTCTGGACGTCGGAGCGCTGTCGTCATCAGTTTAGCTCGCCTCTGGCCCGCCTACATCAGATACACCAATTTGATTGGTTCCCAGAACTGCTTACGTAATGCAGTAATGTGGATCATTGTTCGATGCCAGAGTGTCTTGCAGAGACAATTCAAATTGTGCTCTCGCGAGACCTCTGGATTTCCAGGGTAAAAAAATCACGCTATTATATATAAATGTATATAACAATTTATGGCAAATGTATATAACTGTTTTAAATACATTGAGAAGTATAATGAATATAATAATTTATAAGAAACTTATACGTTTTTTTTTTACAAATTGTAACATGAAATTTTTAAAAAAATATCTATATAATATTTTTTAAATAAACGCAAATATATAAAAGCATATATTAAATTAAATGTATACTCAACCAAATCGAACTAAATGTATAAATGACGACTATACCAAATAACAAATTTTATTAAAAAAAGTCTATTAAATGATTTAAAAAACAATATCTATATTAAATAAATGCAGCTATATAATTGCATATAATACAATAAACCTTATAATCAACAAAATGCAACTAAATGAAGACTATACCAGATAACAAGTTTTATTAAACAAAAGTCTATAAAAAACTATCAACTAGTCTATAATCAACTAAATGTTACTAAATGTATAAATGTACACAATACCAAATAACCAATTTTATTTTAAAAAGTCTATTAAATGATTAAAAAAAATATATCTATATTAAATAAATGCAGATATATCATTTTGTATAATAAAATAAAAAAGTATAATCAACTAAATGTAACTAAATGTATACATGAAGACGATACCAAATAACAAAACTTTATTAAAAAAAGTCTATTAAATGATTTTAAAAACAATATCTATATTACATAAATGCAAATATATAATTGTACATAATAAAAGAAAAGTTATAGTCAACTAAATATAACTACATGTATAAATGTATAAATGAAGACAATGCCAAATAACAAATTTTATTTTAAAAGTCTATTAAATTATTTAAAAAACAATATCTATATTAAATAAATGCAGATATATAATTGTATATAATACATCAATACTTATAATAAACTAAATGTAACTAAATGTATAAATGAAGACAACACCAAATAACAAATTGAATAAAAAAGTATAATTGTATATAATAAAATAAACCTTATAATCAACAAAATGTAACTAAATGAAGACAATACAAAATAATAAGTTTTATTAAACAAAAGCCTATTCAATTATAAAAAACTATATCTATATTAAATAAATGTAGATATATAATTGTATATAATAAAATAAAAAGTATAATCAACTAAATGTAACTATAAATCAAGACAATACCATAAACAATAATACAATAAATTATTTAAAAACCAATATCTATATTATATAAATGCAGATATATAATTGTAAAAAAAGTATAATCAGCTAAATGTAACTAAATGTATAAATGAAGACAATACCAAATAACAAATTGTATGTAAAGCCTATTAAATGATTTAAAAAAAACCAATATCTATAATAAATAAATGCAGATATATAATTGTATATAGTAGAATAATACTTACAATAAACTAAATGTAACTAAATGTGTAAATGAAGATAAAACAAAGTAATTTTAATTAACAAAAGTGTATTAAATTATTAAAAAATATTTTAAACATATATTAAATAAATGCAAATATGTAATTGTATATAATAAAAAATGTATAATCAACTAAATATAACTAAATTAACTAAATGTTTAAATGAAGACAATAAAACATATATATAGTTAGTGTATTAAATGTTAAATAAATGATGAAAGCTAGATACGATAAAATATTTTGCATATATATATGACAACATAAATTAAAAAAAGAAAATATGTATATAATATATATATAATATACAATAGAAATTAACAATGCAAATCAATGCATTTTTATTGAAATATTATTAAAAAAGCACAATAAATGTAAATGAATTATTCCATCATTAATTATTAATAATATAAATGTATTAGTAAATACTATTAATGTTTATCATAAGGTAGAATAATAAGGTACACACACACACACACACACACACACACACACACACACACACACACACACACACACACACACACACACACACACACACACACACAAATATATATATACTGTAATTTTTTTTTTTCCATATAAAAAGTCACTTTTGTGTTAACAGATATGAGGTGTGTAAGCAAAATCTACGGGTGATATTATCGTTCCCGGTCAGTCCCATAACCCCACTCGAAAGAAAGGGTCATTGGCTTTATGATTATTGGCTTGCATGATTATCCGTCCTACTGCTTCATTTTGCATAAGTCTAGTGGTGATATGCATAAATCCTTAAACAGCTCATTTGCTTTGTAAGATAGAGCCCCTTAACCAGGGACTGTTACTAACAAGAGGAATCCCCTCAGTCACAGGGGGGTTTAGAGAGCAAGGTTACAAAGAGAGGAGAGGAGGAGTGTTAATGGCATTGCAGCGTGCGTGTCTGTGTGTGTCCTTGCAGAGGTAGAGTCGTGCATAACCGTCCGCAGCTCTTAAATGACCCGGGTGATTATGAAGCTAATTACTGACAGTCCTGCACTATACTGCACTTCCACTCCCATTCAACCTGCAATTGACTATGCAGCTCCCACCACAACATCCCCAGTCTTTACTGCAGAATCCCTCGACCAGAACTGCGAGAAACGGGAAAGAACGAAAGGAGACGAGACATTAAGAATGATGAACAGAGGTGATAATAAAAGTGTACAAGTGGACGTAAAGCATTAAGTGTTGGAGTATTATGGACAGTGCTCTTTTATAGCTCTTTTACTGGCTGAGCTTTCACAGAGATCTCAGGCTGGACTGTGATTTGTCACCTTGTCTTAGTCAAAGACAGCAATAGCACACTTACGGGAGACAGGAGCATACCGAGAAACGTACTGTGCACACCAAAAGTATAATGTACACATAAATACACAGCATGGGCTGTTATAGTGGATTCTAAACGTGAATAAAACATGTCTTGTCAATCAGAATGCACAAAGGTGATCATTTGAATGTCAAGCACACATTTAGACCAGCAGTATATATGCAGCCCTGTGAGTTTTTGTAAGTGGGCACATCTACTCCATTACAAAATAGTACAACACTGATGACTGTCCACTGCAAATAATAGATACTTGTTGTGTTACTGGTTTACAAACATAATGTTATGTTATGTAATGGATTTTTTTTTTTTTTAATGAGCTCTGACTTACCAACATAGATATCTAAAATAATCACATAAAAAAAAAATAATAATAAAAAATAAACCTTCAGAGCAATCTGTCGGATGCTGTAATTTTAACACAATTTCCTATTCCCTAAAAGTTTGGATGACTGTATGCACTTTTTTTTTGCATTCTAACAAATGAAATCACCAACCTACTCTTGGGGGGAAAAAACAAACATTCTGAATTATTATGTTCAGAGTTCACTGAGATACACTGTTTCATTTTCAAATGTTGTCAAGCATGTTTTTGTGCTAAAAATGTAGGCTTGGTGAGATTAGACCTGATGTCTCCTCTCCATCGGAAATTGATTTGATCATGTGACTGTTGCAGGGTAGATGGCATATTTAATTCTATGTGATTGACTAGTGTCTGTTTAGCGTTCAGCAGGTTGCACTGTTGTGTACCTTTCTTCATCAGTTGTTCAGCCAATAAAATACACCTTTTCAAAACAAAAACATGGTTTATGAAAATAAAACATGACAAATGGCCAGTACGTCTATCCCTCATAGTCAAATAAAATATGGCTGAAGTCTGTATTGCAAGTTGTTGAAAAAATGGCTATTTCAAAGTTGTTTCAGAGAAAGAGCTATTTTCATTATTATCAATATAAATGACTGGTATTATTTAGGGGTGGCCTCAACTAAAGATTTTCATTTTAGGCATTAGTCAACTATTAGTTGCATGTTTATTAATAAAGCATATAAATCATAATAATGAGCCTTTAATTGCCTACATAGCCTAATAAGCACTCACGCGCATGCAAAAAAGCTTGCCACAGTGCACAGGCAGATATAAGAATTATTAATGTGTCAGGAAAAAACAGCAAGAAGACTGCATTAACATTTTAATAGTTATTGATAAACTAGTGCTTTCTTTGTTTTCGGCTTAAGAGATGAAGTCAGCGACACTAACTGGTCATCTCCGCAGTGATACGCATGTATGCATGTTTCATGTTTCACAGAATACATAATCTGAGAATATATGTTTTCTATTTGAACTGGTTCATTTACAACTAGACTCTATATATTTTTCATGTCTGTAAGGCAAGTATACACAGTTTCAAAGTTTTGCACTCAATTTCACAGAGACTGAGATGGCAGAAAGCGCATCCTGTTTGCTTTCATTGTTTTACAAAAGTGCAACGTTTTGTTGTTATTCTGAGTACACACAAATAAATGTAGAGACTCTATAGACTCGAAAGATGTATTACTTTTATCTGTATGACCAAAAATGATGGAGCGTTTGGATGTACTGCCCGATGTACTATATTATCACAATGTAACTTCGCCAGTTCCTGTGGATTTTTGTTTTCTGCTACTAAACGACTAATACAATTTTGGTCGACCAAGCCTCTTCTCGTCGACTATCGGTTAGTTGACTATTAGGGGGAGCCCTAGTATTATCAATACAAAACATCAAATTATTTTGATTAAAAAGTTTTTTTTTCTATTTTCTTTACATTTATGCATTTCCCAAAATGACTACAATAGAGGAACATAGGTAATTCATCATATTCAAGACACAGAAGTGTAATAAGGACATTGATAAAATAGTGCATGTGACATTAGTGGTTCAACCTTAATTTTATGAAGCTAAAAGAATACTTTTTGTGTGCAAAGAAAACACAAATAATGACTTTATTCAACAATTCTTCTCTTCTGTATTATTCTCCGCAACCATTTACCAGAGCACAAAAAGTATTCTCAGCTTCATAAAACTACAGGTGAACCACTGACGTCACATGGACTATTTTAACAATGTCCTTACTATGTTCCCGGGCCTAAATCGTGTAGTTGTGTTACTGTCTATGCAGGGTTAGAAAGCTCTCGGATTTCATCTAAAAGATCTTAATTTGTGTTCTGAAGATGAACAAAAGTCTTTCGGGTTTAAAACAACATGAGGGTGAGTAATTAAAGACAGAATTTTCATTTTTGGGTGAACTATCCCTTTAAGTGCTTGTGGAAAGGCTGTGTCTTTAGTTGGTGAATCATTCATAAGTTATGATGTCCTCACAAGGACAGTAATACCATTAAATCATGACATTGTAAGGACATTTTTCAGTCCCCATGAGGAAACAAGCTTATAAATCAAGTGATCTTTTTTGAAAATCTAAAAATGCAGAAAGTTTTGTCTGAGGGGTAGGTGTAGGGTAAGAGGATAGAAAATACAGTTTGTACAGTATAAAGAACATTATGCCTATGGAACATCCCTATAAAACATGGAAACCCAAAGTGCGTGTGCTTGTGTGTATTTCCAGAAATGCAATCAACTCATCTTATTATAACCAACTGACCAAAGTGAAGCTTTAATGTTCAACACCATCTATTTGCGCTCCTGATAGACACCATCAAGATGCACAAGAGAAAAAAAAACAACTACACAAATTGACAATAAGGCAATTTGGGGCAAAAGCAACGCATTCAGTTTTCACTTCACGCTTATTGTCGCACCCAGTGCTTTATTTGAAATGAATGAAGCCTTTCCACACAAAATTAAAAAAAAAAAAAAGAGCCGCAACTCTTAGACGTCATAAAACGGCATTTCATCGCTCAGTGTAAACCTTGAAAATAAAAGCACTGTGGTGCAATTTGGCGGAATTGTTTCTGCCTGTTGTTGTTACCAGAGCATTTGAGCAAATTTGACACCATGCTATTAGCTGAGGAAATTGACAGTTTAATTTAAGGACGATTGAGAAACCCCCTCACATACACGTCTAAACTTGTTTTCACACTCAAACAACCAACGTCGCCAAGCTTCCTGACAAAGAACTATATGAAGCAGACTGGCGAAATCAGCAGATGTGATAATAACTTTTAACTTGTCTCTTTTTTCCTGCTTCTCTCCTGACTGCTTTCATTAAAGGCAGTGTGCTGCGAGGTTTTCTGTAGGAATGTAATTGTTCGGGTTTAATGAGCTGGGAGAGAAAGAAGGAAAGACTAAACCTGGGACTATTAGAAAGGAATGAGAGGAAAAGTTTTGAAAGCGACAAGGTAAACAGCAGCTCGTCAAAACAAACAAGGGCTTCTCCTGCGGGATAATTAGGTACTATAATTGGGATGAACGCAGCGACAGAGAAAAGGTCGGTGCCGTGGAAACGCGGGTCATCATCCACTCCTTCGCTGTTCCATTAGTTTAATTGTTAATTTCTTAATGCAGATGCAAATCAGGCGGTGTAAGATTGACACATGCACAAATGCACACACAGTTAAGACTTAAAATAGCGCTTCAATGTCAACGCTTCACTTATCTAGAATACTTAAAGAAGGAATTGTGCTTCTTTCCAGTTCCTCTGACAGTAAACACATTGGTCAGGGATCACAGAGGTTGCATTAATGACTATAAGAACTCACCACGACGGAGACAAACACACATGCGCTGCATATATAAGGCCATGAGGGGCTGAATGCGCCTCAGACCGGCTACTTTAATATCAATCTGTGCTGAAAAATAACTCAATCTTTCTTTCAATTTTCTTTTTTTTGTGCGTGTATGTGTGTGAGGGGGTGAGTCCGTGAGGGAGAGAAAGAGGCTTTTTTCTAGTAAATTGAATTACACAACATTTTGACTTTCAGGCAGGAGAAGGGCAGGGAAGTGCTATCAGCCGTTCCAGATAGCATTGATTAAGATCAATTCAGAGAGAGAGAGAGAAAGACTGGAAGGGATCTGTCAGACCACTAAGAATCAAACTTCCTTGACTTGTTCTGATCAGAGGGAGTAGCTGGGGAGGAGGATGAGATTTTTAATTAGTGCTGTGGGCTATCTCATCTTGATTTGTGACGCAGACAAAGTAATCCCTCAGCCCCCCGCCGCGGACTGACCACTCCGTCCCATCTCTAATGGTTCCTCTGTTCTGCGTTATCTGTCCGTCTGTTCATCCATCATTCTGCTCGCGTTTGTCAGGTGCTTAAATCGCTCATTAGAATATTAAATGTTTTGATGGTTGATCTTCAGTCGGGTCAGAGAGAAGATTTTTAACCAAAGGTATTATTAGTTTAACTCCTGTTCAGCGGTTCTTTGCATCACAATACAGATTTTACTTGGCGACGAGAAAAAAATAGTTTGAAGGGATAGTTAACCCAAAAATGAAACTTCTGTTATTAAATACTCACCCTCATGTCGTTCCAAACCTGTAAAACCTTCATCTTCAGAACACAAATTGAGATATTTTTGATGAAATCTGAGCACTTTCTGGCCCTGCATAGACAGCAATGCAACTGAAGTGTTCGAAAAGCCCAGAAAGGTAGTAAGGACATCGTTAAAATCGTCCATTTGACATTAATGGTACAGCCACAATTTTATGAAACAACTTTTTGTTTGCAAAGACAATAAAAATAACTTTGTTCAACAATTTCTTCTCTCTCTTCTTCTCTAATCAGATTACTCTTTTTAAGTAACTAAAGTAAAGCATTACTTTTTAATTTACAAGAAAATATTTTGGAGTTACTTTTCCAAATAAGTAATACTACTTACTTTTTTTTACATTTATCGATTGAAAGCTCTCCATGTTCATATAAATTGACAGTAAGATGTTACTTTAGCTCTAGAATAAATGGGAACATACATTAATCCATCTCTCTCACAAAAACAGATTCAGTACTCCTCAAAATTAATATAAACCGTGAAATGCAACTCAGAATATGACTCAAACCTGCAATAATTAAATATATTAAATAATATAAATATCCTTTATGTATTTAATCCCATTTTATTAACCAGTGTTTTAAGGTCTGCTGACCTTCATTGATCCAATTCAACCATACTAATAAGCAAAAAGTACTCAAGATAAACTAACATTTGTTCTTTTTTTTATTGCTGAAGAGTGTTGAACTTTCTTCTTCTGCATTCTACCATACAGACATGAATTTACTTTTTCTTCAGCCTGAGGCTTTTGGTGTGAAAGGGCTTTTACATTTGCCAAAAATATAGCTTGTTATATTAAAAACAAATAAGCAAGCCGTACCCAGATTAAAAAGTAACGCAAAAGTAACTCTTTACTCTCCATAAAAAGTAACTAAGTAACATAATTAGTTACTTTTTTTACTTTTAGTCACATTGACTATTTTGTTAATGTCCTTATTACCTTTCTGGGCCAGTTGCATTTCCATCTATGCAGGTTCAGAAAGCTCTTGGATTTCATCAAAAGTATCTTAATTTGTATTCCAAAGATGAACGAAGGTTTTACGGGTTTGAAACGACATGAGGGTGAGTAATTAATGACAGAATGTTAATTTTTTGGGGTGAACTATCCCTTTAACATATAAGTATATGTTTAAATACAAAATGGCAATTTTTAAAGTGTTGTTTAATAATATTAACATGAACTTTAGGCCAGTAATTAGTGACTTGTGATTAGTGAGTCAACTGATTCATTCAGATCTGTGTATGTTTTAATAATTTAATTTCCTATTTGGAAAGGAATAGTAAAAAGTGGGCTGTTTTATCTATTTTTTATTTTCACAAATGCAGAACGAAAATGGGTTTGTTTTCTTCTTTTTCTTTATTGTGTACAAATTGCTTTGCGGCTTCAATATTTCACTCGCATGTGGGCAGCACTAAAACGCCCTTTTTATTTAAAAGCCTTCCATACAACATTAATTCTGTCAGTTAAAAAAAAGAGTACGGCACTGCCAGTGTGTTTACACTTCAATATATTATTATCACAAACTACCTTTCACTGTTCACTATGCATGCCGTTTGAAGCGGAATATGTTGATGGGCACATAATTAGTTCTCTTGTTTTTCGTTGTGTTAAATTATAGAAAAACGGAAAAAAGAGAAGATGTTTTCTTTCTTGTTATATCTTTCCAAATATCTTTTCCAATACTGTTGTATTAAAGCAATATCTCACTTTCAGTCATGCTTTTTGTCTGAAAACATTCTGAATTTGCAAAAATCTGGTTTGTATAAACCCGAAAAACAAACCGTGAATCAAATTGATTCATAGGAGATTCACCAAATTGTGGTGCATGTTTATTCCTATTGCAAGTGAACCTGTATTTATTGCAATCTAGTAGTTTGATTGAATGTCAACAACAACAGATAGCCAACATGCCTATTTATTGTGCTACCTTAAGTATGCATGATTACACAGTTAGTTACATTTTACTATTCGCATGTACTGCAGCATTGTTTTGTACAAAGACTGCTGCAACAAAGACTGATCAATCCCGCGGCCATCTTGCATACATTTGCACAGCCTCTAATAGCACAAACAGGACTGAAACCCTGTAATTAAATCACAATGTCCATTATAAGGCCCACAGGTCTGCTGTTTTCTAAACACACAGGCCAAATGCACATTTAAACACCTCTCTGGTTAAGCGATCGGCAAGCATTAACGTTGCCATGTCGCAGAACTAAAGCCCTCCACTTTCAAAAGCATCTTTAGAGCACGATGATAGTTCCAGTGGAATAAAACTCCACTTCCAAAACCCATTTTCAGCTCACACGCACGGCCTGAGGGTTTTACTCTAATGCCGATCCCTGGAAAAACAGAAAGTGTGATTGGGGATCCTGTCAGATTCAACCACAGGATACAATCATGTTTACAGTTTGTCATAGGAAACGTGTGATTTTTGTCAGCAAACGGGCGATACAGGAAGAGATATCTTGACAGAAGCACCGCTTCGAATCTCATTTAAAGGCAGCTCTGACACAGAACCGAAGGAGACAAAACCAGCTATTGATCCTGTCCCTGAAAGGCAGAGAGTCTTGTGTAAAAAGCAAGATTGTGCTTGAAAAGAGAGGGATGGCGGATGGATAGCGGTAGAGATGTCCTTTGTGCAACAGAGAGGAAGGTTTCAAATCAGAGGGTGGCAGCTTGACGCTCTCACAATGGGGAGCCATGGGAAGGCAGGATCTGACACCCGTGCCCTTAGCAAAGGTTACTGCCTTTTCAAGTGGCCTCTCCAATACACTCCAAACGATCCTGCTCACACACACACACAAACACACATGCATACACTCCTCTCCGGTCACTGGGGAAATTTCTTCTAGTGCTGTTCAACGGGACGAAAGTTTAATGTCTCCAATTCATAGTCAAAATAATAAGTGACAGCCAGCTAAAACCCGCTGCTCTCGGCAGGGTTGCCATGGGAACGGGTGGGCGACTCTTGGCGGGATGTCATTGTTGCCTGTCAGATAATCCCTAATATTTAACCCCAGCTCTCTGAACCGGCCTAAACTTTATTGTGTGTGACAGGCCCTCACGTCAAAACGCAGGCCAGCGTGAAAGTGACGCGAGTCATTTATCTAAACCTAATCCAGTTAAACAGAGACGAGCTTAACACGCTTACAGTTTATTATGATGTCCTAAAATGCCCATTAGCTGCATGTTCCAGTGTTAAAGGGACAGAGTTTAGATGGAAGAGCTCGGTTTTGACAACTCTCTCTCATGTACAGTACACACACACAGAGGGGCGGCTGCTAAGAAAACATCTCATTTAAAATTAATTATGAAATGGTAATACAATAATAATTTGACAATCCTTGACAATCCTTGACAATCTGTCAGTACATTACAAATACTGCACTAAAAGTAATTCTGTGCTCTTTCTGTGCTGGACTGTAGTGATTCATTTTATAGTACAGAATCCATGGGCATGTAGTACGACATCATTTTAACGCCACGTTAAAAGATTATGAGATTAAAGTTGTAAAATTTTGAGAATAAAGTCGAAATATTACGACAAAAAGGCAAACTGTTTCGAGAATAAAGTTAAAATGTTTCAAGGATAAAGTCTAAATGTTTTGAGAATAAAGTTAAAATATTTTGAGAATAAAGTCTAAATTATGAGAATAAAGTCTAACTGTTTTGAGAATAAAGTAAAAATATTTTGAGAATAAAGTCTAAATTACGAGAATAAAGTCTAAATGTTTTGAGAATAAAGTAGAAATTACAAGAATAAAGGCAAAATGTTTCGAGAATAAAGTCGAAATTATGAGAATGAAATCATAGCAATTAAAGTTATAATATTTTGAGAGCACCGGGAGAAGTTGCCAGGCCACTGGAATCTATTTGAATTATTAGCAGAAATCATACCATGTGTTATACTTGCCGGGACATAATATTTCACTCGCAGGGAAATAATATTTCACGTCTTCGATTGCATTCATTAGGCCTATTTGTAGTGTGCCAGCCACCCAATATTAGCAATAAGCGTTGTGCTTTTAATATAAAACAAAGCCTCTGTCAGAAAACCTGTCAGTTTTATAGCAAAATACAAACATTGTGTCTTGCAATAATGTGTTTTTGACGTTCTTTAATGTGGCGGGACAGATCGCTGTATTTATGTGAATCAATTGTATTTTTGATTACAATGATACATTAAATTCTAGGCCTACTGGTTTCTTTGTGAAAAGTCCACATTAAAGAGTGTGAAAAACATATTATTATAATTAACACATTGGTTGTATTTCACAGTAAAACTGACAGATTTCAAAATCTGCATGCGCAAAAAAGCTAGAATATACTCTCAAAATATTACAACTTTAATCTCGTAATTGCTACAAATTAATTCTCTCAATTTTTACTTTGTTAAAATATTTTGACTTCATTCTCGAAAAAATTTGACTTTATTTTCGTATTTCTGACTTTATTCTCGCAAAACATTTCAACTTTATTCTCATAATGTTGACTTTATTGTCTAAATATTTCGACTTTATTCCTGTAATTTTGACTTTATTCTTGAAATATTACGACTTTAATCTTGTAATAGATTTTTTTTATTTGGCACTAAAACACAGTTGTAATGTAGATATAATTACAATAAATAAATAAATATGTATATAAATAAATAACAAAAGGTATCAGTTATACTAAATATTAACAATTGAAATTTGACCAAATAATAAAAATTTGCACTGTATTTATGTTATTCACTGAAAAGAACAGACTAATTTCTTTAGTTCAACAGTTCAATGGAAATGGAGAGGATGACTTGCAATTTTTTGCCCAGCCTTACTTATTTGAACCAGAATATACAGATGATGAACTAAGAGAGAAGGACGTTCTATTTCAGAGAACGTTCAGCAGCAGCACATGCATGCATATACACATATATATCATAAATGTTGTAAACATTCTTTTGAAGAAAATCTGAATTATTATGAGGGTCATTTAAAGCATTATGAATAGAATAAAATGCATTAAAAATATCTTTACGTAATCCAAGGTGTTATAACATTTCTTTTTTCTGTAAAGCTACATGCTAACAAAACAAAGAAAATAAATGGTCATGAAGCAAACAAGCCAAACACAAGGATGTGTTGTAGTTTGTCTGTCTGTTCTACAGAACCTGCCTTCCTTATGTAGCGCCATCTATAAAAAAAGAAAATGTGCTGGATTAATGCAGCGAGAAAACAATATTCCAATTCTTTCACAGGCGAGTGTGATAAATAGCGAGTGACCATGTGAAAACAAGCAAGAACAAAAGAGGTATGAAAGCCCACCTGTCCGCCAGACCAGGTGCCTGCTCTCGACATCCATGCGAATAACCTCAGCGCCCCGCTCCCCACCATCTTCCCAGAGCCCATTGTGAGAGAGTCTTGTCAGGCCATCTCGGCTGGCGTCCTCTCCCGTGAGTCCCTCCAGACTCTCCGGTCTGGGCTGAGGCCTAATGAAAAGCAGACCACCGTCCTTTTCAATTCCTCCGGCCCAGCCAGACCGCCACTAAAAGCAATCGACTGACTGAATGGAGTCACTATATCACAATATGCACCTTACGGCATGCCAGAGACACCGCGTCCTCCGGGACAGAGCGTCGTGTCCGCATTCATCTCTCTCTCTCTCTCAAGAGTTTAACGGGGAAGATTGTTGATGGGGGTGGGAGACGACAAGAGGAAAGAATGAAGCCGTGAGACTGTGGGCCGCCTCACATGTGTCTTTTGTCCAGCGCACTAAAAAGGAGAAGACTAGAAGCTTGCTTTGGGGAATGAAAAGAGAAGGATGGAGAGAGAAAAAAGAGAACGTATGGACAAAAGGAGGTGTGTGGGCACAGAAAGATGTGTTTGAGTTTCTGCGTGCGGATTTGTGTCCGCTCTCGTGCGTTCGTGGGAGGAACTGTTGCGCATGGTTAGCGGCGTGTGTGTATCTGCGAGTATCTGTGTGTGAGCGGCTGAAGCGCGTAGCTGGAGGTGTGTGTTATCAGTGCTTTGCAGTCGCCGTGTGAGGCGGGCAGGGCTGGGACAAGGGCAGGAACTGGAAGGGCAGGACTGGCGGAGTGTGTCCAGGGTGGGCGGCTCCAGATCCAGGGATACTTCACTTCAGTACACACACTGACTCCTGCTGCTAACCTCTAGAGCCCTGACACACACACACACACACACACACACAAACACACACACACACACACACACACACACACACACACACACACACACACACACACACACACACACACACACACACACACACACACACACACACACACACACACACACACACACACACACACACACACACACACACACACACACACACACACACACACACACACACAGCTGAGTCTGAATAAGCTGAATTCACTCACAAAGAAAAGGTGATGATCTTTACTCACAGTCATGAGTGGTTTTATGATGTTACAAAGCCTTTCACTGTCCACTGGTTTTACATGAGGTACACACAATAGCAACTCTACAAAACTGCCATTAGCATACTACAAAACTGCACAAGGGCATCACGCATCATGGGCCTTAAAGAGACAGTTGACTCAAAAATGAATATTTTATTTATCACTCCAACCCAGTATTATTTTTATTTATTCTGTGAAACATAAAAAGTGATTAAACGGATAGTTCTAAAATGAAAATTCTGTCATTAATGGGTTAGTTCATCCAAAAATTTAAATTAGCCCATTATTTACTCATCCTCAAGCCATCCTAGGTGTATATGACTTCCTTCTTTTTTAGACAAATCCAATCGGAATTATATTAAAAAATGTCCTGGCTTTTTCAAGCTTTATCGTGGCAATAGGCGGGTGTTTCTCTTCAACAGAAGTCCAATAAAGTGCATCCATCCATAATAAAAAGTGGCTCACACAGCTCCAGGGGGTGAATAAATGTGTTTTTGTCTCCTGTAGTGAATCAATGTGTTTTTGTGAGAAAAATATCCATATTTAAAATGGAATATTCACTTTAATCTAGTTTGTGCTCACTGTTGTACCTTTCCTTTCTGGGCCTTGAACATGGTAGTAGCATTGCTGTCTATGGAGGATCAAAAAGGTCTTGGATTTCATCAAAAATATCTTAATTTGTGCTCTGAAGATGAACGAAGGTCTTACGGGTTTGGAACGACACAAGGGTGGGTAAATAATGGCATTTTCTTTAAGTAAAATGTCTGAGCTTCTGTTTTAGATCCAAAGAAAGTGTATGGTTTATACTGTGCCAAAAAGCACATAAAAGTAGTCCATATGACTGGTGCCAAGGCTTTTGAAGTCATACAATAGCTGTTTGAGGAAAACAAAATACAAATCATTTCTAGCTGAAAATCTTCTTTTTCACTTAAGCTCTCAAATTTCATTTAAACAGGTTCAATAAATATGGCGTCTTTGAACTACACACTTTTGATGCCAAATTTCACATGACTGAGGGGGAAAAAAACAATATGTGGTTGGAACGGCAGGATTTTACTTGCTAGTTAGTCTCGTGTAGCCAGGCTTTTAGACTGATGGGAGACGTCCTGGAAACCATGGCCGCTCTTAAGATCATTGCACATTGAGTCCGAAATTTTCGCACGTTAAAAAATTAAAAATACCACACTATGTGTCAATCACGTTTACACACTGCCTCCTAAACTTTCATCTGTCATAAAAAAAAAATTCAGATCAGGTTTGATTTTCTGCATTTTCACAACCGTAGCAAGCATTTTGATAGGAAAGGATGATAAATATGAAAAAACTAAAAAAACGCACACGAAAATTTCAGACTCAGTATGCAATGACATTTAATGGCCAAGGACCGCCCAAGAAGCCATATGACTGACAGATCAAACAACCAATCATGCTTCATTTTGTGCCGCATCATATTTAAGGGCATGGAAGTGTCCCCACAATAACAGACTGGTAGGTAAAACTTGCATTTTAAAGAGTCTATGCCACAAACTTTACATATTTAATATAAATCCAGTGTTCAGTTTATCAGGATAAATGCTAGTTGTCACATTTGGAAACACAACGACATTCCTCTTCCATGATGGGGTTTGGCAGCATCTTTAAGAACACTAAAGAACACAATATATGATCCCTGGAAATTCTGTAGAATTCAGCCAATCAGATGACAACTTTGTAACTCCCGAAGTGTTTCCAATTTTGTGTGCAATATGCATCAGACGTTTAGTCAACAGTCCTTGGGCAAGACATATGAGGATGAGACTACTTGCTAGTTAGTACTGAAAATCCCCTGCTGGAAAGTGCTGTAACTACAACATCTGAAGGCAAAAAAACTGCAAACATATGTGTTGCAAATAACTAAGTGCAAACATTATGTCAGTAGAGGTTTTGCTAGTGACTAATTCTATGTTTAGGTCCTGTACCAAATGAGCAACTGCCATTCTTCAGGTATTATAAACATTTCTTGAGCCACACACACACATTCATTCATTCTAAAGCAAAAGCTTAATACATACAGTAGGACCTCCTGCTATCCTGCAGAGTTAAATGTCACAGTTCTTTGTGGTCGGGGTCACACGTTATCACTGGTAATGTCAATAGTTCAGCCGATCTGCACGCTGAATGATGCTGATAGACAGCTGCCAGGTGACTGAAAGGTGTCAAACTGATTGGAGATCTATAAAACAAAACTAGAGTAGTTATTTTAAATACTAAAATGCCAGAAATTAAACCTTTTGTATTTTACTTATGTAATAAATTGCCAACAAAACATGTAAACAGCCCGCAAATTTAAAACATAATATTAAAAATATAAACAAATGAGTAACTGAATAAATAAATGCTGACTTATAAATTAAATAAATGAATACACTTGACTTTATGTCAATCAACGGGTTAACTGAAACAAAAACTATTCTAAAAAATTTGCAATTGAAATAAAGCTAAAATTAAATAAATATTTAATGAAAAACTTAAATGAAAATTAAAAATCTTGCCTTCACTGAAATTCAATTACTAAAACTAAAAATGAAAAAAATAAAAGGCAATTCATTATATTAAAAAGTCATTACAATTAAATTACAGCAATATTATATAAATAATACTAAAATAACACTGATGACAAAAAGTCAAAAGTTTGACTATGTACTAAAGATGCTAAAAATTTAGCTTTAATCACAAAAATAAATTACATTTTAAAATATATTCAAATAGAAAACAGTTATTTTAAATAGTAAAAAAATTTCAAAATTTGTACTGTTTTTGCTGTACTTTGATCAAATAAATGCAAGCTTGGTGAGCAGAAGAGACTTCTTTAAAAGACATTAAAAATCTTACTGTTCAAAAACTTTTGACTGGTAGTGTAGATACACCCTAAACCATGGCCAATTACAGTTATCAGACCTCACCAAACATCCTTAGTATGTTCACCATTTAATAGGAAGAGTCTTATCAAATCAACTTGAAGATAGCAAGCCCACATGAGAGTGATCATTAGTTGCCACTATCAGCTGTCTGCTTTAACTAGCAGCAGAGAAACGCCACCGCTTCCCTGTAAAATATGTGCTGACAGAAATCTTGCACCTTGGCTTTCAGCTCAGACAGTAAGAACTGAGTCCATATTGATCCAAGGCGCCAACCCACCGTACTATAATCTCCTTAACCATAGTTAGAGAAGAAACGTGCTGAAAAACACTCTTCCCAATTCCCATTTGTTTTGCTGTTGGTTGTGCAGGTCTGAGGTTTGTGGAAGTTGGAGGAAGCGAGGATGAGAGCTAATGATGTAACTCACATTTCAGTTGCTAACTGAAGCTGCCTTCAGGTCCTCCAGGGAACCTCCTGCTTACGAGTTCAGAAATCATTAGAACTACATGAAATGTGTCATTTCAGAAATGTTAGGTGAAAAACTGGAAGCTTTATAATGCTAGGGCTATATAATAGAGTGCAAACAATGTTGGATTGTAAAAGAGTAAGCTTAATTTGATAAACCAGTTTCCAACTGGTAATCAAGACTTAATGTGGTTCATGTGAGCGATCTGTTATATGAACACACAGAAAATACAGTTAATTTTTTCTGTTATTTACCAAACATATTTACTCTCTTTCTATTTCTTTTACTCTTTCAAATGTGCCTTCTCTTTCTCACACTCCCTCTATTTTTGTCTCTTCCTATTTCTCGCTTTCTCTCTCTACCCCAGCTAAATATGTTTCTCAACCCATCTACAACAAATTAAGTTTCCCCTCAAACTGAATTTCAAGCTTGACTGCTTTTGTAGGGTGAGTAACTCACTTTTCATTAATTCTTTTTCTTTTCTACCCAAAAATGATGTACTGTATCACTCGTATTTCTCCATTCCCTGCTCGTTTTTCCCCTCTCCAACCAACCCGGGCCCTAAATTTGGTTCTTGCAATGGGAGGCAATTACACTCTCAGAAAGGTGTATTTTTTTTTTACTTATTAAAAGCCCTAAAAGCTCATAGAAACATGCTTGTTTTTTTCATTCAATTCTTTGCTAGCAAGCTGCAAGCTGTGGTAAATAATAATAATAAGTGTACAAGTCTTTTACAATGTCTTAAATTTATACAATCATATACAATAATGTTTTGTCAGTGTTATTCTTTTATATTTATAACTAGAATTTGTTTACATTAAAGAGTTAAATATTACACTAATTTATCTATTTATCTATACACTATTACACTAATCGATCTAGTTATCTATATATAGTGTAATATATAAACATATAGATAGATAGACTGTGTAGTTGAACCCTTTTCTAACAATGAATGTATAATTATAAGATCCATCTTTTCACATTAAGGACAACTGAGGGACTCATATGCAACTATTACAGAAGGTTCAAACGCTCACTGATGCTCCAGAAGAAAACACAATTTATTAAGAGCTGAGGGGTGAAAACTTTTGGAATTTGAAGATCAGGGTAAATTTCACCTATTGTGTTTTCTGTGAAAGATGTATATATCTTCTGTAGCTTCTGAAGGGCAATACTAAATGAAAAAAAAAAAAAGATATTTAGGCGAAATAAGAAAAATTGACATCTTCATTCTGTTAAACAATGTATACCCCTGGCTCTTAATGCATCGTTTTTCCTTCTGGAGCAACAGTGAGAGTTTGAACCTTCTGTAATAGTTGCATAAAATCATATAGTCACTGTTGAAAAGAGTTCAAATACACAAAAATTCAAAAATACGGAGAAAAAAAAAAAAGAATTTGTGGGACCTGAAGAATTTTTCTGAAGAACAGCGAACAGTTTAACTGTTCAGGACAAACAAGGGACTCGTGAACAACTATCACTAAACAAACAAAAAAACACAGCTGTGGATCATTCAGGTAACAACACAGTATTTAGAATCAACTGTATGCTTTTGAATGGGGTCATATTTTTAAATTCAACTACAATTTTTGTTTGTGGACTATATGTAAATGTCTTTTATGTGAAATATCTTATTCAGGTCAGTACTAAATAAAAATAACATGCATGTATGATCTCTCTTATTTTGGTGCAGACAAATACAACTGTAGGCATATAGTATTTAAATTACAATAATTTAAAATGAAAAAATGAACAGGATGGGAGAGGATGATCTTTGCGTGGTTGTAAATACATTACCCAAACATTTGATACTTGCACTTGAAGTTATATTCTCTTTCACTTTCTCTTTCATCACTATAACAGTTTTCTGCATCCATCTCATGACTCTACCCCAAACGGCCCTTTGACCTAAAGCTGGAAGTTGGGGGCCTTGTGAGATTTCAAGATATGCGCTTTAAAGACTGACGGCACCGGGGAAGGGCAGAGCGGCCTCGGCTCTGCTTAAACCGGACAGAGTTAAGTGTCAGATATGAACCCACGCTGGGAGATAACCCCATGTCAATAAATCCCCCTCTCCTAACCAGATCCATCTGCCGACCTCTGCATAACAAACAGCTCGCAAAGCACTTCCAAAATATTGAAACAGAGTTAAGCCCTCAAGGTGTGAGCCATTTCAATTTCAAAAAATAAATATTATCTCTGACTAAGCAAACCTTGCATTACAATGAGGATCATTTTACTGTTTCAGGAAGATGAAGGATGCCTCTCTGCAGACGAGTAGAAGCCGTCGTACCTACCGGTCATATTTCTGCCCTCTCGGTCCACGCTGGCTTGAAAGGCCCCCGTTTTCTTTTATCTTATTACGGCCTCAAGAAAACAATATTCCGCTGTACTATTGCAGTCGCCCCTCTTTCTGTCTTTTTCCATTTCCCGCTCTCTCTATTTCTTCTCACTCCATCCTCTCTTTATTACGGTCCTCCATATCAGCTAGATGATTCCTCTGCTGCTGATATGGGAGTCTCAATATGCAATAAAGCAGCAGGATCGCCTACCGAAGGGCCCATTGGTCTCGATAAAAGGGCGGCTCAATAAAACGGGGTCACATCAAACTCTTTATCTTCAATCTAATGTAAAATAACCGCCCTGCAGTCAAGCTCGGGTCACGACTTATCCGTGGCTCAATCCAGAGTCAGATTTGTTAAGCGCGAGCGTTCACACTGTTAGGTGCGAATGGAAAAGACAGGTTCCATTTGACACCGGCAGAGAGAACGCTGACCCCTGGTGCTCTGAGAGACCCAACGCCAAAGGTCACACCCCGACGGTGAAATGTTATTAGGCTTACGGCAGAAGATGTTTACATCACACGTAACAGTTGTAGGGAGCATTTCACAGCGGTTAAACACATCAACAGACGTGAAACGTTTGTTGTATTTTATGCTTTAACACTTCTCGAAATGCTTGGAAATGTTACTTTATTTTTGGCCTTTTGCCACTCTTATTGGCAGTGATAGTACAGAGAGGACAGGAAACGTTGGGGGGAATGATATTGGAAAATGACGAGAGCCAGACTCGACAGCCCTGCCTCACAAGGGAAACGTTGCTGTAGCAGCATTTATTATTATCCACTACAACATCGGCCTGGAAACATTTAAAACTCAGTTTAGAGGATTACATAAAGCAGTTATCTTTAGACGCTATCACGTGTTTGAATGACGCAATTGCATCTTGTGATGCGGGATGTGAAAGTTGTGGCAATATGCATGAATTACATACATTTCAACATATCAACATAATGCAACAAGTAAATGCAGGGCTTTTCCTGTAGGTCATGAAAATGTTAACAATATTCATTATTTAAAATAATATTTAATATGTGACCCTGGACCACAAAACCAGTAAGTAGCACGGGTAGCAATAGCAAACAATACATTATATGGGTCAAAATGATCAATTTCTCTTATATGCCAAAAATCATTAGGAGATTAAGTAAAGATCATGTTCCAAGATGTTTTGTAAATTTCCTACCATAAAAACAAATATTAAAAAATAATTTTTGATTAGTAATATGCATTGCTAAGAACTTCATTTAGACAACTTTAAAGGTCCCATATGGTCAAAATCGAAATTTCCTGGCTTTTTTCATGATAACTGAGGTCTAGGGGCTATGTAACTACCATATGAGTTTCAAAGCAGTCAATCCACAGTAAACTGCACACAGCCTGCTTAAAGTAGCTGTTTCTTTTCACGAGACGCTGTGACTTCCGTAAAGATGTGACGTCCGATCTACTCAGTCACCGCCTTCAGTCACCACCCCGAACACCAACCACTGTCCCACCCTCCTTTTGTCAAACCCAGACAACAACGCATCCATTCCATTGTTGAGCAACAACAACACGAAAACAAGTCGAGAAAACGCTGTTCAGTCCATGGATGTCAGGAAACTACATCATTGCACAGGCTTCCGAACAACGTTAATATAAGAGACCAGTGGCAGTCAACTTTAGCCTCTTTCACACAGCGATTCCGGAAAATACACGGATAATGTGTCCCATGATTTGTTCCGGAGTTGTTTAATTTGGTTCATTCACAGTTGTTTTCCGGAATCTGTGCGTGCTTTACACACAACCCATAAAGACATGTGACATTTGGATGTGAGATGTAATGCAACGCGTACGATTCACTAAACCTAAACTAACCTGAACAAACTGTGCTTCAGCGCTGATAGTGCGGAGCTGGCTCTGCCTGATCGCTGCTTCATTCCACTTTGCACGTATTTTTTCGTCGTGAAGAGTCGCATGATAACGTGCATCATCACTACAACACTGCCTTTATGGCTCTGGCTTTTGTTCACACAGCGCTCATTCCCGTAATTTTCCAGAATCAACGCGCATTGTGAAAGGGGCTTTACTGAAGCAACAGTTACGTAGCTTACTGCATTCGGTGTTTGAAAAAGAAAAAACATTAATGATCATTCTGAAATATCCTGTTGAGTATCAGCAGGCTAGGCTCTCTCTATGGCTCTGAGCTCGCTTACAGCATACATGACATAGTTACCTGTGGTTGGCCTGGCTGTGCGTCACTCAGAAAACAACAGGCCAATCAGAAGAGAGGCTCATGAATATTAATTAGATGGGCCAAAATCGACCTGTTTTTGACAGAGCTCCTAAAAAAGGAGCTGTAAAAATATATTGAGATGGATTTTGGCACTTATACCGCAAATATATATTCTTAAGGACATCAACAACTAAAATAAACCTCCAGAAATGTGTACAATATGGGACCTTTAAAGGTGATTTTCTCAATATTTTGCACCCTCAGATTTCAGATTTTCAAATAGTCAAATATTCCAAATATTCAAATTGATCCTTATGACTGGTTTTGTGGACCAGGGTCACATATTCACACAACACTCTCAGAGTGGTACCTTCTCAGAAGATACTAATATGTACCATTGAGGTAATAATATGTACTATTTAGATATTGATATGTGCGTTTAAGGTACTAAAACACATAAAGGGGTAAATAAGGTACAAAAGATTACCTTTTGAAAAGATGAGCTTTTGTACCTTTTTTTCTGAGACTATATTATTATTATGTGACCCTGGACCACATGTACATGTACAGTGTACAAAATAAGTAAAAGAACAGGAAACAACAAGCTTACGTGGAAAATACTAATACTAATAACACTACTACTACTATTACTACTACAAATAATAAATTATTTGTTTACCTATTTATTTAAATGCATGAGTTACATACATTTGTTGGATTGTCAACATGATGCAACAAGTAAGTGCAGGGATTCTCCTGTAAGTCAAGAAAATGTAACAATATTTTTTGATACTTAATATTAATAATACAAAATAAGAAAAAAACAGAAAACAAGTTTATGTGAATAATAATAATGATAATAATACTAATAGCACTACTACTACTAGAAATAACAATACATTATTTATTTGTTTGTTTATCTATTTATTTAAATGCATGGATTACATAAATTTGTTTGATTCCTACATAATGCAACAAGTAAGTGCAGGGTTTTTCCTGTAAGTCAAAAAATATTTTATATTTAACAATAATAATGTTTAAAATTGCTAACAATAAATAAAAAACGAATAGGAAACAACAAGCATATTTGGATAATGTCAATACTACTATTAATAATAATAATAATAATAATAATAATAATAATAATAATAATAATAATAAATTATTAGTATTTTTCTGTATTAGTTTTTTTTTCCAAGAAGCCAAAAACTTGCAACAATATTTAATTTATGTTTTAACTTTTTTATCTCCAAATATGATTGTCATCACCCCTTTTGCTATTTTATATGAAGTCACTCACTCCAAAAAGGTAAAAAAAAAACTGTTTTGGTGCATCACAGTTGTGTTGTCACACATGTGTTGATGCATGTGTATTAACAGCTAAGCCACGGCTCTAACAAATCATGTGGACAGTAAAACATACAGTAAATATATACTGTTTGTAAACATTTCCAAAAATAAAATAAAATAAAAATTCCCTTCACTTCTTTTTCCTCTAACTGTATTAGTATTTCAGAACTCCTGAGGAGAAATCAGATGAAACGAGCTTTTCACTGACAAAGAGATATAAAATTTCACAAAAATGACAAAAAAAATATCACTCTCAATTGTGAGAGACTGATGATAGGATTTACACCCACTGTTTGTGAGTCCTCAGATAATAGAGTCAGTGACAAATAGAGAAAGACTGGTCAGCTCTTGAGAGGACAATACCAGGCAGCTGGTGGAGAGCTCTTCAAATTACTAAACCTTTTGGACGAGCATTCACAAAAGATTTGACAAGTAAACAGCAGCACAAATGAGAGAGACAGAGAGAGAGAGAGAGAGAGAGAGAGAGAGAGTGATGAGAGATTCACCATGTGATGGAGGAGGACTCCATTTCTGCTTTGCAGTCCATAAACAACCAGATTTCATACGATTATCCATCACTGTTTCACAGCTCATGGATTCTGCCTCGTCTCCTTCTCATCCTCCTCCATTCCTCCTCCCTTTTCTCTTTCCTCCTGTCTCTTCCTTCTCCGCCCTCCCTCCATCTCTCCGGTCCGACTTTGACCTTCTCTCTTCACGCAAGGCAGAACTGCTATTGATTAAATCTTGGCACGGGGTGTACAAACACGGAGATAAACCTGGGCGTAAAGTGAGAGATAGAGAGAAGCGTGCGAAGGCCAGAGACGCGTCCGTCCAAGGAGCTTTCCATCCTTTATTCCTGCTAACAGGCTCCCGAACAAGATCCCCCACTGTTTGTCTGTCTGCAGGGGCTCCAGTGACCATTAGAACAACAAAAAATGACCTTCCTCCCCTCTCCAGTGTTTGTCTGTAGATTCCATGCTCCTTTCCTCTCCTTCTCCTCCTCCCTTGTTCTGTCCTTCTCACAGCCAGAAATCCTTTTCCCCATTTTTCAGACTAAAAGGGCCTACAGAGCTGTTGCGTTCACACAGAGAGCAATGAATGTGGATGAATGTGACGGCCACATGTTCCACTGACACTCTGAGATCCAATTATTTTGGAGGGTTCTAAAGTTATTCTTAGGTTCAGCGTGAATTGTAAAAATATGTAGAATGGATTTAAATAGGGATGCCCCAGATGCGCCGATTAAAAGATTTTGACCAATACAGCAAGCTGAAAAATATTTTATTTTATTTTATGGACATTAGATGGAAGATATTACATTGTTTTCGCATTATCATTTTATTTAGTTAAAAAAATATGCTTTCTCTCGCATGCTCATCAAGGCTGCATTTACTTAATCAAAAATACAGAAAAAAAAATATTTTAATACATTTTAAAATAGAATTTATTCCTGTGATGCAAGATGCAAAACTGAATTTTCATCAGCCATTACTCCAGTTTTTAGTGTCACATGGTGCTTCAGAAATCATTCTAATATGCTGGTTTATTTCTTTTATTATCAATGTTGGAAACAGTTGTGCTGCTAAATTTTTTTTTTTTTTAAAGGTGCCATAGAATGCATTGAGAGAATATTTTAAATTGTTCTCTGATATCTACATATAAGGTATATGGCATAGGAAAGGGCAAAAAATGTCCAGAAATGGTTTTACAGGTCCATTTACAACCCTAGGATTTGTCCCTAGAATGAAATGCTCTGTTATTGCCTTATTTGGAAGCTTCATGAATATTAATGAGCTCTGCTCTGATTGGCTGTTTCACAGAGCTGCTCATCTCTATAGCTGGCACATTGACAAAAATATATATTTAATTAGGAGCTCTAGCCGCTTTTAATATGTGGTTTGTTGAATCTGCCGTTTTGAATCGCCGACATTTTAGTCTCATTACTGTGCTCTGTGTAACGTTATAATGCAGAGGGAGTGCTTACTTACCACACAAGTTCAGCTGCTTGTCAGTGATACTCCGGATCTGTAAATCATTCGCCATCATCAGCAGTTATTTCTCCATCATTCACCATAATCAGCGCAGGCATCTCTCTGTTTATGTGGTAAGTGAAATCGTTTGTACTGCAATGTAACAGGCTAGCGCTAGCATTAAGCTAACCGTGTCCCTTCAGTGACTCGCCTTGTTTTACTGATGTGCTGACGTTACTGATGATTGGGCGATGCAAATGTTGGGGGCGTAACTATTAACGATCCCGGGGATGTTTCGTAACAGTCGGTGTTATGTTGGAATTGACCTATTTTTCGGTGGTCTTTTGCAAACACTAGATTTATATAAAAAGGAGGAAACGATGGTGTTTGAGACTCATGGTATGTCATGTCCATGAACTGAACTGTTATTATTTAACTATGCCAAGGTAAACACAGTTTTCCATTCTATGGCACCTTTAATTTAAAATATTTCTCTTCTAAATAAATGCTGCTCTTTTTAACTTTTTATTTATTAAAGACTCCTGAAAAAAGTATCAAATATTAGGCAGCACAACTGTTTTCAATATTGATAATAAATCAGCATATTTATTAAGGATCATGTGACACTGAAGACTGGAGTAATGATGCTGAAATTCAGCTTTGATCACATAAATAAATTACATTTTAAAATATATTCACATATTCACAGTTATTTTCTGGATTTTTGATTAAAAAAAATGCAGCCTTGATGAGCATCTTCTTTAAAAACATTAAAAACAAACTAAAAACAAAAACACTTTAAATTTAAACTTAAATTTAAATTGAATTTGGGCATCACAACATTTTATTAATTAATTATTTTTTAGATCTGCTAAAGAAAAAAGTCTGTATAAATAATAAAAAGTACTTAATATAATAGAGGTGAGACCTCTATTATATGAAAGACTATTTATAGAGATGGGACCTCTATTACAGGAAAGTGCTCTTCAAGAAATGGTGCATAAATCCCATAATCTGGATTTATGCCTTTGAGTTAGTGTTAGATGATGACAAAAATGAGAAGAAATCCTAATATTGGCCAATATGGCATAACCGATAAGGTACTGATATATTGTGCATTCCCAAATTTAAAGGAGTACCTTTATTTTGCAGCTGTATATAAATATTTAATACACAAACAAGCAAGGAATGTGTTCAAAAGAATAACAGTTTGGTAATAAAACTAGAAAAATCTTTAATGTCTTTGATTGTAGTCCTCTAACATCAACCGCATCCTTTATGATGGTGTCAAATAGCAAACTTAAAAGTTGCTTTCTGATAGGACAGAAGAAGTAATTCATCTCTGTCAACTAAACGTCTGTTTTACAGATTTATTAAGAGAATTTCATTTTGCCTCGAGGTGGTTCTTGTTCTTTTGGCTCTTACTGATGAAACATGAGAAATCTAGCAGTGCCCAGCATGCAGCTCAAGGGTGCAACTCCGAGATGGCCATTAAAGAGCCAGTAATCACACACACACATTTCAGTCCACCTTCCATTTGAGGAGCTGTTATTAAACTCACTCCTATACGTACTAGCCACCGGTGACAGAGGATAAAAAAAAAAAAAAAAAAGGACTTGAGGTAAAAGTGCTTATCCCGCACCCTCTGACTACATCCATAAACCTGTACTCCATCAAACCAGAGACGGGACCCCATTTGCCTGCTTAACGTTCATCCTTCACCGGCAGCTGGTCAACTCAACTCACATTTTAAAATGCTCAGTCAATTCCAGAACTAGATGATCGGAGGGGGGATTTCTTCAACCCTGGCTATGAGGACTTTAGTATGTAGAGAGAGGGGTAAAGGACAGCCAGAACTGTGAGTTTGCACAGCACCTCTGAAGACTGCAGACCCTACTGGAAGATGCATCGGTTTCTTGTATTAGAAGAACAGGAAATCTCAAAGAGGGAGATGAAGGAAGTCAGAACAGAGTCATCTCTGTGGAAACAACCACCTCACATCACAGAGAGGTGTGAGGCAGTGTAGCCCATATAAAACATACAAGAAAGTGAATATTTACTCTGGGAATGTGAGTATACGCTGTTGTATATAGAGACTGACAAGGGATTTATCCACTGAGTCATTCTGCAAAACATTTGGATCCCTCATATGCACAAAAACCGACTTTGACAATGAGTTTCTGATGCCAATATTTACTTAATTAAAATGTAGTTAATATTGAAAGTGTCAAACAAAAACCCATTTACTTAATTTGAAAAATAAAAAAATTAAATCTAAATTAATTATGAGGAGGTATACACACTGTAGAATAAACAGTAAATCCTTTTTTCAACAAGGATGCATTAGACTGATCCACAGTGACAGAAACTTTTACATACTTTTACTGTTACCAAAAAGACTGAAGTAATGGCTGCTGAAAATACAGCTTTATCATGGCAGTTGTAAGTAAAGTAAATTACATTTAAAAATATATGAAAATAGAAAATAATTATTTAAAATTTCATAATATTACTGTTTTTACTGTATTGTTGATTCAACAAATTCAGCCATGGTAAGCAGATGAGACTTCTTTAAAAAGCATCTTTAAATATAGCTGCAAACATCGATTACCGGGGTTCAATCGCTTTAAGGCATTTAAGCACATATGAAAAAAGATATTATGTAGCAAGCCTTTTTTTGCAAATACAGGTAATTTACCAAAGAAATATTATGTTTTGTAATGTTTATGACTGTTATAGTGGCATCTGTGGTCCGTTTACCTTAAAACTTTGCACATTTGTTTAGAATCACCTGTCGCATGTGCTCACCAGGTTTCGTAAAGTTTTGAGTTTTAGGCTTTATAGGATTTTTGGTAAATTTGGACAGGCCCTATATCTAAATGAGCCTGTTATAGCTTCCCAAGGGGTAAATTTAAACATTTGGATAATTATTTACCTAGAGAGTCTAGAGAATTGTACTGCAGTGTTTTTTTCCAGATTGAGCAAAAAACCTAGGACTTGTAGAAAAAGTAGGTTTTTTACATCTTCGCAATTATTTAACAAACGATTTGATTGACAGCAGTGGTTCTAGAGGCAAAGTTGTCCAGTCATATGATACGAATATGGCGTGTATGTGTGAAATCCACATAATGCACAATCGTTTGCACCCTTGAAAATGCAATATCGCCCCCCACAGTAGCTGATTTCTTTCAAATTTCTCACAGACCTTTGAGCCCGTGAGTCAAACAGGCCCACCAAGTTTCGTTCCGATCGGCATTCGTTAACCATGTCTAATAGGTGCTCAAACTTCATTGGCTAATAGCAGCCATGTTTTTTTTTTTTTTGAGATACGCAAATTTCCTTATAGACACTTGTGGCACTTTGGACCAAGACCGTGCAAAGCGATTTTTATGTTGATAGGACAAATGGTTCCATATAGCCACTTTTATGTCTTTTCCCTCTTATAGCGCCACCAAGTGGCCAAGCTTCACATTTTTGTCCTGAAACCTCAGATTGAGCTCTTACATAAGTGTTCTGAGTTTGGTGAAGATATCTCATTCTGTTCAGAAGTTATAGGCATTTTACTAAAAGTGGCCATGCCCCTTTCAAATGTTTTGGCATCCCTTTGTGACGGTGAGTCGAAAGTTCAACTTTTTATGATCATTATTGATAATCATTCTCCAGAGAATTTTTCTGCACTGGTTTGGTTCCGATTGGGCAAAAAAACCTATTACTACTTTGCAAAAAATCCAAAATATAACTTTGATCGCTGTAGCGCCCTCGTCAGGCAGATTGGGGACTTACGGTTTGGTCTGCACGATCAGTTTCACGCGGAGATCGCTGATCTCGTGAATCGTGACTTTTCTATCAATTACAATAGGGATTCAGTGCTACGCGATTGAAGATGTTTATCCTTCTTGAACATCGTGAACTATTCAATTAATCTATAAATCAAACTACTCAAACTCTAAATCAAAACAACTTTATTATAACTGTATCAGCATCCTTTCAAGAAATAAACTCCTCAAGGACAAGTTAAAGCCTCTCTCTTTTTTATTACTTTACTGTTAGTTTTGTTAAAATTGAATACTACTGCTTGACATTGCACAACACAGATTATATACACATTCTGTTAATAGAATGTTTAAAATTTAATAAAAAAGGAAAGATAAAAGTCACCAGAGTATCAAAGTCAGTGTGACAAACACCGTTTACAATGACACCACTGATCTCATCAATGTTTCTCTCTTTTAGAGACATTAAAGGTGCAGTGAACTGACCATATTGGACGACACTATCGCTAAACAACCAGAAACCGCAGCCACTCTGCATCAACTTGACTCAAGGCTCTTCCCTATGGAAACTTTATGTGCCGTGAAACAGACAGACGGAGAGTGAGCATAAACCCACAGAAGAATAGTTCTGAAAGTCTGGTCATAAAAGACTCAAGGCCTGTTTTAAATGTACATTACTCTTCTCAGAGTAATGGACATGAAGAAAAAGTACATTTCAACCCGATCACCAAACTAATTAAAAACAAGTTTTTGAATGATCTGGCTACTTTCTTGCACACTAAACATGGCAAATGGATCAAGTACACATTTGTGGTCTATCTAAAGCTTTTAAACATTTATAGCATGCACCATTAGAACTGATTGACAGATGAACTGACCAATCAGAATGCAGAATCTGCTTTTTGTCTGACAAACAAACCAGAAAGGAAAGTAGATTTATGTCGGAGGACTTGACTGAGTCTGCTAGGATCAACATGACTCTTATAAAATTTTGGTGCACATAAGAATCCTTTTTCATAGCTAAAAGAAAAAAATATTTAGTTTTGATATTCAATAAAACTGTTTCAAGGAATCTCCAAAATTCAAGTACATAAATATATTGGGATGAAGTACATAAATAAATAATAACTTGCTTACTTTCTGGACAATGTTCAGGACATTCAGTCTTTTGTGTTATAGAAGCTATAAATTTACACAGATGAAAAACAATTACACTAATGAGGAAACAATTAGCTTACAATGGGTCCCTATCTGTGAATCATTAAAATAACAGCCTAATTTTCTGGGTGCTATAGGACTTTCATTTTCTACTCGTACTTTCTACAAACTTACATTTTGAGCTACTGTACAATATTTTAAAGTAAAAATATTACAATACAAAAAAACAAAACAAAACATCAGAACGTACAGCATTTTGATTTCAATTAGGGCTGGGTGATATGGCTGTGATCACAATAGAATCCAGTCATCCAGTCATTGTTCCTTTAACAAATTAAATATCTTAATATGTAAATTAGTTCCTTAGCATCTACATGTTCTAATGAGTGATATTGTTTCAAATCATGAAACAGGCTTGTTTTCCCTGACTTTCATGATGTGCATCTTGCAGTGCAGGCTACAATATTAATAACATCACTTTTTTTTTTTTTAAATGCACACTTTACCATAGCTTGAGTTAACAGTAGTAGTAGCTTGAGTTAGAAAGCAGGTGTAAATTCATGTTCATTATCACAAACAGTAACAGTTAGTGAGTTTATTTTTATGGTGAAATGTATTTAGTTTTATCAAATTAACCATTGGTCTTTCATAGTAGCATAGATTTAGATCATGATAACCACAGTTAAAACCACACACATAGCACCTCAATACCATGGTAAAAATGTAACTATGATTAAATTAGTGCTGTCTCTTTTTGACAAGAAGTATGTTTATTTAGTCACAAAACGTCTTTACAAGCACATCAAACAGGAGGCTTTATCATTTGCCGTAGCCTGTATCATTAAAGCGTGAATGAAACTACGAGCTTCTGCAATCTGTTCAGCAGCGGCAGCTCTTAAAGTGGTAGCAGTCAATAACCCAGCTGTTGTGATGTCTATTAATTAAAGAACAAAAGAAAAAAGAAAGTATTGCAATATTAATTTCAGAAAAAATGATTAATTAGTTAATTTTTTTAATCGATTGACAGCACTAGTCTAAATACATTTCGTAAAAAATGCACAAACGCTATAGCCTAATCACAAAAAACACTGCAATTATATACCGTTGCTACTTTAATACATTTTAAAAGTGTAATTATAATAAAATTTGATGTGATTATCCCACAGTTCTACCACAGTTAAGCTACAGTTAGTGTTACTACAGTAAATCAGTGGGAAATGATAGTGATTTGTAGATTGAAAACGCATTATTTTTCACATAATTTACATTATTACAATAGCTTTCTCCCCAGGCTGGCACAAATGGCTTGATCAGTTCCGGGTTTGATGAAGCCCGCCTTCCGAAAAACTAGATGTGTTGTGATTGGTTAACAGTCCCACTGTGTTGCAATTGGCAAACAGCTTAGACGGCATTTCAGTACTGCCACACCCCTTCCCAAAGCAGCAAGTTCCGTGTACAACTGTGCAAGCTAGATTAAAGTGACTCTTATGTTTTAAATATGTTTATTTTTCTTACAAAAAACACATTGGATCGCTAAAGAAGGCTTTTACTGTCCAAAGGAGCCATTCGTTGTAGTTCTTCAAAAGGGATTTTTTAAAAACTAAATATCTCCCTTTGGAGTGGACTTTGAGATTTGTAACTTTGTATGTTTTTTATGCCTAAACATACACACCACACACTGACTAAAATTCATAAAGTGAAAAGGCATAATACTCCTTTAAATCACAGAGTCATTTGTGTTCTTCGCAGAATTCAAGCGCTTCATATTGGATCTCGCAAAGCTTTTTAGTGCTCGCGTGACCGAACTTTGAGCCAAGTGGATAAACATTTTGTATAGTGCACTTCAGATAAGTAGCACTGTTTCATTCCGTTTTTAATGCATAAACATTATATCGAACATTTATCGAACTCTGACCCTGGACCACAAAACCAGTCATAAGGGTAAATTTTTTTAAATTGAGATTTATACATCATCTGATGTAGTTTTTCATTGATGTATGGTTTGTTAAGATAGGACAATATTTGGCTGAGATACAACTATTTGAAAATCTGAGGGTGCAAAAAATTCAAAATATTGAGAAAATCACCTTTAAAGGTGTTTAAATATAGTTCTTAGCAATGCATATTACAAATCAAAAATTAAATTTTAATATATTTATGGTAAAAATGTACAAAAAATCTTTATGGAACATGATCTTTACTTAACATCCTAACGATTTTTGGCATAAAAGAACAATTGATAATTTTCACCAATAGAATGCATTTTTGGCTATTGCCACATATATACCCATTCTACTTATGACTGGTTTTCTGGTCCAGGGTCACATATCGTATTATCAAGGAAAATTAAATCACAATAATTACTTTTGTATTTTTATAAGTGTGACTATATGAATGCAAACCTGAATATATAGTTGTAAATCACAATATGGAGAGACAGAGAGAGACGTGAAGTGAAGCAGAGAGTGCCGGTCAGGCCCTCAGGCTGGATTCTGTCTGTCTGCTTGTCTTTGAGTCTCTGCTCTTTGTTGCAGTAAGTGCTCTTGCTAGCCTGTCAGATCCACAACTGTTGCACTGTCTCTTTTTCCAGCTCCACATCTGGAGAGGAGCAGGCACTCAGAATTCATCACAACCAGGCACCTGTGCGAGGGAGCGGGGCTCGAGTCACGTGACGGGCCTCTGTTGAGATGGACGGGCTCTTTGCCAACAGAAAATGACTGAAGGTTGGATGAAACCAGGGAGCTCTGTCTAGACAGACGGGTCATCTGAGTCATGATAACCGAGCATCAGCGAAGACCCCGGGGCCCTCTGCTTTTATGCAAAATAAACATTTATACATGCTTAAATATTTAATCCAATACATTTATTTGAATCTACAAAGGCCGCGCTGCTTGTGCTATACGAGATCTGTATGTTACCCCGCGCGTCTAAATAATTCACATCCATAAATGCAGATCTGAGTTTGATCTCTTTTAAATATTCAGATGGCTCGAGCGTTTCACACTCGGGTATGGATAATGGATCTGGATGCGCAGCCTTCAAAACAACTTCATTCTCCATTTGCTGATGCGAACTCAACGTTCGAAATGGGCAGCGGCGAACAGACGAGCTGACGGTAGAAGAAGCTTCTACGCATAATCATCCATCAAAGCGACTGTCAAAACCCGCTATGCTTCTCTGTCTTTATAATGTTGTTAGAGGACTTTGATGACTAAAGATACAATAAACAGATGTGACAATTGCCGTTGAACATGACAGTTGTTGCGAGTCTGCATTTTAAAGTTGTGAAAATAGTCTGTATGAGCGTATTTACGGTGTTTGGACACTGATTGCTTGTACGTGGCGACGCTCGATCGGATTCAGCAATCTGATTGGTTGTTGCTTTACAAATGTGCATGTAAAACAGTCATGCTCGTATATACCTCACCAGCCAGCAGACTTTTAAAAAAGAAACGTGTTTGACCCTGAGAGGCGAAGCATTAACGGAGCAAAAGAGGTAATTGAGAAGTACTAGACGACTCTTTTTGTGGAACGCTCTTCGCATTTACTTGCCTCATTGAAAGTGAAAGATATGAGAGAAGTAATCCCAGTATTACACTGAATCCAGGCCTGTTCTCTGGTGCTTTACCTATAGCACGTGTGTGGGTGTGTGTGTGCACGCTGACTTCCTCCTCACAAGGCCTCTGTTTAAGTACATCACGTCTGTGTGTTACACCAGAGAGTGTTTTACTACTGCAGTCCAAGCTGTTGTAGCCTCATCCTGCTCTCTTTTTCTTCATTCCCTCCCTCTCTCCTCCATCTCTGCAGGTCATTAAGAGTATTGTACTGCCACATACCCAAGAACAGAGGACATAAAAAGACAAATAAGGCCATAAAATGTCCTTATGCCTGTGCATACAAATACATTCGCTCTCGCTCTCTCTTGTTCTGTTTCAATGTCCCTCCCTCACTTTTTCTCCCTCTTTCAGTATCCATTTTTTCATTCCTGCTTTATTTCTGACATTATATCTTCTATATGAATTATAAAAAGGCTGATTGTACATGCTAATGAAATGGCAAGAGAAACCTAGTAGCTCCTGCTAAAAAATGAAAAACACTTAAAAATGTAAGCTTTTCACTGCAGCATACAAGGTATTTTTTGTCTTTACTAAAACTCAGGACCACTACATATTTATTTCAGTATTATTTATATGATTTAATAATATTTTGAATTAGCTTTTATTTATGTATTTTTAGTTTTAATATCTATTTTAGTTTATTTTTGTAATTTCTGTGCATTTGTCTTGTTTTTTTCTTATCAAGGCTGTGTTTATTTAATAAAGAAATACAGAAAAAACAGTCATTTTGTGAAATATTACTGCAATTTAAATTAGTGGTTTTCTTTGTAATATACTCAAGCAAAGCTAAATTTTCATCAGTGTCATGTGAAATTATTCTAATATGCTGATTTATTATCAATGTTGAAAACAGCTGTTCTGCTTAATAATTTTTGGACCCTTTGATAGTTTTTTCAGAATTCTTTGATGAATAAAATGGTTAAAAGAATAGCATTAAAAAAATATAAATCTTTTGTAACAATATACACTGCAGTTCAAAGTTGGGGGTCAGTAATTGTTTTCTTTTTTTGTTTGTTTGAAAGAATTTATTACTTTTATTCTGCAAGCTATTTTTAATAAATTCTGTTCTTTTAAAATTTTAATTCATCAAAGAATCCTGAAAAAATGATCACAGGTTCCAAAAAAGATTTTAAGCAGCACAACACTGATAATATATTACCATATTAGAATGATTTTTTTAAAGGATCATGTGACTCTGAAAACTGAAGTAATGGCTGCTGAAAATCAACTTTGCATTACAGAAATAAATTATATTTGAAAGTATAATAAAATAGAAAACTATTATTTTAAATTGAAATAACATTTCATAATATTACTTTTTTTGTATTTTTGATGAAATGAACAGAACTTTGATGAGCTTTTTAAAAACATTAAAAATCCTACTGATCCCAATCTTATGAATTTTAGTGTTTGTAATTTTACTACTTAAAACGTATTTTATTTCAGTTATTTGCTAAGAAAATTCTAATTTTTATTTATGTTTTTTTTAAGTTTACATTTATACTCCTGTTCAAATGTTTAGCTAAAATATATACATATTTTTTTTTCGGAAATAAATGAATACTTTTATTCAGCAAGGATGAGCTAAATTGATCAAAAGAGACAGTAAAGACATGTATAATGTCTTAAAAGATTTCCATTTTAAAATACATGTTGTTCTTTTTATTAGAGAACCATGAAAACAGTGTATAAAGTTACAAAAATGTATATTAAGCAGCTCAACTGTTGTTTAACACTGATAATAATAAGACAAGTTTCTTAAGCATCACATCAGCATATTAGAGATTAAGATTAGATTTCTGAAGGATCATGTAAGCCTAAAGAGAGACTGGCGTAATGGCTGTTGAAAATTTAGCTTTGGCACCTCAAGAATAAATAAATTACATTTTCAAATTAAAATAGAAAACAGTTATTTTATAATGTAATAATATTTCACAGTATTGCTGTTTTACTGTATTTATGATCTAATAAATGCAGCTTTGGTGAATATTAGTGACTTAAAATCAAACTCATCTTGTTTTATGTAAGGAATAATTGACGACGGGCCATAGAATTCTACGAAAATAATGCACACTATGTGCATTATTTTCGTAGAACTCTACGGACCGAAGTCAATTATTCCGCTTATACTACAGTTACCACACCTCAAGACATCGATCAGATGATATATTTCAAGACATTTGTCCATTTTTTTATCCTTAAAACGCTATTGTGAGTAGGATTAATTTCTTACGCAGCTCATCCAATAGCTTCGTTGCTAGTTCCAAAATGTAATTTTAGACCTAGTAACAACGCTTGAGCCGTTGATAGCGAACTAATGCAGTTAATAATGAAGTTTAGACAGACCGACAGACAAGCAGACAGACAGAAAGAGAGGGAGAGAGATATTAAGTGCATTAATTACCTCTCTCAAGGGTGACTGGCAGCATCGTCTCTACTAACAGTTAAACTTTAAGTTCATTTTCTTCAAGACCACGCCGTTGTAACCTCGCTTGTGAGAACTGTCATATCGTTTTTAAGTTGTTAATCGTCAGAGCAGCGCTAACAACATTAGCGCGAATGCTAACGCCAGTGCTAACTGTATGTGTGTGCGTCTGTGAGTGAGAGAGAGCGAGAGAAATAGAGTTTGTGCTTTCCGTACATAATAAAACGTAATATTGTGGAAAAAACATGGACATAATCTGTCGTTTTTATCCTGTTGTTTACTGTATTTATTAGTTTGGCCAGTGTCATTGTGGGTTTTGGTTATTTTGCTGTTTTGGGTTGTAAGGACCTTTGAAATGACTGAAATCGTGTGGTGAAGTGATATAGACATGCACTGCGGTCAAAAGCTGCCTGGAACTACGTTCGCCGTGCGTTTCCCAGAGAATAATGCACACCTCTAGAATGTTTGTCAGCCAATCAGATTCAAGCATTCAACGGCCCTGTAGTATAAGGGTGAATTTATCACAGTCTGCATCAATAACTGCACTAGATTTACCTGAGGTTCTGTTCTTGCATTGCTTTAACATATAGATTTGCCATTTATTTTCCCCCTGATATATTTGCCCTTTCAAATCCTATTTCATGTGAAACTGATTTCTTTTTTCCATTGACACCATATTTCTTATCAATAAATGTCCTTTCATCAGTGGCTCCCCGTGCCTGGCTCTCCTTGACGAACGTGAAAGTGATGAAGGCCCTAAAAGAGGGCTTTAATCTCTCGAGCATTCCTAATGAGTTTTCCTCTACAATTATTTGATAAGAGCGAGACGGGACTGTAGGCAATGTGAATGATCCAGTACCTGTGCAGATCATGTACACGCGCACACACACACACACACATGCATCCTCATAGACATTTACATGTGTCCCTCCCCTTAAAGAAAATGAGCGTGCAGTGCATAGCAGATGCAGGAAGATTTTAACATAATACAAACTGACAGAAACACCTGAAACGCAACAAAGGCGTGCGGCAACGTAGTGTGCAAACATGCAGTGACTAACCACACTGAGGCCCAGCTGCTCTCGCTGCAGGTAATCGAGATTTCTGCGCTCCAGACTGGCCAGGTAATGCTGCAGACGGGAGTAGGTGTAGGGGTAGCAGTACGCGAACTGATAAACGTCATCCTCGCGGTCAAAACAGAAGGCAAAAGACATCACGTAGTTCCTCCGATGGTCGGGGCAGCGGTAGTAATACACATTCTTGGCTGGCAGTCTTTGCCTGTGACAAAGAAAGAAAGACAATATGACAATGAAATGTGCCTTGTTTGCTTTCTCAATCAACATTTATGGGTTAATGTGAGGTTGTTCTGAAGAAATAAAAAGTTTGTGTCATATTTTTGAATGATACTGTGAAAACATTCTCTGTAATTATACTTTTCAGCTGATATAGGCTGCATAGGTGATGATTTTTTTTTAATTATTATTCTTTAAATCAGCCATATCATCACGATCACAACTCAATCAAGCCCTAGTTGATAAAATAAAATCCTAACCTACCTTATTTCCTGCCTAAGGTTTTTTTTCCCACTGGGAAATATCTGACATAACTGAAGTTTAATCTGTAAAAAAATTAAGTAAAATAAAATAAAAAGAATAAAAAGAAAATAAAGGATTAAATGACATGAGAAAAAAATAAAGACGGGAAAAGGGAAGAAGGGAAGAATAGATGAAGTAAGATTAACTGAAGAAAAGAGTACAAATAAAAAATAATAAAGTTAAATTAAATTAAATTATTAGATAAGGTAAGAAGACTACATTAAATGAAGTAAAGAAAAGGGTATAAATAAAATTTTAAAAAAGACATACGGTAAGAAGACTCCATGAAATTAAGTGAAGAAAAGGGTATAAATAAAATATTAAAATATATAAAAAAATAAAAATAAAAGAGAGATAATGTAAGAAGACTACATGAAATGAAGTAAAGAAAAGGGTATAAATAAAAAAAATTGAGTGAAGGTAAGAAGAAAAGAAATAAAAAAGAAGAATATGGTATAAAAAAAGGAGAACAAGTAAAAAGAAAGTACTATATAAAAATGAAGTGAAGAAAATGTAATAAAATTAAAATAATAAAATAAAATAAATAAAATAATAAAATAAAATAAGAGATAAGGTAAAAGAAAGCACTACATGAAATGGAGTAAAGAAAATGTAATAAAATAATAAAATAAAATAAGAGATAAGGTAAAAAAAAGTACTACATGAAATGAAGTAAAGAAAATGTAATAAAATAAAAAAAGAGATAAGGTAAAAAGGAAGTACTATATGAAATGATGTGAAGAAAATGTAATGTAATAAAATAAAATAAAATAAAATAGAATATTAAATAAAAACTAGATAAGGCAATAAGAAAATACTATATGAAATGAAGTAAAGAAAAAGTAATAAAATAGAATAAAACAAAATAAAATGAAATATTACATAAACAGAAGGCAAGAAGTAAATACTATATGGAATGAAGTGAAGAAAAGGTTATAAAATAAAATAAAATACAATAAAAATAGATAAGGTAAGAAGAAAAGACTACATAAAATGAATTGATGAAAAGGTAATAAAATAAAATAAATAAAATAAAAACGAGTGAAGGTAAGAAGAAAAGACTACATGAAATAAAATAAAAAGAAGAAAAGGGTATAAAAGAACATGTAATAACATAAAAATAACAAAATAAAATAGAATAGAATAGAATATTAAATAAAATAGAGATAAGGCAAGAAGAACATAGTATATGAAATGAAGTGAAGAAAAAGTAATAAAATAGAATAAAACAAAATAAAATGAAATATTACATAAACAGAAGGCAAGAAGTAAATACTATATGGAATGAAGTGAAGAAAAGGTTATAAAATAAAATAAAATACAATAAAAATAGATAAGGTAAGAAGAAAAGACTACATAAAATGAATTGATGAAAAGGTAATAAAAAAAAAAAAAAAAAAAAAAAACGAGTGAAGGTAAGAAGAAAAGACTACATGAAATAAAATAAAAAGAAGAAAAGGGTATAAAAGAACATGTAATAACATAAAAATAACAAAATAAAATAGAATAGAATAGAATATTAAATAAAATAGAGATAAGGCAAGAAGAACATAGTATATGAAATGAAGTGAAGAAAAAGTAATAAAATAGAATAAAACTAAATAAAATGAAATATTAAATAAAAAACATAAGGCAAGAAGAAAATACTATATGAAATGAAGTGAAGAAAAGGTTATAAAATAAAACAAAATAAAACAAAAATAGATAAGGTAAGAAGAAATTACTACATGAAATGAATTGATGAAAAGGTAATAAAATAAAATAAAATTAACAAAATTAAATAAAATTAAATTAATAAAATAAAAATAATAAAGAGTTAAAGTAAAAAGAAAAGACTACAAGAAATGAAATGAATCAAAGAAAAGGTAAGAAAAAAGTACTATATGAAATGAAATGAAGAAATGTAATAAAATGAAATAAAATAAAAAAGAGATCAGGTAAAAAGAAAATGCTATACGAAATGAAGTGAAGAAAAGGTAAGAAGAAAGTACTATATGAAATGAAGGAGAAAATGTAATAAAATATAAATAAAATAATAAAATAAAATAAAAATAGAAAAGACTATATGAAATGAAGTGAAGAAAAGGGTATAAATAAAACTTAAAAAATAAAAACTGCAGGCCAGTCTACATCCCCTGCAGTCACTCACATTACTGTTGCTCAGTCAGATCTCTCTCTCTCTCTCTCTCTCTCTCTCTCTCTCTCTCTCTCTCTCTCTCTCTCTCTCTCTCTCTCTCTCTCTCTCTCTCTCTCTCTCTCTCTCTCTCATCCAATTCCTCTCCCTTTAAAAACCCATCTAGATGAAGGCAAACACTACCAGCAAACTGTAAACAATGAAAATTTCTGCAGTGCACAATGAGCAGCCTGAACAATGAAAGCAATGTTATTTGCATATAAAATGATATACTGTGCTGTTAATCAGTTTTATGTGGCGCTGCTGAAAGTAAATCTGCACATCTGCAGAGAAAGAGAGAGAGAGTGAGAGTGAGCAAATAGCAGTGAAGGACAGGCAAAGAACATACGATGGAAGGCAATGGAGGGATGGAGATAGTGAGAAGATGAGAAACAGAGGAAAGATCAGAGCTAGGATGGCCTGACTGTGGGACAGGGAAGAGAGAGAGAGAGAGATCAGATGGAGATGCTATCTATGTGAACAGCACAGAAGCTTCCACACGGCCATACTGATAAGACAGAGAGGAAACAGCTCTCTAAAAATCAGCCTCCAGTCTTTCCATCTTATTCTTTTCTACTAAACAACTCACATACACACTCTACACTGATGGAACTGGGTTAGTGTCTTTGTTTAAACACTTGAAAAGTTATAAACACACACCTGTTCTCTTATCTTCAGTGACCCATACACAGAAATGTATACAAACACACAGACCTATGCAGTGCGATCCAAAAGCCTGAGACTATATTTAATACATGAGATTCGGAATCCTATTTAAACCTGAAAATATAAGTTTTAAAATGTCAAAAAAAAAAAAAAAACTCGATGCAAAGTTCAATATTTCTGATTCTGTGCAAATCATTTTAATATTTAATATTACCATCAAGCTAAAACTACTAAATTATTTTGAAATCTGTTCATTCAAAAACTAAAATTATGATTTGCAACAAAAAATACAATATAGTAAAATAAATAAAAAATAAAACGTTGCATTTTTTTTTAGAAAAATGCGAGAAAAAAAATCTAAAGTCTGAGACTAAATGGAAAATATGAGACTCAAAAAGCATGATATTAAATATATTTTATTAATTAATTTATTAATATAAATTTAAACCTTATAATTAAGTTTTAGGGTTTCAAACATTTTTAAGAAAACTTAAAAATGATTAAGAAATATATAAAATAATAATAATAATAATAATAATAAAATAAAATTTGTATTTTATTAGAAAAATGCACAAAGAATTCAAAAGCCAGTGTAAAATTAGTGTGAAAATTTCAAAATCCTATTTAAACCGGGTAATATAAGTTTTAAGGTTTCAAACATTTTAATATTAGAAACAATTTGTATGTAAAAAGATTAAGAAAATATTTATAATAATAATAATAATAATAAAATAAATGTTACACTTTATTAGAATTTTTTTTTAATATTAAACAAAGTTATGATGTAAAATGAATAAGAAATATATATAAAAAATAAAATAATATAAAATAAAATAAAATTTGAAAAATGCTTTTTGCATTTTTTCATAAGCCAGGGACTTATTTATTTATTTATTTATTTTTTTAAAATTTCAAAATCCACTTTTTTTTACTTGGTAAGATAAGTTTTAGGGTTTCAAACTTTTTAATATTAGAAAAAGATGATCTAGTTTTAGTAAAATGATCAAGAAATATTAAAATAAAATAAAATGTTACACTTTATTAAAAAACATTTTAATATTATGAAAAGTTATGACGTAAAATGAATAAGAAATAATAAAAATAAAATTTAATTAAATAAAATTAAAATTATTAAATAAAATTCAATAAAATTTGCAAAATCGCATTATATTAGGAAAAAAAATACAAAGCCAAATTACAAAATGCTTTTTAAAATCCATTACTATTTCAAAATATATTTTAGGATTTCAACTCATTTAATATTAGTTATTATATAAAATGAACAAAAATTATTCTGATTATGCATTAAACTACATAACTATTGTAATAAAATAATGATATTGATCACCATCAATATACAACTAGTAAACATTCTGAAATCCATTCAATAAAATAAACTAATCATATTAGCAAAATGCAAAATAGAAAAATAAATGTTACAGGTACAGTATACTGTATGGCTGTTTTCCAAAAGCGAGCTACATAAGTCTCATTTTAGGGAATCATAGGCCTGTTCCAAATGCTGTCTAGGTAGGCAGTTTACAGCAACCTACATACAACACATGCACTGCTTAGCTTGTTTCCTGTATTAGCGAGCCCCTCGGGTGCAGCATTGTGATTGGTCATTTAAAAGAGCATGCTCCACCCTGATGTTCATTAAGAACCCCTAAGGAGAAATAAAGCTACTGTATGTAGATCTATGCAGATATGAAACAGCCACACACGGTGCATGCCAACATAACAGAGCATCATCCATACATACACACACGCAATCCCAGACTCCTGTGCTACCTGAACAAAGTGAACCGCTGAGCCGAAATGAAAGTGAATTAGCTTTTCTCTGTGGAGGAAAAGACAGCAAATGAACGATCAAGCTGAGAAATCCTCTGGGGGACTTCTACGACACTGCCATCTCTACGGGTCTCAAAAGAGTGTTAACACACAGGACAGGTGCCTGCTTGGACCAAACTACACTCTACTGCTAACTCGCACTCACTGACACATTAAATGATCTGTAATGCACATCAGGCTTGGCAACAAATATACTACACCACCAACAAACTCATGACCCTTCACTGTTTGTTACTTACATCTAAACACACACTTATTCCACTCAAAGACACAATGATAACCTCAAATGTCACTTGAAAACATAAACCGAAACCTTATTAATTATTAGAAACAATTATTAGATAGATACTTTATTAATTTGAATATACACAGCTAAACCTAAATTTATGTGTAAGTCTCACAAAGCCTGTCTGGAGCCACAAAATAAAAATAAACAAATAAATGAATTAATTTTGTGCACAAATAAAACAAGGCCTACATTTAGTAGCATTAAAATATTTTTCATGATTATTATTTATTAGGCAATCAGGCAAATTTGCTTCTCTTTTTCCAATTACCATAATGCATTCTTCTGTTACCATTTATGATGTTACTATTTCCACAGTAATTTTGAAAATCAATATTTTCTTTTAAATAAAATACCATAATAAATACCATGAAACACACACTACTGTTTAAAAGTTTACTTAAACATTTTGAAAATAATTTATTCATAAGCCGATACTATGATTTGCAATTACAAATAACTAAATTTATTCTGCATTAATCTATACATTTTAATATTAAATATGACATTGATCACCATCAAGCTAAAACTACAAAAACATTCTGAAATTCCTTCATTCATAAGCTGATATTATCATTTGCAATAAAATAAATAAAATGTTGTATTTTATTTTTAAAAAATCTAAAGTTTGACACTAAATGGAAAATATGAGACTCAAAAACCCTATTTAAACCTGATAATTAAGTTTTAATTAAGAAAAGTTATGATGTAAAATGAGAAATAAATAAGAAAAGAAAAAAAAGAAAAATGTTGCATTTTATTAGGAAAACAAAAACAAAAAAGAAATAAGTCTGAGACTAAATAGAAAATATGAGACTCAAAAAATGTATTTAAACCTGATAATTAGGTAATAATAAATAACCTGATAATTAATAAAATAAAATAAATAAAATGTTGCATTATATTAGAAAAATGCTAAAGCCTGAGACTATTTTGAAACCTGGTAATAGAAGTTTTAAGATTTTTAACATTTTTAACATGAAAAGTTATGAGAAATATTCTACTTTAATCTGCACCACTATTTTAATATTAAAATCAATTAATGACATTGATCACCATCAGTCCAAAACTACTAAACATTCTGAAAATGTATTCATATAACAATAAATAAAATAAAATAATAAAATAAATAAAATAAAATCTTGCATTATATTAGGAAAATGCAAAAGCCTGGGACTATATACTGAATCCTGAAAAAATATATAAATATAATATAATATAATATAATATAATATAATATAATATAATAAATACCTTTTTTATTATTATTAAAACAGTTCAATAAAAATACCATAAGATTTACACCATATACTGTTCACAAGTTTAGGGTCATTAAGAATTTATATTATTATTTTAACAAATTCATAATCGTCTGCAAAGATATTAGAAGGACATGCTCAAAAGTAAAAAAAAAAAAGACAAAAAAGAAAAATTTCTGATGGATCATGTGACACTGAAGAATTAATGTAAGAATATATTAAAATATAAAAAAGTTATTATTGTAATAATATTTCACAAAATTACTATTTTTACTGTTTTTAATCAAATAACTGTTGCCTTGATGAGCATAAAAAACTTCCGAATACATTTTGAATAATGTGTACATATTTCCCAATTTAAGTAACATTTATTTCACAAGAATAAATAAAATAAAATACTAAAATGGTCCTAAAACAGAAAAATATTTTCTCATTTCAAATATATTTCAGTCATATACATACATATACATGTGTGTATAGAGTATGTATGTGTGTACATGCGTGAGCCTCATGCCCAGGGTCAGCTGTGCTCGCTGCAGTATTTGGCCTGCGTTTGAGTGGGGTTAGGTTCAGGACCCGCGGCTGTTTGCCGTGCACCCGGACTACCCTGCCAAGCAGACATTAGCCCGCTCACACACACATGCTCCAACTCTTCCCACGCAGGGTTAATGAAACAGCGTGACACCTCACTTTATTTTTTTATTTATCTGTTTGGGCATTATCCCGGTTCCTCTCCAGCGTTTGACCTTGTTGGCTATTGAGCGAGTCGTGGCTATTGATTTTAATTACCCAGCGGGAATTTACTGCTCGCCTTTCCCGCGCCACTGCGCTGCTATTGGCCAGAGAAAATAGCTTTGTGTGTTGCCCCTCTCTGTGATAGAGAGAGAGAGAGCCTGGTGAATCTCGAACCTGCTGGGCGGTTTTCTATCTTCGCTGCAATGTATGTTCTCCCCTCTATCATTCTCTCTCTCTCTCGTTGTGGCTGTTGGTAATTTGTTTTATCTAAATGATAGTGCCCCATGCCTCCCTGTGCTGGTGGATGTGGTACAATGCCCCCCGTTCCAAAACACATTTATCTCGCTGTGTGTCTGAGGGGGAAAGAAAAAAAAAACAGGCCGGCGGACAATAACCTCCACACACACGGCTTAACAATTGAGCTGCCCACCGAACGCCCCGGCCTTTTATACACACTCCCCACACACACAGCGAGCTGTTGCTCTCCTTCTCTCTTTCCATATAGAGAAAAGGTCAGCGCCTGAAGCTCAAGGTGACAGACTTTCAAAATAAAAGAGTTTTCGTAACTTGAGTAAAGAAAGCCGAAGTTTCTTCAACTTGAGCGGACAGGGCTATCGATGACTAGCGTTCGTATCTCCATTTTCAGGCGCGTGTGTGCTGTTGAGCTAAATGGCCCGGCCCGTACCGAGGTGTCATTCCCCATCGCGGCGCTTTTCAACTCCGTTAGCAGGAACACGACGGGGCCTTTGATGCCGCCGCGGCTGTCGGCTTCCCTCTGAAGGGAACTAGACGAGGGGGAAAATTGCTAGCTTTCATACGGAGCGGGACATCTTGTCTATATTCTCAAATCAATCAAGCGTAGAGGTCATCGCAGTGGCTTCTGTCTCTCTGACTCTTTCCGTCTCCGTTTGTCGCCCTCCCCTATTCTTCTAAGAGCACTGGCTGTCATCTGCTTAATGTTGTGAAGGTTAAATGGTTTCAAATATGAGCACGAAGCTGTCAAGTGCCACGATTCTTCTCTCATCCTCCTGACAAAAACAGCTGAAGAAAAAAAGGGGATCTATTACATATACGGATATTACATTTCATCACGACGGCGATGCTCTCAGATCTGCGCAGGCTCTTTTGACTTTGGACGTAGGCCCATATTGTGTAATTATTGCTCAAACAAGCGATCCCACTTCTAATGCGTTTATTGTTTTACATTTGATACCTTTCTTTTCTCTGAATTTTTCTCTCACCGTAATGTGAGAGGTAGAGGGAGTGGAGTGGCCCTCCTGTGATTGATCTATCATTTGGGACATGAATCAGACTGGAGAATAGCACTGGATGGCACAGTTACTAAGCAACCTCACTTGCTTTGTGGTCGAGCTGTCCATGTGCGATGGTATGTTTGAAATGAGGGGTTTTTGGCGTGCGAATTCGCTGTGTGATTCTCTAAATGGTGAAGAGCGTTGAATGCACGTGAAGGATCAGAGAGGAATGAATCTAGGAGCCAGGGCCCAAATTAGCCAATTTAGGCATGAGGGTAGACATTGTATTTGGTGTTGGTTAATCATAGAAGATACAAGTCATGCTGTGCCCCCTAATAGTTGACAAATCATCAATGAGAAGAGGCTTGGTCAACCAAAATTTTATTAGTCGCTTAAGTTGGCCACACACTAGATGACACTTTAAATCTTAACTTAGTTTAAAACCATAGGAGACCATAAACATGAAGACAGTTTCAACTGATTTTTAGCCTTATAATCCTCTGAATGCGCACACTAGATGACTCGACCAGGCCACGAGATCACACACTTGTTGATCGTAGGAATCATAGACTGTAAAAAAAAGATGGACGGAGCGTCTCCGCTTCATTTCACTACAGAAAAGTGAAGCCAAAGCGTCTCAATATGGCCGCTGCAATCTTGGGGGAAATTACGTCATTTGGAGCCAAAGTCTGTGCAGTAGAGGTTCGTTTGGAGCCAGAGTCTGCGCAGTAGTGTCGTGAGGCGGAGGCGTCAAAGTCCCGCAGACCCAATCGCAAGATCACAGTCATGACACCACACCCCGTTTTTATAGCATTAAATAACTACCTAAAAGCGAACTTAGTAGAAAAAGAACACTTGAACATGAATCAGCATTATAAGAACTACCTCACACGATGGAAACCATCTTTGGAAAAAAAATATTTGAAGTGTAATTTGATTATTTAGTTTGGCTTATGTCCCATTAGATTACATGGAGAGGGTGGGGTTTATGACCTATACTGCAGCCGGCCACTGGGGGGCTTCACTTTTCGGGACTCGTGCGGCACACTTGGTAGGAACGATTTCACGTGACACGTGATTTCACAGAGACTCGCGAGATCAAATGCGACTACAGCAGAAAAACAAATGGAGAACAATCGATGTTAGGGCTGTCACTAATGATTATTTTGGTAATCGAATAATCTGTCGATTACTCTGATGATTAATCAAGTAATTGTATAATTAGAATTAATTTTTTGTAGTAATAAAATTAGGCCTAAGTGAACAATAGCCTTTAAATTGACTTATTTGTGCATATATGTGACCCTGGACCACAAAAGATTAAGTAGCACGGGTATATTTGTAGCAATAGCCAAAAATACATTGTATGGGTCAAAATGATCCATTTTTCTTTTATGCCAAAAATCATTAGGATCATGTTCTATGAAGATATTTTGTACATGTCCTACCATAAATATATTAAAAAGTAATTTTTGATTAGTAATATACATTGCTAAGAACTTCATTTGGACAACTTTAAAAGGCGATTTTTTCAATATATATATATATATATATATATATATTTTTTTTTTTTTTTTTTTTTTTTTTTTTTTTTTTTTTTTTTTCTAATCATTTTTTTGCACCCTCAGAATCCAGATTTTCAAATAGTTGTATCTCTTTCCTAACAAACCATCAATGGAAACCTTACTTATTCAGCTTTCAGATGATGTATAAATAGACCTTTATGACTGGTTTTGTGGTCCAAGGTCACATATAATAGCACTGAGGCAATTATAATTAGTTCAAACAAAGTATCAAAAGCAAGTAATCATATGGTTTTATTGAACAAAACTGTTGAAATACATACCCCCGGTTTCACAGACAAGGCTTAAGCCTAGTCCTAGACTAAAATGTAAAGTCTGAGCTCTTTCAACTGAAAGAAACTTGCACTGAATGATCTTAAAATATATCGGTGCCTTTGTTTTGTCACAAGATGCACACCAAGGCACATGTATAAAAATTACTTAAATGTTCTAATTGAACTATGGCCTAATCCTGGTTTAAGCCCTGTCTATGAAACCGGACCATAATGTATTATTAACAATAGATAACGGACATTATGTAAATAATTCAAGTGCATAAACCTGCATCGCGTTTTATTTAATTGATTTAATCGCATTTTATTTATTGAAATCATAGTGTTTGTGAATTTTTAACAGCATTATGCTTTATTATGATTTTTCAATGGGTTTAATATGAGGATTTTAAAAAATTTAATACTCGAATAGAATTGAGGAATAGTTACAGCCCTAATCAATGGTGTCTCTCCTGGCATGTGTTCAGTTTCACTTTGTAAAAGAACGTATTAAAAACAATATGGGTTATGTTCTTTCTCAGTACTCTGCTTTTGTAGCATTTTTGTGGCTGCAACATTTCAGCTACAGAAGCCCGCAACATCTGGTAGGTGACGCTTGCTCACTCTCATTGGCTATTATGGGTATCACATCAGAGGCAACCAGGATAAGAGTCGTAAGTATCAAACAAGTATCAAATATTTACAATTTTAGTTCCAAATTGTTCCCGCTCCATCTCGATCGGGAGCAGTTAAATAATAATAATGACACCACACAACAGAAGATTTCTTTTGGACAAAAAATAGTTTGCATACAGGTGCATCCACTACTGCAGAGATGAAGAGTAAGTGTCGCCGACTTCATCTCTTCAGCCGAAAAAAGAAAGCACTAGTTTATCAATAAATTATTTTTACTTTCAAAACAATGACATTTGATGTAAAACATTACTGATTGGTTCATATTTTTTAACACTGTTTTACTTATGTTGAAAGTCATTTTTGCTATTGTTAGCTAGAAGATACAATCTCGGCCACAAACCAGCAGAATTTGCAATAACAATGAATACAAAATGCATAAAAAAATGTCTGTTTCAGGGCAAACATTTTCAAAAACAAGTCTACTGTTGCACACAATCTCTTGCAATGCAAGGGGAATCATGTAAAATGGTTATTTGGTTTGATATTCTGATGTAATTTTAAAAACTAAGTGGCCCAAACATCATTGACAAACTAGGTTTACTAACCTACCCTGTCAAAAAATATTATTGCAGTACATTTTACAAGAAAACCCTATTTCAGTCTTTCTACTTCAAAATGTCATGTTTAATTCAATGTGTTACTTGTCGTTTTATTCTGATTACTTCTGAAGTTTACTAGCTCATTCCTGAGTGCAAAACATTTCAAAGGAAATGCTACACCATTTTTTTTCACTGTTTAACATCTACTAGATTTTTTACATTAGTTTCAGTCTAAGAAAGCACCAGCACAAAATGAATTACAAGAGGCTTCCAATATTGATTACAGTACAGAGTTTTATTTTACTGATGCTAAGTAAGCCTATAGGGGTTTACTGTCTTTAATAAGAAGTGACAGATTAAATCGGAGTCTATCGTGATCTATTACCCTCACTAGATTGAAATGCATAGCTGCATTTAAGCTCAAGTGTTTATGAATTCTGCAGAATAGCATGAGTGGCATCATGACTGAACATGCCAAGTGCACTATGCAAAATGACACACACAGACGCACGTGTGTTGGAGTCTGAGATGCAGTGCTCTTCACAAGCGCAGGGGGACACGTGTAATATTAGCGCTAAGAGCCCTGGCCATCATACTGCCTTCACAGCTCGTAAATCATCCACTCATTACAGCTCAGATCATAAACGTACACCCCTGAGAGAGAGAAAGAGACAAACTCTCAGGCTAATATATTCCAACCTAGCGCTCTTTACGACTGCTGCCCGCCAAAAAGAGCGTCCGGGCACCTCTGGGGTGATATTGGGAGGATAATACTAGAACATTGGAACGTCAAACGGCACATTCAGATGCACTACCACACGTTGGCCTGTCTTAAAAACTAAACGGAGAGAGGATACGGATATCCCGGGTGTGTCGGTCTTCAGATTAGCTGTGAGATTAAGCGGCCTGCGTACAGGGCCGCTGGAGAGATTTGGCACTCGTTACTATTGAACAAAATACAGAAAGTTGCACCAAAGGCTATAGGAGCTATAAAGGCTAAACGGTAAGTGGTTAATCAATACGGCAGCTCTGCATAGGGCACATTAATGCTGCACTGGTCAGTACAAACACATCCTGACATAAAGGACAGGCCCTTTTATTTTACTTTAAACTTAGCACACACTGCACGACAGGAACTTGCTGCCCTGCCCACTTTGGACACTAAGAGTTCCACTTACTGTCATGTTGCTGGTGTTACTTGGTACGTACTTTACACAAGTAATCACAGACTTGTCGATTACGAGATCATGTCATCCCTGGCTGTTTGATCTCACACACACTCATTCACACAGCAATGCAAGAGCTGATTCTAGACAACATGCCAAGTCAACAAACAACATGGAGGAAGTGTGTGTGATCGTTATTGCATTGAAAATTACTTAGGACACAGGATAAGGAGGAGAAAAATGACCCTCAGGATTATATCTGAACCAGTGTTTTTAGTATCATTGATATATTATTATGGTTTCTGTTAATATTTTGAATATTTTCTACTTTTATTTTAATTTTAATGCGGTAGCTTTTTTACTAATTGTATGTGTATTAGGCCCCGTTTACACTGTAGGTCTTGATGCCCAATTCTGATTTGATGCCTATATCCGATTTTTTGGGCTGTCCGTTTACACGTTCTTTCAGTTGTGGTCTATATCCGATTCATGCGTTTACACTTGCCATACCATCTTAAACATTGCGCATGCATTGTTATCGTTTACCTCCTCCACACGTGCTTCCTCCTGAGAATTATACGTGATCAGTGCTGATCAAACGAGTCACAATTAACACATTTTTAAAAATATGATGCGTGATTTGTTGGACTACGCTACACCCGTATGAAGTCGATAGAGTCAGCAAAGTTGATTATGAGAAAGATTAAAGTTTTCCTCCAGCTCTTTCCTTATTAATAATTACTATATTAATAATCACAATACAGCTATTTTTATTTTATTTTATATTTGCAATTTTAAATGAGAACAGATACAAAAACATATAACAATAGCCTAGAAAGAAAAAAAAATACCTTTACCATTTTACAAAAGCATTCATGTGCGAAAAACAAATACTCAAATGTGTTTATTAGAAACAAATTGCAAAAGCAGTTTAAAGAAGTGCAGCGATGTGTTTATTAGAAATAAATTGCAAAAGCAGTTCAAAGAAGTGCAGCGAGCGATTCTCTCTTTTCTTTTATGGTTAGATTAACATTAATGAGACCGACTACTGTACAGATATACTGTAATGCACAAATCTGGTGTATAGTGGAGGGGCTAATTTGCATATACCCACTTCTAAATCCCCTCTGATGCGCATCATGTCCTGCATTAGCTAAAATCATGACAGTCCACCAGATCTGGTCATATGTGAATACATGTAAATATTTGCTAAAAACATACGATAAAAACAGTGATGATGCAGTCAGGACCGTGGCGCCGGCTTGCTTTGAAATATATTTGATGATTGCGCTTGATGCGCATGCGCCCGCTCCTCCCGCACCCCATCATAATAATGAAAACAATAACTTACAAATAAAAAGAAGCGCGTTTTTACGATCAGAAATTTCTTAAACCAGTAAACCCATGTAAACTTTTAAATGGGGGCATACCCACTTCTACAGGCACCACTGCACAACTGAGTATAATGTTACACATAATGTTACATGTTACACATATGTTTTTCCCAAACAGTTCCCCAAAGCATTCACTTAAGACAGAACAGATTATGTTTGCGTGAATAATGAAATAGGCCTACTGTAATTCTGTGTATGTGTGTATTTATTGGGTTCGCGCGCCGTCAGAAGTGCGTTATGCGCACACTTTGGATGACAGTCAGCGCGAGAAGCGAGCAGAGAAAAGGTAATCCTCTCAGTAATTGTACAAACAAAGAAACTTTTAAATGTCTAATCACTATTTGAAGCATTTGGGATGGCTAGATGGGGGTTTATTAAACTCATTTTTGTAAAAAACCTCAACCGACATTTTTCACTTTTTCACGATTTTGCCTGTACCTAAAAATATCCTGTGTGTATTTACACTCATTTTGCCAGCAAGGGTAATATAAGATGTCATTAAACTGCAGAGAAATACCAAATTGTAGCAATTTTAATGACGCACAGAACGCATATGCCTCAGAAAATCCGATCTGCCTGTTTACATGACAGTCGCATTGGCAGATATCTGATTTATATTCGATTTATTTCCACATATGAATGAGGCCTGAAACCGATCTCGAAATATCCGAATGCATGCGTTTTTTACCTGTTTACACTGTCATAGAACAGATCCGATCTGTGTCACATATGAGCAAAAAATCGGAATTGGGTCGCATTTAACTGACAGTGTAAACAGGGCCTTAGTTATCTTAGTACTTTAAGTTTTACTTAAAGGGATCTCTGGGTATTAGGACTTAGGTATGGCATAAATGATGTCTCTTACTGAAATATGCAGTAGAAAGCCCATGAAAGATTTACGTTATTTTAAAAATCAACATCAGTTTATACACATTTTGGACTATATGGGGCGCCATTATTTCGATGATGTAAAATGGTTACACTCGCTGATCTACTGGTGCTACCTGTTGTTATTTTTTACTGCAACACAACTAGAAATAACAAATACTGATAGGATGACCACAGCTACTGAAAGAGATTACAGGTGGCGTTTAAGCGTAGGCTTAAACCAAATGCTGTACCATCGATTTTTCCTCACATGGAGTCTAAAAAAAAAAATAAACAATTTGTTGAGTCAACTTAAAATAATTTGTTACCCAGCTGTCTTAAAATTTTAAGTTGAATCAACTCAAATATCTAAGTTGTCACTTGTACAATTTCAAGTTGTCTTTTTTGAGTTGACTAAACTTAAAATTGTAAGGCAGCCAGCTAACAAATTATTTTAAGTTGACTCAACAAATAGTTATTTACAGTGCAGATAACGAGTGAAATCCGTTTTTGAGAAACTCCTTCAGTGATTGCGGCGTAATGATAAGAGTCAGCATGTTTTGCGTCCTGCTAGGATGGCATCTAGCGTTTCTTGTCTCTGTCTGTAAGTTATTTCAGTTGCTGTGGTCTACTAAAAGCCTCAAAAGCATCAGGGCTAAAGTGGGCAGAACAAAGATGCGGGTCTTTAGGACTTTTTATTCGTCCACAGGCATCTTCCCATTTTTTTTAGTTCATTATAATAACCCTGATCGTCATCTGATATATATATATATATATATATATATATATATATACATACATACACAGTCAAACCAAATTTTTTTCAAACACCTTCAACATTTCTCACATTATCACAGTTTATTCGCTATAGTTTAGGATATGGTAATAAAATATGACAAGAATTCAAGAGTTCAACTGTGTCAGAACAAATTCATCTTGATAATGTCAGATAACTTTGATAGAAAGGTATGTAACAAAACAAGGGGTCGGGTCAAAGTATCAAATCAAATTTTTGATGAAAAATGTTTGGGTATAATATGTCACAGTTTACTTTATTTTGCTATCCTTACTTACATAAATGAACTATAGTGACCTGCATCCACTAGTAAAATTTTATATCTGGTATCTGAAGGACTTTTGGTTTGACTGTATATTTATATGTATATAAGTAAAAAAATAAAAGCAAAACCTTTGGGGTAAGGTCCCCACAGTTGTTGCTGGCATTTGTAATTTAATTTGTATTATTTGCATTTGTATCATTATTATAATTCATGAAGTAATTATTGAAAAATTCCATGAATTAGATGCACATTTAAAACATCTTCATTATTCAACATAACCCATAGGCCAAATTGGAGAATCATTCAATCTGTATAATTAGTCTACTGCCACTACAACATGGTTTCAATTATAAATATTGGCCTATAAAAATTAATAATAGAAAACTTCAGCTTTCAGTGATTCTGTTATATAAATATATAATATAAAAAAAATATATATATTTTCATTTAAAGGGTCAGTTCATCCTAAAATGAAAATTCTGTCATTAATTGCTCACCCTCATGTTGTTCCAAACCCGTAAGATCTTCGTTCATCTTTGGAACACAATTTAAGATATTTTTTTATGAAATCCCAGAGGTCTCTGACCCTCCCATAGACAGCAAGGGCCAGAAAAATACCAAGATGATCGACAAAGTAGTCCATGTGAAAAAAGTGGTTTATCTATAATTTTACGAAGCTATGAGAATACTTTTTTGCACAAAGAATAACGTGAGGGTAAGTAATTAATGACAAAATTTCCATTTTTGGGTGAACTAACCCTTTATTAATATATTGAATGATGCACTGTCTTTTACTTGCTTAATTCATTTCTAAATTTGCCACAATTTAGCAGTAAAAGCACAGAGTTTTTAAAGGGCAGCATCTTCTACCATTTTGCCCTATTATTCAGGCATACATATCAACTGTCTCTTTTCTATGCTTGTTTGAAACGGTGTGCACACCTGTCAGGTCAGTCAGATTTCAAACTACTTTGAAAACAGTTAAGAGTGTGACTTACAAGTGTACACGGCACACATTATGATCTGGGGCTTCTTGTTGCAGACTATAAACATGAAAGGGTGACAAGCTTGTGTCTTGTAGTGTGCACTAAGGTTTATGGACATTTAACAACTGGGGCCCATATGCAAATGCATGGAAATGAACGGGCACTAAATAAATGAAAAACAAACAAACAAGCGCAAGGAAATTCAAACAAACATGAAAACAGTAATCTTCAGATAATTGGTTACCGGATGGCTCCAGCAGTGTGCAGGTGGCTAGTGCGGCCCCTGTCATTGGCTGTGTGTGGGAAGAGATGAGATTTCCCTATAGTGTCTATAGTGATGCTATAAGAAGCAACATCCACAGACAGAGAGAACAGGCAGAGGGTCAACAGCACAGATTCTCATTACGAATCAACTTCAAGAGCCTGGAGCGCTACTAACCATGCAATCGCAGGCAAACGCACATAAATGCACTGAAATTGAAAAAATAAAAAATGCTTGAATCCACAATCCCTACTATTACCTAATAACACTTACATTTAAAGAGGTCTATAATACATGGAGAAAGCTATCCGTTAGCATTCTCATTCATTTCAATAGTGCAGAACCACTCAGAAGTACTGTATGTAATTTAAAATGTGTTTCTTACCTCATGGAACTTTTGAGTCAGACACTTGAGCTGTAAATACCTGTAAATTTAACTAATCAAGCCTTTGGAAGCCTATTTCCGCCACTGAATAAAAAAAAGGTTATTGCGACTTTTTAGCTCACAATTCTTACTTTTTTCTCAGGAGTGCATGATACAAACTCACAATTCTGACTGTTTTTCTCAAAACCTTTTCTCAGAATTGTGAAATATAAAATGCATTTGAGTTCAAAAGTCCAGACTGATATGTTCGCAGAATTGTGAGTTTATATCTCACAATTCTGACTCAATAACTCGCAATTGTCAGAAGTCAGAATTGCCAGATATAAACTTGAATTAATAAAAAAAGAAGGTTATCGCAACTTTTTAGCTCACAATTCTGATTTTTTTTTTTCAGAATTGCATGATACAGACTTGTAATTCAGACTTTTTTCTCAAAATTGTAAGATATAAACTCGCAATTGCAAGTTATAAAGTCAGAATTGCGAGATATAAACACACAATTCTGACTTTTTTCCTCAGAAATGCGTGATATAAACTCAGAATTGCAAGAAAAGGTCAGATGTGAGATATATACTTGCATTCGTGAGAAAAAACATGCAATTCTGACTTCCTTTTCTCGCAAATCTGAGTTTATATCTTGCAGTTCTGACTTTTTTTCTTAGAATTGTGAGATATAAACTGCATTTGTGAGTTTAAAAGTCCAATTTTGAGGGGAAAAAATACTAATACGCTCTCAGAATTGTGAGTTTATATTTCACAATTCTAGCTCAATAACTCGCAATTGCATGTTGTAAAGTCAAAATTTGGAGATATAAACTTGAAAGAATAAAAAAAAAGGTTATTGCAACTTTTTAGCTCACAATCCTGACTTTTCTTTCTCAGAATTGCGTGATACAAACTTGCAACACAGACTTTTATCTCAAAATGGTTAGATATAAACTTGCAATTGCGAGTTATAATTTCAGAATTGCAAGATATAAACTCACAATTCTGACTTTTTTTCTCAGAATTGCATGATATAAATGCAGAATTGCAAGAAAAGGTCAGAATTGTGAGATATACTTGCATTTGCGAGAAAAACATGCAATTCTGACTTCCTTTTCTCGCAAATGTGAGTTTTTATCTCGCAATTCCAACCTTTTTTCTTAGAATTGAGAGATATAAACTGCATTTGTGAGTTTAAAAGTCCAATTTAGAGTGGAAAAAGACTGATATGTTCTCAGAATTGAGTTTATATCTCACAATTCTAGCTCAATAAATCGCAATTGCGTGTTGTAAAGTCAAAATAAACTTGCAATTCTGAGAAAAATGTCAACTTTACTTCTCAGAATTTCTTTATGTCTCCCAATTCTGACTTTACAACATGCAATTGCAAGTTATTAAGCAATTAAGAAATAAGTCAGTACTGTGAGATGTAAACTTTTCACAATTTTTTATTCAGTGGTGGAAAACGGGCTTCCATGCAAGCCAAAATTTTCTTTTAAAACCTTCTATTCATTAAAGAATTTATTTGAAAAATGTATCGCATTTTCCACAGAAACCATTAAACAGCCTAACTAATTAAACTCATAATATATACTGATAAATGGTTCCTATGCACCAAATCAGAATTTTGAAATGATTAAAAATCAGAAGTTCAGAAATCAGAATATTAGAATAACTTCTGAAGGATCATGTGGTGATCCAATGAGGTCTGGTGTAATGGCTGCTGAAAATTCAGTGTTCCATCACAGGAATAAATTGAATTTAAAATGTATTAAATCAGAAAAATAAAAGTAAATATAAAATAAATTGTAATAATATTTTGCAAAATTACTGCTTTAGTTTATTAAAAAGAGTGCAGCCTTGGCGAGCATATAAAATATCACCAGCCCCAAACTTTTGATCAGTAATTAATATGTATATTTGATATATATTTGTGTGCATCTATCTACAGACACACACACACACACACACACAGACATCAGAAAACACTGCCTGACAGAAACCACTTTTTGTGTGCTCTTTCCTTGGCCAGTAGATGGCCATAGATCTTGTGTTTAGGTCCTTAAAGAACTGACCCACCCTTTAATCCAAAATGACTCATCTTACATCACACTTACAAAAAGAAAAAAAAAAAAACACGAGGTAAAAACATGGGCCACGCCCTGTCTGCCTGCACACACACACACACACACACACACAATGAGGCTCATGTGATCTCCCTCTCTCACTCAATAATGCGTCATCAGTAAAATACTCCACAACACCCCAACGCGGGGCTGCGTGTCCCAGGTGGCTCATCCCATCTGTAGCAGTGGCGTAATGGTGTGCGAGCGTGTGAGGGTGTGCGTATAGTGATCAGACTATAGCGAGCCTCATCCAGCAGTGGCTAACAGTGGTAATATAATGTCTGTGCATGTGTGTGTTTGCACAGTGTGACCCCACAGTGGTAAGTAGCTGCCCTGCTGCGCTGAGGGATGTCTAGGGTAATTATCATAGAGCAGATGAGCCCTATGAACCAGCCAACATGGCGCCATGCCCCCTCATGGGGCATAGGGGCAGAAATCACACAGGGCACGTACGCACATCCATACGCAGACTGTAGGAGGTGGAGGCAGGTGTGCATTAGAGAAAAGAGGGTAATAACAGCCAGACAGGGTGACGTCTAAGAGGTGCCCTGGTGTGAATGTCTGTATGTGTTTACTTGCTGGTTTTCCGTGGTTTCGCCGACTTTTCCCACCTGAGTACCCCTTAGTCTACTGGGACGTCTGAGATTATGAGAGCACAGACGATGGCGTCATAATTCCCGTTATGCACATTTATTTATTTGAGTAAAAAGCTACTCTGCTGTTTATGTTAGGGTGAAGGTAATGAAATGACTTTCGCTATCCCGTGCAAAAACAATTATAAGTAAGCTATTATTAGGATAATTTCCCCATAGCGTTGTAAACACTGCATCCTTATGGTGCTTTCAAAATATTTAAATTAATATTATTTGTATTAAAATTGCTTTTGAATGCGTGTCTGCGTTTTACTTTGGGTTTCGTTTTAACGATCGTGCAAGACTCTCAAAGGCGCCGAGCATGCATTCTACAATAAAAGAGATTATTATAACAAAACCATTTGAAATATGAGAGGAACCAAACAGGATTTTGAAAAGCATGTCCTCAGTGAAAATTACGCCCCTGTGTGAGTGGAACTCTGCCGCTGAGTTATCATCTGATGTGGATGAATGCCACGTTGTACAGTAACGTATATGAACACGGAGGTGCCAGAATTGTATCTGACAGAATGTACGCTATAGCACGAAATATATTATATTTATTCAAAAGCGGTTTGTGGAGACCATTTATTTTTCACAATCAAAAGAGAGAATGGCGAACCTGTCACTGCATCAGCTCACAGCAGTCTGTGCAGTAGTTAGGCCAGCGAAAGTTTTGTAAAGAAATGAAACCAAGTCGCACCTCAACAATTTCTCACACTCGCACGAATGGTCCCAAATATAATTTCAGGTCACGCAGATTAAATTTTGGGAGCATATGCGACCAAAACGTTCACAATTTCGAGCCCTGCCTAGTAAGGTAGAACAAAATGTCTTTAGAACAGACCTATGGCAAAAAGTAAGTATGTGTGTGCGTATGTGCGTGCGTGTGTTTTGAAAAAACAACAACCCAGACCACAGTGTCCCACATTTAGAACACTGGCAGAGTCTAGCTGTTTTCTGCTAAGAAAACCAGCATGACCATTTCTGGTTTCAAGCATTAATGTTGGCATGTTCTTGCTCTCTGTTTAGGCGCGCTGTGTTGTGATCGGTTCAAATAGCATGCTGCGGGAAAAGTATCAGTCGAGCGCGTGCAAAAAATCGTGCTGTAAGGCGGTTTAGAAATCGTGCATGTTCACATCGTGATTTCGATACGATTTCAATTAATCGCACAGCCCTAGTTTGGAGGACGATAAAACTGCCAAAAAAGTCCCATAGATTTAAGTCGGCTTATATTGTGTGGGTTCTGCAATGTTTTTGTTTAATATCAGCTCTCACTGTATGAGCGAATCGCATGTAAATCGTAAACATATTATGTTATATTTAAACACAATATTATGTGTTTTTGCTCAATTTTGCAGAGAACATATAACCTTTTGAAGCCATAGTAGAACTGTTGCGTGGCTCCGAGCAACACAGCAGTGTTTAGGTTCTAAATGAATCCGCGTTATAAACAAATTGTGTGAACTAATTTGATCCAAAAGTCTATTCATATAAAGAGAATGAATCCGCCGTTTTAACGAATCAAATGAATGACTCATAAAGACATTTACCGCCACCTGCTGGCAGATTTAGTTTCTTATTTAAAGTAGTGTTTAATTAAAAATAAAAACATTAAGGGATAGTTCACCCAAAAAATATAAATTCTGACATTGTTTACTTACCCTCTTGTCATTTCAAACCTTTCTTTTGTGGAACATAAACAAAGGTATTTTGAAGACTGTTCAAAGCTGTTTTGGTTACCAATGACTATTATTGTATAAACAAAAAATACTGAGATGTTTCTCAAATTATCTTCTTTTATATGCCATAGGTTAGGCCGTTAAAGCCCAAATGTGTAACAAATGTTATGCTGAATCAAATAAAATATTTATTTCTAAAGCTAATATTTGCAAAGTCTACTTGTTACTTTCTCATTTAACACAATAATAGCTTTAATCGTTTGTGGGCATTTTCACAGCCACATTTAGTTTGCGATTAATTAATCGAAACATCATGTAATTAATTAGATTAAAAATTTTAATCAACTGACAGCCCTAATATAAATACATAAACTATGCAGTGGAGATCAAAAAAAGAGAACAACTTATAATTTCCTACTTAGTCCTATTTGAAGTTACCCTAACAGGCGCAGAAGGGCAGTTTTTGAAGCATATTTCATAAAGTAATGGTATTCTGAAGCACAGTATAAAAAACTATTTGAAAAAGAACCTTCAATTTTCACTGAGATTGCAACATGGCAGGCTGCTCTAAGGTGACTGAAACCCAGCGACAGGAGATTGTCCGGACTAAGGCTAAAAAGAATCTTGCAGCCGTTGCAAGAGGAGCTGGTCATTCCAAATATGCATCTTTCTTTTTTTTTAATATATTGCAGGTTGACAATGACACTAATTAATTCAAGTTCCCCAAAAAGGCTGGTCGTCCATGTAAGACAAATGCAGGAGAAGACAGGATAATGCAGGGACTCTCAATAGGGAATCAGTTCTGCAGCTGGAATTGCTTGCCAGTTCAGTGCTTAACAGGGTAAAGATCTGTCAAACACGTTTGTAGAACAGGGTGTACCTACAGATAATATTCCTTCATTTTTTTAAATTACCAATATTAAAAAAAATAATAATCAAATATTTATATAGATTGTTCTCTAATTTTGATCCCTACAGACATAACATTTATATTAATATTTGTGTATAAGAAAATCAGAATATCAAAGCCTGATTATTGGGATGTTGACTTAAGTTCTTAGTGAGACACATGACAAAAACACAGTATGTGTTTGTAAAAAGAGTTGGGGGGAGAAGATGCTCTGATGCAGGTGTGCCGTCTCTCTTTTCCCTCCCTCTCTTCCTCTTTTTTTCTTTCCCAGGGGACAGCTGAGATGTGTTGGCTGACTGCATCAGCAGAGTAGGTGGAGTCGACCCAAGGAGACAGCCTGGCGCCAGTCTGCACTCCAGCTCTACTCCACTCGCACACACATGTACATACACACACACAGAAACTGATGGAGATGGGACTCAGATAGACTGAGAGATGGAAAAACAGAGGGATGAGGGAGATGCAAGTGAGATGGCAGAGATACAAGCTGAAATCCATTCACATTAGCTCCATTAGATGTGAGCATCAGGTCCAGGTTGAAGTAGTATCGTAGGGTACGGCCCGTAATGTAGCCCCGGGCAGTGCTGGTGTTAGGATGCTCAGAGCAGACAGTGATAAGGTTTACTCTTCTCATAAACCCAACACAACATCACTTCTGATTTGTCTTTCTCACAGTCAACAGGAAAAGTGTTCATATATGCTAGTCTGCAAGAGCAGTTTTCAACTGTATAATCAAATAACGCCTTCTGGGAAAAAACCCCACAGTTGTACATTAGCAACTGAGGGTTTCATATTAATAAGTAGATCTGTTTTTCATCAGATGATATGTGAATGGGCAACTAGATTTGACCTGAGTGATGTCAAGGCATGCCGGTAAAGTCGGTGATGTTTGCTATTGTAATATAAGCAGGGACAGCGATGATGTCAGCTGTGTTTTTTCGTCCAATACCACACAAGGTGACACTTGCAAGATCAAAACAATGACACACTCGGCTAAATAAGGTCTCAAAGGCAGTGATATCAGTGCAAGACAGAGGTAAAAGCTGGATGAAGGTCAGAGGGCTGGTGAGTCAAAGTAGACACAGTAGAGGGGGAAGAAATGGACTACAAGTAGAAATCTCAATGGGAGAAAGTGCGAGGCTCAATAGGGTGGCTGCACAAATCCACTTAAATGAGCCAATAAAATGAAATGTGAAAAGCAAAGTTGAAATTTCTAAGGATAAAGCAGGCAATTATAGCTATGCAATGTTATATTTCAAAAGCCATCTTTTTTACACTTAATGACCAGATGTCGTCTGGAAAGCACCACTCTCACTCTGTGAACGACCACTATCTGCCACTGCATGTGTCTTTCACATTATTTTCCCATTGAAATGTGTGGAAAGAATGGAAGCATGTTTCCTCCATGAACTAAAATAAATAAAATTAAATTAAAAAGTAGTAATAAATAAATAATTGTGACTCTTTATCTCACAATTCTGACATTTTTTTCTCAGAACTGTGAGACATAAACTTGCAATTGTGTTATATTGCCAGAATTGGCAGATATAAACAAGCAATTGCGAGTAATAGTCAGAATTGCAGAATAAACTCAATTATGAGAAAAAAAGTCACAACTGTGAGATATAAACTCGCAATTCTGACTGTTTTCTCGCTATTTGCAAGTTCATGCCCACAATTCTGACTTTTCTCAAAACTGTGAGATAAAAACTTGCAATTGTGAGTTATAAAGTCCAATACTGAGGGGAAAAAAACAATTCTGATATTTTCTTACAACTGCAAATTGCAATATCTCAATTCTGATAAAAAAAAAGAAAGTCTGAACTATGAAATGTAAACTCACAACAACTAGAAAAAAGTTAGAATATAAAGGATAAAAAGGCGGAATTTCTTTTTTTTCTTTTGAATTATTTTTAATGGCAGAAACAGGCTACTTTTAATATAAACATATTTTAAACCATATTTAAAAAGCAGAATTGATTGTGTTGGTTAAAAGATCTCACTAGCTGCATTTTCATAACAGATTTGCGCAAAACTTTTGCAATATTATATAAATGTCGGAAAAAATATATATTTTGAAATGACGGCGTTTCCAATAACCAATGTTATGAGAATGAAACATATTTTTTTCCTCTTACGATAAGTCATGGCGACAGATGTCGGTAGGTTTACGTATACTGCAGCCACTGCACTATCCATTCTTCCAATTCGCAGGAGCAGTGAAGTACTGTAGCATAGAGAGCCGCTTCCGGGACACTTCTTAAACGTGCTGCGGCGCAGCTGATATAAACACAAGCATTGACTAAAATGGTCACATTCAGCTCCGGTGGCCATTTCGGAGCAATAATGCAGTGTAAATAAGGGGTTATCTAAGCATTAATGCCAACTTAGGCTCATTAAAATATGTGCCTCTATATTAGAGTGCGGATCGGGCCGCATTTTTCTGTCCGAGCCCGGCCCGAGTCCGACAGAGCAGTAACCGAACCCGACCCGAGCCCGACAAGCATTCAGATATTTATGTCCGAGCCCGATCCCAGCCCGACACAGTTAAAATCTCTTTTTTCACTCATACTAATGACACATGCACTTTTTTTGTGTGGAAAGCCCGTTTTTATTAAGCAACTGTAAAAAAAGCGTTCGGAAATGTCAACAGATGAGAGCGTCAGTGCACACTGGGCAAAAAGTGCCGTTATAACACGGGCGCACTATCGCGCTGAGGTGACCGAGCCCGACCCGAACCCGAGCATCCTTTCTAAATATCTGTCCGAACCCGGCCCGACCCGTCGGGTTCCGTCGGGTACCGTCGGGCTCGGCTCGGATATCCATCCTCTACTCTATATACATTTCTGAACATTTTCAAAGTGAAATGTCCAGAGAGTGGCGCTATAAATGAATACGTGACCATGGCATGTTTTTATGTTAGTACAGGCATGTATTGCTGCGTTTTTATTAGGCTGCTTGAGGTACGTATTGCGGCTGTTTAGAAATCAAATATCCGGGGAGAGTCGCTAAAGGTTAATGCTCTATCATGTTGGAAATATTCCCTAAACCAAACCCAACCCTAAACCTACCCAACAGTGTTAACAAACGCAAAAGTGATATAAAAACATATGTTGATGCTGCCGTGCTATTTTAACTTCCTAATGCAGATTTGAGCTGTTTTGTTGAACCGGTTCATAGCAGTTCACAGGGTTCATATCGGAGCTCTTCACTTGTGTGCAACGCCATAACGTGTGAGCTAATAAGTAAACCTACTGAATTAGAAAACTCATGCATATGAAGCTATATATGTGACGACAATGTTCAAAAGTATCAGTTTTCAAATTGCGCAGAATGTTAAAATTGTTTTGGTCATATCATAATATTCTGCAAGCAATTGTGTGAGAATTAAGCTCTATTAATCAAAACTCTGTATCTGTACCTTTGTGTGAAAAGGAATAAAGGTTGTAGGACTTTCACTGCCTCTAGTGTTCATATCAACTGGAAACTGAAGTGATTCATACATATAGGTACGTTTTGCCTGAAAAACCACCTCATGTAAGCGTAAAAACATTTTTGCGATAATTGGGTATTTTTGCAAAATTAACATGTTTTCACTCAATTTGCGCATTTTGAAGGGTAATGGAAATGCAGCTACTGTTCAAAATCTACTAAGCTATAATTTAAACATCAAATATGATGACCGCATTCAATTTCCAGTTACTGAGAATCTTGCGTCATGCAACTTTAACTATTCTGCACTAAACAATCCCACTGCATATTAATCAATTCTTCCACTGCACACAAATCTATAGCAGCATCATTCATCTCAGTAATGCTTCTATTACTCCTGAAACACTAAGGCCTAGAACTATCAAAAAAACGAGAATTTAGATGGCTCGCCCTATTTGCGTGAAATTAATTATACTGCCAAATTCTAAGTGCTGCATTTTAATCTTTAAAGCAAGTCATTTTTTGCATTTGTCAGGATCTCATCTCTCTCTCTCTCTCTCCTTGCATCCTGTCCAGATCTGTAAACCATCTGTCCCTTGGGGGCGTCCCTGCCTGGCACAGCTTGCCAGCCTGTCTGACCACATCCCCGCTGGCAAGAGTGCCAGCTGCAAGTTTGCTCTCTGTATCTCTGTCTCTCTCTCACTCTCTACCCCATCCACCTCCCATCACTTTTGGTGCCCACAGCCAGGCTGGTGTCTCCAGATGCCCAGGGGGGTGCAGGGGGTTTGGGAGGCTCCTAGACAGCAGATGCTGCCAATTAACTTCCCCGCCACAGGCTCTCAGAGGGAGTGTGTGCGTGTGCAGGGGCAGAGGGGAAGTTGCGGGGAGGTATGTATGTTTGGGGGTATACTGGTCATGGTATTTATTGAATTGACCAAAGTCATCTTGTCTCAGGCAGGCAGACAGCACTATGCTCTCCTCTCCCTCTGTGCTTTTGGCCTGTCCCTCAGTGGCACATGCCACACTGGAGCCTCTGAAACATCTCAATTACATCCAGGGAACATCATACCAGCCATCCGGCCATGTCCCTGTAAGGGCTGAAGTCACAGGATTCTGTGCAGCCTTGCAGTTTAGTTTCACCATTCACAAAACAATGTGGGACATATCATGCAAATTGCTGGAAATAGAGAAGTTGAATGTACTATGAAGACCTGTCCACACAGGCCCCATCCTAGCCCTACCTATAAAAACTGACAATGGTTATGACATTGATTTATGGTTATGGTTATGTTTATCTGCTTACCCCTAGGGCATCCAAGATGTAGGTGACTTTGTTTCTTCTGCAGAACACAAACAAAGATTTTCAACTCAAACTGTGGAAGTCTGTCAGTCATATAATGGCAGTCAATGAGACCCATGGCTTTGAGAATAAAAAAAAAAAACATACACAGACAAAATAAAATGAAACCCTACGGCTCGTGGGTAACGGCTCGCGGCTCGTCTTAACACACAAAACAATTGGTCTGTGCAAGAAACTGAACAGTATTTATATATTTTTTTACTTCTGATCCACAGCAATGTCCAACTGTCCTGAGCACGTTGACAACATGGCATAGTAGACGTATGTGCGGAAGTGATCTGTCATGCGTTTACATCACTCATTGTTTACACAGAGAGCTTGTGGGACAACGGCTAATCAAAATGGTAATTACTTTTGCTTATTCTGATTGTTGCAACCGAATAAAAACGAAAAAATTACATTCGCTTGCGCAAACTCATCCAGGAGTGCTGACTTTTCACCGACTCCCAACTTTTGAGCCTGATCGACTGAAGCTATGGTTGCTTGCTCTTCCTCATGTGCTGGCTGTTGTGAACACACTCAGGACAGTTGTGGCGGATAAATACTGTTCAGTTTCTTGCACAGGCAGATTATTTTGTGTGTTATGACCTCAATGTATCGTCACAAGCTGCAGGGTTTAATTTGGTTTTGTCTGTGTATGTTTTTTTGACTCTCAAAGTAGTAGTTAAGAAAAAAAGGAAGTCATATATACCTAGGATGGCTTAAGGGTGAGTAAATAAGGGGTCATTTTCATTTTTAAGTAAACTGTCCCTTTAAATACTAGTCTAGATTGATTTTGAGGTGAAATACGACCCAGATATTTTTTGACAGTTGTCATGGCTCAAACACTGTTGTCTGAAGATGTACTTTAGTGGATTTGTGCGCAGGGGGAGAGAACAACATGAGGTACAAAACAAGACAAACAAGGAACCAAAGAGTCTCAGATGTCTAGTAGCACCTCAGCAAGTGTGTTTGATTGACAGGTGTGTGTGTGGATGCAAGTGTGATAGCAGGGGCAGCTGGGTACTGGCCAAAGACTGCCCGCACAAGACACACGCCCAGTTACACACACAGATGTACAAAGCCAAACGTCTCTTCATTTACGAACTTGACTTGGTAAAAGTCAAACCAACCATTAACGAAGTTCATTATAATTCAAACCTGCAGCAGAAAATAGTAAAAACCCTCACAGAAGGTTAACTGATGGAAAGCGATTAGTAAAGTAGATTAGTAAAGCCGATTGTAATTCTTCCTCTATGAGCTCACCAGAAGACGTTGCGTGGGCTTTAATTTGTGCTTGAGAGATTAAAATGGCGACTTCCCTCCTTTCTGTCTCTCATTCTTGTATTAGACGAGTGACAGATTACTACTTACTGAGGAGAGAGAGAGAGAACTTTGGCGAAGGAGAAGCTGGAACTGCGGCATTATGCAGTAAAGGTAAATCACTCAGTGCGATGGAGCTCTACAAAGCCATTTACACATATAGCACCTCTGCATGCAAATTCATAACGGCTCGCCGCACGCCGGGCAGGTACGTGCACGGGTTGAACGGATTTGACTGAGTATAACCTCTCCTTCCCTCCCTCCCTCATTCCGTCTTCCGGATGTGAAGTACAGCCAAGCATCTGCTAAGAGTCTGTGCGATTGATGAAGCTGATGCGGCGGGGATCGAAACCGCTTATAAAGTCAATAATGTTGGTTTGTTGTTGGAACACATACAAATCAGAATAATTGCACACGTTGCTGGTGGAGCTATAGAATCTTTTGTTTATGATACGTGCGATTTTGTGAAAATGTGACGTGTTGTGCTAATTAGCCTGTGCTAATAAGCTTTTCCCTTTGTGCTGTGAAACTGTACTTAAAGTAATTACACAGGAGGGGGAAAAAAGAGTAATTAACCTTTACTATTATTACAGAAAATTTAGCAGAAATATTTTTGTCACCTCACAGGTCCATACCGAAAACATTCCTATCTAATTCAGAGAGTAAGAATGCATTTTTGAAATCATGTATAAATCATTTCTGACCTGTTGTCCCCCAAACCACAGTCTAATTAAGCATATAAGGCCCTTCATCTCCAGCAATGGCGCCGAGCTCTGGTTGGGCTTGATAACATAGACTCCATAGCTCTAATATCCCTCATTTTTACAAGACCTATTCGTCCATTCTTCCCGTTGAACAGCTTGACGGATGGTTTGTCATCCTTGTCATTTAGCATCATTAGGAAATTAGGTGCTCATTATCAAAAGCACATACACCTTTTCTCGTTCCAGCAGAGCTTTCTGCCACGCGACCGTCAAAATGGTTACCCCAGGGGTCGCAAATCACACATAGCCGGTCTAAACTACATGCAAACAACCATTATCTCCACATAATGGTGGAGAGTTCAAAGTGCATCCTTGAGAAACTCACAAATCAATAGTGAAGGCTTTCATGGTGGGCTTTAATGAAGGCAAAGGGCCATGGGAAAGGGGAGAAAGTGACCTTTTATGTACTCTATGCATGCATCCATTAGGCTAACCGCAAATTACAGATGCAAACGGGATATGGGATGCATGTATCAATATCATTAATGTGTAGCATTCAATGACGCCTCCATATAAGACACACAGAGTGGAAGATCCACTGTACTGAGTTTATTGGCATTCATGTTTATTATAACTGCATACGAGGTAAAATGTTCCGTTGGCGTCTCAGACTTGTGAGTCACCTGATGGACCAGAGCGATCGGAGCTTTCGTTAATCTGAAAATATGTTTGGGATATGTGTTCCCTCTCCACACTTCGCTACTCAGCCCTGCCTGAGCTATAAGCTCCAACACCGGCAGGAAATGGCATTCAGCCAGAACGGAGATAAAACATAATGCAAAAACGCCACTCTGCCTGGCCTTGTCATCCACCATGTTATCCTTCCCTTCCCTCCAGTCTGTCACTCTGTGTCTACCCCCCCATTTCTCATTTCCTTTCAGGAACGAAAGAACAGGACCCCCAAAATGAATAATGAAAGATTGGCATCAATGTTTTATGAAGTAGCCACCATATTATTTTGAAGGAAGGCAAGGATTAATGAAAATATCACTTATTTATTTGTGTCTAGAGGAGAGAAAAGAGAGAGAGCGGGGAGGGGAACCGCATTAGTGGATCCAGGGGAAGACTTCGGGCTATACGGTGACCACACGCTCCTCTCTCAAACCTACTGAGATCTTTCACACATGCCGCAGAAGCCTAATGGGCACCGGTAAGCTTCATAAAAAATCAACCCCAGGTCAACCAGACGAATTCATTCAGGGGGAAGGAAACTCAAGTTTATTAAAAAAAAAAAAAAGGACCCAGGTCGAATAAATTATTCTTGCCGATTCTAAAATGTGATCTAGAATCTGATTTACTCAAGTGTTAGGGAAACCTATGAGGTTTAAAAAAATCTGAGGTAATGCAATGACCCTACCACACACATACAGAACTACTATATGAGTGAATCATAAAGCCAGTCAAGAACATCCATTCACCTTAGTCAAAAAACAATTCTTACTATTAACTTGCTTAATAGCTTGCCAATTATGAAAGGAGTAGTTTACTCAGAAATTTAGAGTTATGTACTCACCCCGTTGTCATCCAAGATGTTCATGTCTTTTTTTTTTTTTCAGTCGTAAAGAAAATATGTTTTTTGAGGAAAACATTTCAGGAATTATCTCCATATAGGAGACTTCTATGGTGCCCACGATTTTGAACTTCCAAAATGCAGTTTAAATGCAGATTGAAAGGGCTCTAAACGATCCCAAATGAGGAATAAGGGTCTTATCTAGCAAAATGATCATTTAAGTCATTTTCTAAAATAAAAATAGCTCGTCTTGTCTAGTTCTGCGTGCACTCTGTGCATTCCGGTTCAATGCAGTTATGGTATGTCAAAAAACTCCCATCTCAATTTCTTCTCCAATTTCAAAATCATCCTACATTGCTGCAAAAGTACAGACCCAGTGTTTACAAAGTGAATATGCAAAGAAGGCCAAATGCCCTTTACAAAAAAGGTAAAACAGCAATGTAGGACAATTTTGAAGTTGGAGGAGAAAATGAGTTGGGAGTTTTTCAACATACCCTGTCTTGAATGGGACTGCACAGAGTACGCATGTGCATTGCAGAGCTAGACAAGATGAGCATTTGAGGTTTAAAAGTATATAAATTAGGGGTGGGCATAGATTAATTTTTTTAATCTAGATTAATCTAGATTAAATCTTGGAATTAATCTAGATTAATCTAGATTAAAATGGCTAATTTGAATTCTGCTGAAGGCATTCAGAATATGTGTGCTACCCAAATAATGACTAAAAGTAAGTATTCGAGAACGGGCCAGGTGGCGCATTAGATCAGGCGCTTATCTCCTGTTTCCAAAATGCATCACAAACTGCTTGACAATTGCATTTACAACATAATTACCTATACAAACTTGTGTAACCAAGTACTTCTGCGCAAAAGGCTGCACGACGTGCGCGTGCTGCACAGACGCGCACGGGCATGGATATCTGCGTGCATAGTCTTGGGTTAAACTGCGTTGCTTTTAGAAGCGTCAATTTAGTTGTTGCATATAGTTTAATGTCTTTATTTCGGGATTATCAAAGTAAATTATAACTCACGTGCCCCAGTACAAAGGGTCTAGCAACGCACCTGCCCTGAAGCGGCTTCATAACTGCATTCATGTTTGCGCGTCTCATTTGATGTGGTAATTTCACAGAAGTTGAAGACTCGTTCTCGCCCCCTACAGTGCAATTCGACGCTAAAATATCAAGGTGAAAGTCATCATATCTTGCGTAGTTTAGACCCAGCTCCAAACCCAACTTTGAGAATAGATTAACGGCGATATTTTTTTTATCGCCCGATAAGAGTCTCACGTTAACGCAGCACGTTAACGCCGATAACGGCCCACCACTAATATAAATGTTTCTTTTTTTAGAAAATGACAGATAGTTTCTTTAGATAAGACCCTTATTCTTCGGCTGGGATCGTTTAGAACCCTTTGAAGCTGCATTGAAACTGCATTTTGGAAGTTCAAACTCACTGGCACCATGAAGTCCACTATATGGGGATAATTCCTGAAATGTTTTCCTCAAAAACCATAATTTCTTTACGACTGAAGAAAGAAAGACATGCACATCTTGAATGACAATGGGGTAAGTACATTATCGTAAATTTTTGCTCTGGAACTGAAATACTCCTCCTACTACCATTTTGTCTGTTTATTAGTACTTACAAAGCACATATTCTGCATGTCTATATTCTACATCCTTAATCCTACCTAATACATAAATTTACCAACTACCTTATTATTAATAAGCAGCGAATTAGGAGTTTGAGGCAAAAGTCATAGCTAAAGGTTTGTTAATAGCAAAAATTGGACCTTAAAATAATGTGTGACAGAAATTGTATTTGGTTTAAAGAAAATGTCTATTGTAGAGCCAATAAGAGCCCTCTTAAGATTATTAATAATGCAAAAATGTTTCATTTTCATTACAATAAAGTGGAAAAAAGATACGTTATTTGAAGTGTAAAATATAATTTGTTGCATATACCTTTTTATTTTATTTTATATTTGTATATCCTTTTTGGGGTATTCCAACAAAATAAAAAGAAAAAAGTACACACACACTCCCCTTCCCAGGTGATCTGCTTAAAACTAATAAATAAATAAATAAATCAATGATGTATAATCAATTAGTATAAGACTTTAAAAATAAAATTTGAAGCAGTATTTTTTCTTTCCTTTTTATTATTTAGTACAGAGAATCACCATGAAGGGTTTGTTTACGCAAAAATAAATAAATAAATACTGTAATAATTTACTCAAATTAAATCTGTTCATCAAATAAAGCATCCATATCTCTTCGCAATACTTGAATTAAAAATCTCAATTGATATTGAATCATTTTACAATGCTTTTATGACCTTTTTTGGATCATCTATGTTTTGTTTACCTGGACAGATTTGTGTTTAGAGGTCTAACCAAAGTCTTCTGGGTTTGGAACAACATGGAGTGAGTAAATTATGACAGAATTTTTTTTTTTTTTTTTTTTAGGAACAATGGAAAATACCTAAAAGCTCAAAGGTAAAGTGCATTATGGTAATGAGAATTCAATGGAAAATACTGTTAAAAAGTCACTAAAAAAACAGTCACAGATCAAAAATCTTAAAAGGGCTTAATTTTCGATATGCAAAAAAAAAATTATTTTTTTTTTTTCTCGTTTAAAAAACTGGGCATGTTTTGGTGTGATTCACCCATACAGACAGAGCCCCAGGAGAGGTGTGCATGTGTGTGGGGCTCCAGGCCTAAGATCAAACAGACGGAACATTCAAACAGAGCAGGTGCCTCTGCCACATTCACTCAGTGCAACACACATATCTGTAATAGCCCACACCTGAGCTTGACAAACACACGCTGAAACGAGTAAGCACACACAATGATCACAGCTGAGCCTGCGCTGCCTCAGTCGCGTTTCCCCCAGCTTGCTGACTACGGCTGGCCGCCGTCCCGTCCCGCTCCCCAGCAGAGAGATTACAGCACTGCCATTCTTCACTGTCTGCTTATGACTTCCTGCATGCACTGGATGACTTTCATTTAAACCCACCGAGGCTGCGTGGCTCCACGCCCTCCCAGCCCGGGCCCTATTGTTCATTCATGCAAGGGAGGGGCTTGGCTCAGTATTGAACTGAATGCTAGGATTGGTACCGCAGAGATATGGGTGGATTGTTACGGCAAGTTAGTGCTTACTCTGTAAGAAATAACAGTTCACAACTGGAAAATGGAGAGCGGAGAGTTCGTGACCACAATTTTTCTTTGCCGGTCGAAGCCAGACACACACAAACTCGAAAACGCTTTGGAGCATTTTCCCCCCGCTCTCATAACGCACACGTACACACAATCACACGGCAGAATTTGTGTCCTGCAGTGGTTTTAATCTTCATTCTCTGGTTGTCAGAGCTCTCTCTGGGCCTGCGTCCCTGTGTTACTGTACCACTGCAGCTCTGTGTGTGTGTGGATGCATCACTTGTGTACAATATTCTGACTTTAAGAACTGGCAGCTTTTAAATTCACACAGAATTCGAGCTGAATTGCCCAGTCCTCACAGGATGTTGAAACAGAATTTAAATGAGAATGACAAGAAAAAGTAATTTACGTAATTGCAATTCAAAAAGCATCGCACATTAGAGGAATTTCATTAGTTCAAAAAACATTTTTGGGACAAAACACAATTCATTATGGCTTTCCCGCTCTGATATGCAGAATGAATTTTCCTCAACTGATTAGACAATAGAACTTTCTCCAGTATATTGAAATGTTATTCCACATTCCTCAATAATCAGTATATACAGGAGATGACTTATTTATTTGAGTCTTTATATAATCTTTTCTAACAATATATGTTTACTATCACATTTTTTTTTCCAATTAAACACACCCTGGCTGAATAAAAGTATTAATTTCTTAAAAAAAAAAATGGTAGTGTACAGTATGTAGTTAGAAAAGATTTTTATTTTGATTAAATGCTGTTCTTTTAAACATTTTATTCATCAAAGAATCCTAAAAATGATCGCAGGTTCCAAAAAAATTAAGCAGCACAGCTGATTCCAATGTTTATTTGATTCTGAATATTTGTAGCAATAACCAAAAATACATTGTATGGGTCAAAATGATAGATTTTTCTTTTATGCCAAAAATCATTATGATATTAAGTAAAGATCATGTTGCATAAAGATCTTTTTAAAATTTCCTACCGTAAATATATCAAAACTTAATTTTTGATTAGTAATATGCATTGCTAAAACCTTAATTTGGACAAATTTAAAGGTGATTTTCTCAATATTTAGATTTTTTTTGCATCCTCGGATTCCAGATTTTCAAACAGTTGTATCTTGACCAAATATGGTCCTATCCTAACAAACCATACATCAATGGAAAGCTTTATTTAGTTCTTATGTGATTTTAAATTCACACTTATGACTGGTTTTGTGGTCCAAGGTCACAAATAATCTTAAACTTGCACGCAACTGAATGGTTTCAGCTCTCTGCCTTGTAAACGACTAATTAATGCCTAAAATTTATAAAAGATCACCAGTCATTCTCCAAATCCTTTAATTTAGAACAGCGAGCTGCAAGAACAGCTCAAAAATTCCAAAAAAGTATTTCGACAAGGAAAAGTGTGTAGTCTGCTCAGACTCCGCTGTAACGCTATACACTTTTCCACATCGAAGGCAGTTTTTACAATTCAGACAAACACTCTAAGTTCAAATCTGTGGTTATGCACACTTTATAAATGAGGCCCTTGAAATTCAGCAATTGACCCTTCGCAAAAACCCACCCTTAAGTAGCAAAGAGGAAACTGACAACACGCCGACAGACAAGACAGAACAGATTACTTTTGGTATGAAACAAAGTCTCAGCTTTCAAATTGTATCATTTTGTAAGAAATTCAAACAATAAATACAGTTTTGTGGCTCTTTACTGCGTCATGACAGATCGCTGTAGTGCCTGAGTTCAAGCGGCACACTTTTCCTCTTTACTAGTTATTATAGCACAAAATAAACATGACTGAACGTAAAAAGTAATCTTGTTTCTACCGCGGAAAGACATTAATACACACCATTTTTTAAGTTCAAGTCCACCAACATTAATCTACTGTCCAGTCTGGTTTGTTTTGTCGAACAAAATAGCTGATTCGGTGTTATGACTGATTAGATCGCCTGTCAATCAAACTCTCTGGCAAATGGTCAACTGAACAGAAATTCCTGTGTGTTTGAGCGATACTGAAGCAGTGACGTGTGTCAGCGTGATTGAAACAGCTTTCGTCATAAAGCTGTCGGCAGGCTGATGGAGGAGATGGACTGGGTGAGGCTGCACACCTGTCTCACTTCCTCTACTCTCTCTCCTCTTCCTGACATGAAGCTGAACGGGAGGATTTGCTTCTGTGGCCTTGAAAGTGAAGTTCTGAATCACAGAGTGGCAGGAACATTCAGCGCTGACCCCGAGCTCCCATAACAACTCAACTCTGACACTGTGACTACACTGTACCGACCCAGCTCTAAAATAATGCTCCAAATGCACTCTATTGCTATTCAGATACTACAAAATATATAAACACACACACACACACACACACACACACACATATATATATATAATAATATTAGAGAGATTCAGCACTGTCTCTGACGTGAGCACAGCACAATTTCGATGGAAAAGGAGTGTCTCTCTCTCTCTTTTCCTGCGGGCACTGGAGCATGTGAGATTTGCTGGATTCACTCCATTCACATTTCTCTTTGAGTTTTAGCCCCTCACCTTACACACACACACACACACACACACTCGACAGCAAGGAAGCAGCGTGCTGGCACTAGGAGGTCCTCTCCCTCTGGGCTCTACTCCATTTTACTTGAGATTTGAAGTGACCTTTGCGGTGCAGCTGCAGGTCTTATGATTTATGTACCCAAACAAAGAGCAGTGCGGCGAATTCTAACCAGAACCATCGTATGATACCAGAGAAAAACAGAGAGAAGGAGAAAGTGATCATAAAAGCACAGAGGGTGAAGAGAGAAAGACAGAAATGTAGAGAAACACAACTTAAAAAAACAAGAAACTGCATTGTGCTTTTGTTTCATGTACGGATAAAACAACTGGAGATAAATGAGTGGGCTAATTTAATGTGATTATTCACAGACGTTATATTATTTTTACAGATTTTATAACATTCTTTAATACCTGATATTATAAACATACATATTTTTTTTTATAAATATTCAATATCAAATAGGCAATATTGTCCATTATTGATAATACTTTGAATTATTTTCAACACTGATAACAACACTACTGTTTAAAAGTTTGGGGTCAGTAAAACATTACTTAAGAGATTAATACTCAGGCAAGGGTGCATTAAACTGAGCAAAACTGACAAAAAAAACTGTTCCGGTGAACTTTTTATTCATCAAAGAATGAATAAAATCCTAGCTAGCATTCATCAACGAAACTGTGAAACAAAATGTATCACAGTTTCCACAAAAATATTAAGCAACACAACTGTTTTCAACATTAATAATAGTAAGACATTCTTGAGCATCAAATCAGCATATTAGAATGATTTCTGAAGGATGATGTGACACTAAAGACGGTAATGACTGATAAATAAAATATTATTCAGACACCAGATATAATTTTTGCCATTTTCTTTACTAGTGGGATATTATACCCAAACATTCTTCATACAGTGGACTGCCAGTAAAATTGATTAAAAAATTTGGCACCAAAAATTAGATTTGACTTATTGAACTGGTCATGCTTTGTTACATACCTTTCTATCAAAGTTATCTGACATTATCCAGATGAATTTGTTCTGACACAGTTGAACTCTGAGTTCTTGTCATATTTTATAACCATTTTCTAAACTATAGGGAACAAACTGTGATAATGTGAGAAATGTTGACATGTCTGAATAAATTTTGGTTTGACTGTATATTAGTATTATTCAATTATTCAAAATACTATCTTTTTTGTATTTTTATAAAAAAAAAAAAAAAAAAAGCCTTAATGAGATTTTTGGAAAAAGTAACAACCTCAAACTTCTGAATGCTAGTTTGAACAAAAGAAGAAGAAAAATCCTTACAAAAACCTACAAGTTTTGGTCATCTGACCTTCATTCAGGCACTCAAAAAGTAGTCAACATTGAAGACATGACTGAGAAGACAAATCACTTCCTTTCAAATATTAAGGTCATGTCCCCTTTGTCCCCCTTCCAAATCTACGCCTATTGAGAGTCTCACGGCTGGAGATGGTGGTATTAGGCCATGTGCAAGACATCGATTAGCAGACAAACTTTCAGAATTACACGCTTACCATCTGTTGACAGTCTCAGATTTAAAGCTGAAGCATATTTTGTGGGTCGCTCTGGATAAGAGCATCTGCTAAATGCCTTAAATGCAAGTTCAAAGAGTTCAGGACTGGAGCAGGCTGGCACTTCAGTTGGGGTGTCAGTTGGGCCAGACGAAGCTCGTGTGGAGCTGGCCCTCCAGGCGGGTGCCTGAGAAGGTGGTGAGGAGATGTGAAGAGGGAGATGTATTAGTAATTAGGCAGTAAGGCAATTAATTAGTATGGGGCTGCAACAGTGCAGCAGGGGATCTCTGGCAGGCCCGGCTATGGCAGGCGTGCTAAAAGGGGGAGGCAGAGGGCGACCCACACGTAAGGGCTCTCGGAGACGATGGCAACACGCCATCCTGCCGTCAACAAACTCAATGCGAGTTATTCAGCGGGTCAAGAGCACAATTCTATCGGTCCAGTCCAGAATTTTCCAAAGTTTTTAAAACTAAAAGCTTCTTTCATTACTCCAAACTATGAAAACATATACATATAATGTAGGGCCTGCTATAGAAAGCACAAACAATTAAATTATAAAACAACTGTTAATCTCCATACAGAAAATTGCATTCTTGTAATACATAAAAAATCTGGGAAATCCCAGCATGTATAAAAGAAAACGGCTCTTTTCGTAATAAAAAATTACTACTTGTCTTAGTGAATCAAGGGATCCAGGGAACACAGACACATAGAGACTGTCATAGAGACTGTTCGAGTGAGCCTGCAGGCCTGAAAGCCGGATTTAACAGCCCGTTTGAGCTCAGCCTGGAGATGATGTGTGATGTGTGTCATCAGAGACTCTCAGATCAATGAATCCACAGAACACAACAGCTAAAAAAGTAAATATTACAATTATACAAAAGCACGCATACTTTGATACCACAGATCTAAAAGCGTTGTGCTTAAATAATGAAAGAAAACAAAGAATGTTTCAAGGAAAGGTTTGAATTTATATGGATGTCAGCTTGAGAATACTACTATATGTTAATCCACTGCTGTTATTTAAAGGGATAGTTCACTCAAAAATGAAACTCTTTCCTTAAGGCCTTTGCTTATCTTCAGAACACAAAATACTTTTGTTAAATTTTCTTTCTGACCCTGTATCGACAGCAACACAGCTACCACATTCAAGGACCAGAAAGGTAGTAAGGACATCAATAAAATAGTCCATGTGACGACAGTGATTCAACCGTAATGTTATGAAGCTATAAGAATACTTTTTGTGTGCAAAGAATACAAAAATAACGGCTTAATTCAACAATTTCTTCTCTTCTGTGTCAGTCTTTACACGTGTTTACAACAGTACCACAATGCATGGGTAAGTAATACTAGTAAATAAATTCTATTAATGTTTTTTTATGAAGAAAAACTAATTTTGGGTTGACCATTTGCCTGATTTGTACATGAACGATTAGCTTAACATGTTTACAAGAAACTGAAAATCCACAAATGCCAGTCCATGTCAAAATTTCTCCAGAGCCCCAAAACCCCCTCACACCCCAGAGGGTAAAAGGAGTAGTTCAAATCTAGAACAACAATATACAGATAATGTACTCACCCCCTTGTCATCCAAGATGTTCATGTTTTTCTTTCTTCAGTTGTGAAGAAATGTATTTTGAGGAAAACATTTGAGGATTTCTCTCCATATAGTGGACTTCTATGGTGCCCAAAAGGCTTCAAAGGGCTCTAACCATCACAGCCAGGGAAGAAGGGTCTTATCTAGCGAAACGATCTGTTATTTTCTAAAAAAAAAAAATAAATAACAATTTATATTTATATACTTTTTAACCTCAAAAGCTTGTCTTGCTAGGTCTGTGTGAACTCGTGTTTTGTCCGGTTAGGTACAGTTGGGGTGTGTTGAAAAACTCCCATCTCATTTTCTCCTCCAACCTCAAAGTCGTACTATACACTGTTTTACCTTTTTTTTAAAGTGCGTTTGACCTTCTTTGAATGTTCACGTAACGATTTTGAAGTTGGAGGAGGAAATGAGATGGAAGTTTTTCGACATACCCTAACTGTTCACGCAGAGTTCATGCAGACCTAGACAAGACAAGCATTTGTGGTTAAAAAGTGTATAAATTGTAATGTTTTTTAGAAAATAACCAATCGTTTCACTTGAGAAGACCTTGGATGACAAGGGGGCGAGTACATTATCTGTACATTTTTGTTCTGGAAGTGAACTACTCCTAATGTCATAATGGCTGAAGCAAAACATAAGCTCTCAGCATGAAATACACAAACTACAAATGATTTAAACACATTAAACTCAAATAGACAAACATTCAAATATATCACAAGGAATCCCAGTTGGCTGCAGGTGAGGATTTAATAGACTACGTGGCTCCAGTTTCTCCATACATTTTCTTAACCTTGCACATGACTTTCCTCTAAATCAAGAGTGGAAGGGCCAGTCACGGCTGCGACGATGCTGATATTGATTGGTAGTTCAGTATTAAACAAGCATTCTGGATTTGATAGTTCTCGTGATGAATTCTAATGGATTTTGTCCATTGATCACATGAGCGAATATAAATGGAGTTTTAAGCTGTAACCGCATTGGCAAAGGCCTTGCGGCTTCCCGAAAAAACTCGGTGTTTTACCTCGGAAGCCATTCTAATATTAAATGGAAGAGTGCACCAAGCAGCCAAACAAAATGGGCTCATTTTCAACATCCTGCGGGACTAACGGCGACGGATCCAACCCGAATTCGACCCTATCGGGGTACGGTGCTAAACGTGTCAGGATAAATGACACTCGTTCCCGTACTACGCTTTTAATCAAACCCTGTTATAATTAACGCCACACTCCATTGCCCAAACAAATATCTTTGTCAAGGTGCTAGTTGCCGTACAAGTTCTCCTCAATGACGTGATAACAGGGGGCATCCTAATTGCTTCTGTCCTGAAGACGCTGCCATCTACGGGCGTAGATTTATCCTGAAAACCTCTCCTGTCCAACAAGTCCATAAAATATTTTATCACTCTGGCGCTGGCTAACTTTAATAAAGCCAGTGACCTTGAGGGATTGCCCAGGGGAGAGATGAAGCCTCTCTCTCCGAGCAGCAGATGCGGTTCTTCCACGCAGGGGTCCTTATCACAGCTCTACTTAATTACCTGCTCTAATTTCAACAGTTTTTAAAATGACCTCCGCACCAGCACATGACAGGCTGCTTTAATTAAACAAATGAATTCGGTGCTTATCTAACAAGATCAAAGCGCTCATTTGTCACAGTGATAGTTAAGAATGCTGATAATGTTATCTGGACCGGACTGAGTTTTACCACACAGAAAGACTGGTGATCTCATCTTAAATGAATGTGATAATATGGCCCAGATTATGAATGCTTGTACCATCAGATTAGGAGAAAAAGACAAACGCTGTTTATGCGCTTGTGTCTAAGTCTTACTTTTTCACTGCTGGACTGATCTGCAAACGGCTCTGAATTTATGAAATCTGATGGGATGCAGTGAAGGCGAGTTTTAAACGTGTCAGATCTTACATGCGCTGTTTATAAAATGTCCGTGGCCGCACATAAAATCTTTCAATCTGTTTTTCGGTCAATATATCACTCTCTTCACCAAGCATTCTAAAGCATGCTTCAATAGGGATATATCCAAACATTGGTAATGTCACACATACACGCTGATCCTGATGTTTCCAACAATGCCATGAATCATAAATGCTGCCAAACACAGTGTGACCTTGCAAAATAAGAACTAGTGAACAAATCGGCGTCTTTCACTTCCATGCATTGATTCGTAAAGCAAGCGACTTGTTTTTCTTGTCTTACAATGTGACCTAACCGAGTGCGACACGGCAAAAAAGAAATATCACTTCCACTCTAATCCTAGTATATTAAATATCAAACATGAAATGAGAAGAGAGTGGAAGTTGAGAAACATTGGATGTAATATTATAAGCCCAAACACGGTAAGAAGCAAACTACTGTAGCTGTGAATTAATTTCAAACTACCAGCACATTAGCATGTTCTCGTCTGTCTCTGTTATCTTCTGCAGCACACCCAACGCAACTCAGCTCTACCATAACTGCATTGCCAATGGATTGCCGCCTAGAGACGACACAACATCTGTGTGATTTTACCACTAAACAGAATTAGCATTCTGTCACACAATCTAGCTAAACATTAGCATTACTAGCACCGCATAGTTATGTTGTTTTTGACTAGATTGTTCTATTCAAACCATTCTGTTGAAATGTAACTATTACAAGAAAAATACCACAATGATGCCATAACATTGCCATGGTATTGTTTTTCCATGATTGGGAAAATAAAATAAAATAAAATAAAATCAACTAAAATCAAATAAAATCAAATAAAATCAAATAAAATCAAATAAAATAAAACAAAATAAAACAAAATAAAAATTTTACCATGGTGGTAAACATAAATAGTTCAGAACATAGTGTTAAAATAAAAATAAATAAAATACAATTTATCATGGTGGTAATAAAATAGTTCAGAACAAAAACATTTTAGAACACAGTGTTAAAAATAAAGCAAATAAAAGAGAAAAAAAAAGGGAAAAAACTGCTGTCCAGCTGTTCAGAACAAAAATATTTCAAAGCATAGTGTCAAAAATAAAATAAAATCTAAAATAAAATAAGATCAAATTTTACCATGGTGATAATAAAATAGTTCAGAACAAAAAGTAGTTTGGGACATAGTGTTAAAAAAAAAAAAATAAATAAATAAATAAATAAATTTATCATGGTGGTAATAAAATAGTTCCGAACAAAAATAGTTCAGAGCATAGTGTCAAAAATAAAATAAAATAAAATAAAATAAAATAAAATAAAATAAAATTTTACCATGGTGGTAATGAAATAGTTAAGAACATAAATATTTCAGAACATAGTGTTAAAAATAAAACAATAAAATATTAAAAGTACCATGATACTGACATATCAAAATACGACATATCAATAAATGTTTTCCCAAGTTTTTTTTAACAGCTAAATAAATAACGCCAATTTTGACATGATTACAATTTCTGCTTTCTAAAAATACTGGTTCTAAAAAACATTATATATTAATATTGTTATATAATCAGCATAACAATTTCAGTAAAAATTCCAACTGAAAAAATAACAAGAAATTCAGAATTGCTTTAATATATGTTAAAAAATAATTTAAAAATAGAATTAAATTGGATTTTAAACCCCAGATTTTTAATATGACTATGCAAATTAGCAGTCCCATGATATAAATCAAAGCCTTATAGCATTACCATTTGATGCCATCAATGAATCACGCAACTGCCACAGTACTTTTTTTGTAAAGGTGTTATCATCATCATTATGATCCAAGCGTCTCAAACAAAGGACGGAGACACGTAATCGGTAGAACACCACGGCGTTATCATGTTAATAATCCACAACAGCAGCTGAGGACAGAAAAACAACAACAGCATGACAAATAATACCTGCTTGACAATGCACTCGAGACACTTTACTGCATGATCAAGAGTCTTAATGAGCTGGCCGAGGAGATACCTGCTTGGCAAATAGAGGGAGAGAGAAATGGAGAGAAAGTCAGACAGCGAAAGAGAAAGAGAGAGAAAGAGTGCCAGTTTGACTGAAGACTCCCTCTCTTCAACTGCATGCCGGAGGGTAGAGCTGAAGTCTCTTCAGGAAGCAGCAGGCTGGATCTATGGAGGCACCTCTCTGAGACACAGACATCTGCAGGCCTGACAGCCTCTGACAAATGAGATCCAGTTAAAGCTAAACAGCTCACTCTCAGCACCCCTCATCCCAAATGAAAGAACCCCAACACACATACACACACGCGCACACATGCGGGCAGGCTGAAGACCTGTCAAGCGTGCAAGAAGACTGGATGGCCTCCGGCAACAATCTCACACATTCAGTGGCGGAGGTAGCTAGGGGGCTACACCCCAACGCAGCATCCATCCGTATGACCGATCAGAGACAGCGAGATGGGAGAGAGAGGAACTCTGTGCTAAGGACTGATTTCTACACATTCTTGTTGGTGGCTAAGGTGTGAGAAAAGCTGTCATAACAGAGCAGTGCAGGCTCTGTCTGTCGCTGAGCTGTCCTTGAACTTGTGAAAGTGCACTTCCACACTCGCCAGAAACATGACGTAGCATAAGCCCTACATGCCACCAGCATCGCATTACTGTCACTCTTTAGTGCCACTGAATCACACAGGAAGTGATGTCATGAGAAATGCTTTTGGAATACTACAGTAGTTGGGCTGTAGGGGTCAGGGTTCGGCTAGTTAGCATGGCACAGTTTTTATCTTCTGGTAGAGGCCGGAACCTCCTGTTTTTTCATTGACAGACATTCAAAAGACACTGTAGCTTTATATATGGCAAAATCATTTAAAGGAACAGTTCACTTCCAGATAATGTACTCAGCCCGTTGTCATCCAAGATGTTCATGCCTTTCTTTTTTTAGTCATAAAGAAATTATGTTTTTTGAGGAAAACATTTCAGGAATTTTCTCCATATTGCGCGCAGACTTCAATGGTGCCCGTGAATTTGACCATCCAAAATGCAGCATCAAAGAACTCTCATGACTGTTTTTTTTGTAATAGCTGTTTGACTTTGTTTGCATGTTCACTTTGTAAACACTGGGTTGGTACTTCTGCAGCGATGTAGGACAATTTTAAAACTTTTTTCAACATACCCTAACTGTATTGACCCGTATTACACAGAGTACGCATGCGCATGGCAGAGCTAGACAAGATGAGCATTTGAGGTTAAAAAGTACATACATTTTTATTTTTTCAGAAAATGGCCGATCGTTTCACTAGATAAGACCCTTATTCCTCGGCTGAGATCGTTTAGAGCCCTTTGAAGCTGCATTGAAACTGCATTTTGGATGTTCAAACTCATGGGCACCATAGAAGTCCACTATATGGAGATAATTCCTAAGTGTTTTTTCTCAAAAACAATTTCTTTACGACTGAAAAAAGAAAGGCATCTTGGATGACAACGGGGTGAGTACATTATCTGTAATTTTTTGTTCTGGAACTGAACTACTCCTTTAATAATTGGGTATCCTTCAATATAAATAGCCTGCAAAGTTGTTAATCAAAAAAGCGCATGATAAATTAAGATACTGTCTCTCAAAAGAAAGAATGTCATGTTTACAACTGTAACGATGAGCACTTATCAGGATCAACTAAACGCTGGATTTTCAAATGTATGTGAAAAATGTAAAGGTTTGCGGCATAGAATCTATAAAATATATTGGAGAGTTTTACACACCGGTCTGTTATTGTGGCGACATTTCCACACCCCTAAACATGACGTGGAACAAAACGAAACGTGATTGGTTTGCGTTAACTGTCAGTCATATGGCCTCCTGGTGGGCTACGCCAGACTACTGCTTCTGTAATCTTGGCAAGTTCAATGCAGGATTCGCTAAATGCTTGTCCATGAAAGTCTGTACCTTCTTTATTTGTACCAACAAGCAACTCCGAACCAAAACCTGTAGGTATGATTAATACATTATATATACATTTTCAATTGAGTGCTAAAAAATATTATGTTTTTTTTGTGCTAATACATGATGTTTACCTAGTGCAGCTTTAGGTTTCCAGGTAAACCACGATATTACTGTCTTATTGAAATAGTTCTGATCATTTGCTGTGAACCCACTATTTCCTGAGAATGTGTTGATTAATGTAGACTGTCATTGCTCTAATTACTTCATTTAATGATAAAGAATAGACATTTTTTTGGTTTACAAACTGTACTGTTTCATCAGTTAGTCACATTAGCACTCGGCTAACGTATCCACTTATTATTTTGTGAAGTGTTTACAGTTTAGCTGTGGGCACGATTGCACTTTCATTGTATATAAAAAGACCAATCACAACAGACTTGGCCAGCCAATCAAAGCAGAGTAGGGAAGAGAGGGGTTTACACACTTTAAGCTCAGAACTGCTCTGAACGAATCATTTCGAAATTATTGCAAAATGATTCTAATACTACATGTATATTCTGAGAAAATTACAATGTTTTCTGACCTTGTAGGGGGCTGCAACACAACATTAGGACATTTTAAAATACCATATGACCTGCTCTTTATACTTTCAATTCATTGAAAAATCCTGAAAAAAAACTATGTATAATGGTTTCTGCAAAAATATAACTGTTTTCAACATTGATAATATTAAAAGAAATGTTTATGAGTACAAATCAACATATTAGAATGATTTTTAAAGAGTGGAGCAACTGCTTTGCCATCACAGGAATACATTAATTTCAAAATATATTAATGTTATTCTAAATTGTAATAATATTTCACAATATTGAATGCTTTGTACATCAGCAGCACGCCACGCATGCGCCGTAGTACTCTTATGACACGGAACAAAATAAATTGTTGAATAAAGTTGTTTTTTGTTTTCTTTGTGCACAAAAAGTATTCTCATAGCTTCATAAAATTAATGTTGAACCACTTATGTTACATGGACTATTTTAACAATGTCCTACCTTTCTGGGCTTTGAACGTGGTAGTTGCGTTTCAGTCTGGGTCAGAAAGCTCTTGAATTTCATCAAAAATATCTTAATTTGTGTTTTGAAGAGAAACAAAGGTCTTACGGGTATGGAATGACATGAGGGTGAGTAATTGATGACAGAATGTTCATTTTTGAGTAAACCAAGTGTCTTCAAGACTTTAAGTATGCTGAAAAGTTTCCAAACACTTTTTGGGCCACTGCAGGCTTATAAATCAGGTGCAAATCTGAGAAGCTGACTCTGATTACTGACATTAGTAAGAGGACACAGCATTTGTGAACCAATTTAAAAAGTCTGAAGCTTTTTATCCCACCGTGATGACACATATATCCTTGCATACAGATGCATTTATCCATTCAACACAAGAGGATAGAGATCCAGATGGAGAGATGTTCATTCAACACTCATGCTATGTAGGAGGGGGATTAGAGGGGGATTTGATTTGTCACCTCATCAAGCCATGGGAGGACATGAGAGGAGTCTCCTCAGTGAACCCTACCCTCTCTTTCTCCTCCTCCTCCTCTTTTTGCTCATATAAGCTGCTAATACAGTGATTCCCAAAGACTGATCCTCACGTTCCCTTTCTCTTTCTCTCAAGGGCCACTAACTAAAGGAAAATGGCCTGTGTAATGTCCTCCACTTTGGTGTGGATGGTTGATTACAGGTAAATGGAGTTTGCAAACACAACGGGAAGTTTTCTCTGACTCATGTGCCCATTAGAAGTAAGGATTACAAATTCAGCATATCCTTGAGGACTTTATCATAATAAAATCTACCTTAAGAGGCGGAGGTGTAGTGGCTACGGCTCCAGGCTGGTAGCTAAAGGTTGCTGGTTTAATGGCTATGAGTCAACACCATTGTGCACTTAACCCTGGGTTGCTCCAATGGGAATGTCCCTGAAATACATCCATAGTGCTGTTCTATGGCTATGTTGTGGCTATGGAAGTTGGAGAAACTATATCAACTGGCTTAGTCGTGTGCTGCCAAAGCAAGAATATACACAACAGACTGAGTAAGAGTGATTTACAATTACAGTATCTAGAATTTTTTATGTTTTTAAAAGAAAAGAGTCTTTGATTAAAATGCAAAATAATAGCTTAAAGGGATCACCAAAAAATTTAAATTCGGTCATTAATTACTCACTCTTTAATTACTCACACTGTACCAAAACCGTAAGACCTATGTTCATCTTCGAAACACAAATTAAGATATTTTTGATGAAAAACGAGAGCTTTCTGACCCTGCATAGACAGCAACACAACTGATATGTTCAAGGTCAAATAAGGTAACAAGGACATTATTAAAGTAGTCCATGTGACATTAGTGGTTCAAACGTAATGTTATAATGATACAAGAACACTTTATGTGTGCAATGAAAACAAAAATAACGGCTTTATTCAACAATTTCTTCTTTTCCATGTCCCTGTTCCTCTTTGTTGAAATCTTCAGGCATGTTTATAAAGACTGTTTTTATGTACAGTGTGTGTCTTCTACAGTGCATCTGAGTTCTATGAAGACTGACACAGAAGAGAAGAAATTGATGAATAAAGTTGTTATTTTTGTTTTCTTTGCACACAAAAAGTATTTTCGTAGCTTCATAACATAACAGTTGAACCCCTAATGTCACATTGACTACTTTAACAATGTTTTTACCTTTCTGGGCCTTGAACGTGTCAGTTGCTCTGCTGTCTATGTCGGGTCAGAAAGCTGTCAGATTTCATCAAAAATATCTCAATTTGTGTTCGGAAGATGAACAAAGGTGTTATGGGTTTGGGACGACATGAAAGGGAGTAATAATTAAGACAGAATTTTTATTTTTGGGTGAACTGTATCTTAAAGAATCGTTGGCGATTTATTTTTATTACAATAGCCCCCCTTTCACACAGCATTAACTGTAAATTGTCGGAAAATTACCAGTACAACTTTACCGGTAAATACAGAAATATGCTGTTCACACAGGCAACTGCATTCTGGCTTTAACCGTAAGAGACCATTCGCACAACAGCACCAAAAGGCCTGTAAATTCCACCATGTCAGCAGAAACGCTTTAGTTTCACTATGCAATTTGACAACAAAGTATAGTGACCGGCATGAGGGAATGAACAGACAGAACATGTTTTTTGCTCTTATAAACCCAAGGCGTGCATAATAGTATCCAACTGCAGAGCTGAAGTACTGATGAATGAGAAAGAAGGCTGGGTCTTGAGCACAACACTTGAAAGGCACAATGGTCAAAGATATCCATCAAGCACATATTTACAAAGAAAAACTAATTTAAACAAGCAGCATAGCTTTGTAAACAACTCAGAGTAATCACGTCATCTCTATAAGAACGCTATGATTGGCCAATTTGGACCAAAGCAGACTTTATTCGCCAGCGCGTTCTACGTGCTCATACCAGTAATCTTCATTCCGCATTCACACACAGCATCTTTCCGGCAATTTACTGGTAATGTTACAACTGCCCTTACCCTTATTTTTGAAAAGGTCCTATTCACACATAACGGTAATTTACCGGTAATTTAACCGGTAAAGATTGTATGTGTGAAAGGGGCTAATGTAAAAGTCTTTACTGCCACTTCATTAATTTAATGTATACACACACAAAATCTATATTCAATAACTCCACTGTATATAAATATATACAAAACATAATAGGTATATTATAAAAGCACACTAGAGTCAACAGCAAACTTTCAGCTTCCAGGAAAGAGCTGTTTTTCAAGCAAAGTGGATATTTTGTCGACATTTACTATGTTACTTAGTGGAAATAAACAATTTTGCCAGCTAATATAGTTCATTAGACTAACTGTAGGCAGTTTATAGTTACCAAGCAACACAGCAACTTGGTGCATTAATATAGAATTCAATTGTTGTGAAATGATGCATATATAGGACTTCTAATGCAGGTCGTACAGAGACTCAGAGATCAGGGTCAGAAGTATCTGTTTTTAATAAAGACTATTAAAATACTCATTTTAAATGACTAAAATGGAGGCTGACTCACAACTTAACAGTGCATACAAGATAACTATGGGCCTGTTACCACAGGCACATTATTTTTCCAAAACTTAAAACAAGTTTGAATGCATTTGGGGCATCATCTCCATAACATAACAGGCCATTTGGAAAGATAAAAGACAAGTGTCTTTCATGGTGAATTTCAAAGGGAATTACTGTGCAATGTGTATCACTAATCACTCTCTCAGCCAGTTATCAACTCGCTTAAATATTACAACCGCTCTGCAAAGAGCGACTTATCACCCATCATTAACCACTGACAGAAACAGTGAGAGAGACAGTAGAATTTAATGGGAGCGACTGGGTTTACAAAAACACACTTGGGGCGAATTCACAGTTGCACAAACACCTGCATCTTATTCACTAACCACACACAAAGTCTTTGTATTTAAATTACATTTCAGCGCCTCTTTCAAGCAAATTAGGCTTATAATGAACTACGCTTTATGTAAAAAAAAAAAAGAAAGAAATGAACAAAAAGAGGATATAACTGTAAAGGGTGTGTGCAACAGGTGCAATTCATTTTTAGTAAATATCCACGTACCATGTATGAGCATATTTGAGAGTGTATATGTGCATTTATTATTATATATGTGCAATAACTGGAGTACGCAACATACTGTGCTTCTACATACAGTGAGAGACACATCATTACAAAAGACATTAAGGAAACCAGGGTGCAAGCAGCATGAGATGCTCATACACATTCACACACAGCACATACCCACACCTACCAGGGGCCCCGCATGCCACCACTGTAATGGGTTAATCTGCGGGCCTCTGATGGAGTGCTCTCTCACACACTCAATGGCCCAATGATCATTTTAATGGACTCCAGTCACTCTCTGTGTCCTCTAGCAAAGACATCACACAGAGCTATCTGTTCATACGGCGGCATGGAGCAGCGACGGAAATAGAGGAAAAATTCCACCCTTTTTTTCCCCCTTCATTTTTTCACCTCTAATCACAGCCCTAACACTTCCAAAGTAATATCTCAGAGTTTCAGAAACTGTGCCTACGTGACCGCAGCTCAGATGAGGAGGGGGGTTCTGGGAGGTGTTGAACCCGGTCTAATACTCTTTGCTGGATTGGTGAATCCATCTTAATCAGCATGGCTCTCTACCTTTTGCCAGAGCAAACGGTGGAGCTATTTCAGAGCCAGCGCTAAATATCGCACAGAATAATGAAATATTATCAGCTCGCAAACAAGACCAGACATTCGGCATTGACATTCAGATTTTGCATTATTTTTTTGAGCAAATAGAGGTCCTTTAAAAAAAAAAAAATGCATTGGCTTTTAGGTATTGTGTTATTTGTTTTGGGTAAAAGGGCCGGTTTTCCTGAAAGCAGACTGTGTGATTACAAGAACATTTCATCTAGTAATTTTAGCAAAGATTTAACAGAGCAAAATTTGGCTGCATTGTGAGGGAGTCACCAATCTTTCCCGCCTCTTTAATTACTTACAAAACACCCATATAATTATTTAAACACAGGTTCACAAGAAACAGCCTCCTCATTCTACTAAACTGACTGCTATCATCAGTTTTGACATTTTATTCTGGAAAATTATATATGCCTCGGTCAAAACAACTGAACACTGAAAGTAACCCGTCTATCAGCTATGTGTAGAAATAAGGAAAAAAAATTCAGAGTTTGGATTAAATTTTACGAAACACAGAAAAATCACATGCTGCTAAAATCTTGTAGGTCAAATTAATTATTGGAAATGTAAGTTTTATTTATCCAAACAACTTTAACACCAAACCAGCTATTGTTTTTATTAAGGGATGTGCCCAAATACGAATACCATGTTCGGAAAGGAATGACGTGTACTACAGAACCCCTAAATGGAAATAAATAGACCAATTTGGAGTAGACATCACAGTTACTTCACTTGCATTGTGCATTGTGGTGGCAGAAAAACACTGGTAACAAGTGAAGGAAAATGGGTAAAAGAAAAAAATTATCGTTGTGCCTTTGGATGTTAGAATCGGAATGCAAATAATTTTTCTAGAATACTGTCATCTAAGATGCCTTTTAAAGCTAAACCCAGATGTTTAAACGGACAGACCAATGGATGTAACTTGCTATGATTACTCTACTTGTAAAGCATTAATTTGATTTAAACAATAGGTCAGAATAATATTTACATATGCAGTTCATACACTCTAAAAATGCTGGGTTATTTAGTTTTTTTTTAACCGAAATGCTGGGTTCAGCCTGTTGGGTAATTTTATTGAGTTGTTTTTAATATTTTTACCCAGGTGCTGGGTAGTTTTTTGCAATGCTGGGTTATTATTATTATTTTTTTTACCCAAATGCTGGGTTTAGCTTGTTGGGTCATTTTATTGGGTTATTTTTAATATTTTTTTTTAACCAGGTGCTGGGTAGTTATTCTGTAACTAAGCTGCTGGGCCATTTTTAATGCTGGGTTATTTTTTTTTACTCAAACAACCGAGCTGTTGAGATACAGTCAGAGCATCTAATTTTTGCATCCTATACAGTAGAGAGTGGTTCTCAGCGCTGTCATCTACGTCTTCAGCGAAATAAAGGTTTGTATACATTTTATTTTATTTTAATAAAGTCTTTAGTGTGCTGTAAATTCTATTATTTTACACAACACAATTTACATGAGATGAGATCAGTGTCAGTAGCGGTCTATTCGAATGATAGAAACATCTTTTGCCTTGCATAACTCGTTATAATACTGAATTTAATTTAATTTAATGTTAAAATATTCTCTCTAATATCAGTAATGTTTTTATGGGCAGGTTATGAAGTCAGTCACAACATCTTTCAGCTACGAGTAAAATGCAAGGCGGCAATCTGAGGATCGTAGTTCCCAGACGAACAACAGTCCATCGCCGGCTCAGATTTCGGCGACACACTGGCACGAGAATTAGCATTTCAGTGAAAAGTGATTACAAAGAATGGTTGAATACACTTAATTTAAAATGCTACTTTGAAATCTTACATTTTTTATTTCTGAAAAGATTGCTGAATGAGTTTAACGGTATGTAATATTGTAAACTATGATGTATAAACCCAAATAAATTCAATTTGTTTTATATTTTTGTCCATGGATGTTCTTGCTTAATAAAACATCTTTTTATTAGTGATGTTGCTTCTATAATTTCATATTTCTGACTTTATAACTCGATTTAACGCAACAATAGCAAGTTTTCAATTCTGAGCGCAATAAAAGCCAGAAGTGTGGTATATAAACTCATGATTCTGAGCCGAGGGGAAAATAGAGAATGACAAGATTTGATTGATTTTTCTGATCAGAATTGTGTATATATAGAAAAAATAATAAAGTCAGAATTTTTAAAAATAAACTCAAATTTACCTTTTTTTTTATTCTCTTTTTCAATGGCTTCCATAGACTGCCACTTGAAAACTGTCATTTTCTACCACGAGATCTCCACCAACAACAAACGTCATCACTGTTTGCAAACACTGAATTGGTCTATACCTCACAATTCGCTGGGTAATTAAAATGTATATTAATACGCGTTCGCTTTTTACTGTTAGAGATTCACAATCACATACTCTGTGTATACTAAGGAGCGGCAGTACTTACCACACATTTCACAAGATTAGATGTTTATCAGTGGTGCTCAGGATCTGCAAATCATTCACTATCATCCTATCAGTCATCTCTTTTTATTCTGTTTATGTGGTAAGTAAAATTTTATGTACAGTAAAGTGAAAGCGGCGAGTGACATATTGTCAAGTATGGTGACCCATACTTGAAATTGGCCCTCTGCATTTAACCCATCCAAGTGCACACACACAGCAGTGAGAAGTGAACCAACACACACAAACACACTGTGAACACACACCGGAGCAGTGGGCAGCCATTGCTCCAGCGCCCAGGGAGCAACTGGGGGTTCAGTGCCTTGCTCAAGGGCACTTCAGTCATGGTATTGAAGTTGGAAAGAGCGCTGTTTTATTCACAATCTCCACCTTCAATTCCTACCGGTGTGGGAATCGAACCGGCAACCTTTGGGTTACAAGCTCAACTCTCTCACCATTAGGCCATGGCTGCCCAGAACTGTAACAGGCTATCAATAGAGCGGCTAACCATGTTCTTTTAGTCGCTTCGTAGAACACGTTTTCCATGTCTTACCGAATACAGATTCAAAATTCAGGCAGATCCCTATATGGAAAAAATATAAGAACTCAGACTAGGTCAGACTAAGGTTATATATACAGTATGGCTGTGCTACACCCATTTCATATAAAAGATGTATAACTAAACTGAGTCTGCCTTCTGCCTGCATTCTTTTCCATTGTTTTGTAATTTCAAAACCAGAAAAAAACACACATTCTGTCCCTCCCAATCACAGCTACATTTTTCACCAGGAAAAGGCAAAGAGACAGCAATAAAAAGCAAAAAGAATTGTTTCCCCCCCACTCCTTTTTCATTTCCAAGGGGAAATGTAGTGAAAGACAGAAGTGCAGTACTGTAATATGTTTAAGTGGGTAGCTTTGGGCTGGCCATGTGATCCAGCCACCGACAGAGGGTCAAGCCATTGTAATACTCATTCAGTGGAGAGGCAGAGGATGTGCTGTGCTTATAATGTTTGTTTTGGGCTAGACAGCTACTTTCTCTCTCATATCAGCTCTGGGTCCTGTGTGAAACAACACCTCACAGATATTTACCAGAGTAACTTTTTTTGATAGAACGATGGAAGATAGATAGAACGATAGAACGATAGAACGATAGATAGATAGATAGATAGATAGATAGATAGATAGATAGATAGATAGATAGATAGATAGATAGATAGATAGATAGATGGTCCTTTATCGAAACAGCAAGTCAACCACACATATGACCCACCTGCTGCTCTTGAACTGACAATCTCTCAATCTGTCTCTTTTCCTTTGTCTTTCTATCTTTTTCTCACACCTAGGCCTTTTGTTTCATTAGAGCACACAGATGCGCTGATGCTTACTGAATTACAGACGAGTGTTGCCAACCCAAACCAGATGGGTCCAATCTATATTCAGATTAGCTATTTCTCTTCATTCATAATAATCCACACTGTTACCCTTCGGTTCATGACAGTTGGCTCACATCGACTGTCTGACGCTCCCTTCACCTTTGTTCCAGCCACAACAGCACAAAATTGACAAATTATGTAAGTGTATTATAGTGGATAGTCACATTTAGATATCAGATCATAATCTGAAATGTGATTGGTCCACAATACGGTTAGAGGATATATCTAATTTGCATACTTAAGCATGTTGTACATCTTTGTCATATTATTTTCATCACTAAAATCTTAAGCTTACACAAAGGAGAGTAAGACAAGTCACCAAACATATGTCATTGGACTTCTTGGCTCACGCTGGACAAATTTATATCTGGATATTTATATTGTGGCGGGAGGGAAGAACGACAGACACAGTGGGTGTGGCATCAGGCCTCGGAGAGGCTTTTATTAAACAGAAAATGAAAGGAAAGTGTCCAAAGGGAAAATAAAGTGTCCAAATAAAAGGGGGATCTGGTGTCCTCGTGTGCTGGGGTTTCGTGAAGGATGGGCAGTGTTCGATAGGGAAGGGTCCAGGTAAGGGGCGGAGTCCGGCGGCCGCACGCGCTTCCCGCTTGGGACCGGGGTGCTAGGGCGGCGGCATCTCTTGTGGCTTCGTCCCTCTCGAGCTGTCCGGTGCTTCCAGCTGGGAATCTACGGCCCGGCATCCTGGCCCGTCGGCCGTCTCTTGTGCGGTCTTCAGCCGGACCGCGGGTCCGGTGGCTCGTCCTCCTGGCGGCGCGGGATTCCCTCTTCACCCCTTCCTGGACCCGCGAGGACACCAGCGTGCATGCACGGGGGAGAGACCGGTCTCCTGAGGAGAGGCGCGCTCGGGATTTAAACAGCGGCGGTGATGAGGCTTCATTTCCTTCACGTGTTCCTCATCACACGCCGCCAGCCCGAGACGATTACCCGCCCATCCTCTCCCCTACACACCCACTCCCGTCGGGAGCCTGGAGAAGGGCGGCGAATAAGGGACGGGGTGGTGATGATAATTAGGGGGGAGGCAGCCGAGTCGTCACAATATCATACGATAAAACTCCTCATTCTGGACAACTTTGCCTCTAGAACCATTGCTGTCAATTAAATAATTTCTTAAATGATTGAGAAGATCTAAAAAACCTACTTTTGAGAACTAGTCCTAGGTTTTTCAGTCAATCTGGGGGAAAAACACTGCAGTACAATTAGCTGGACTCTCTAGATCAATAATTACCAAAAACAATGTTGAAATTTGCCCTTTGGGAAGCTATAATGAGATTGTTTAGAAAGGAGGCCATTCCAAATTTACCTAAAATCCTATAAAGTCTAAAGAAAAACTCAAAACTTCACGAAACCTGCTGAGCACATGCGACAGGTGATTCTAAACAAGCATGCAAAGGAGACCGGACCACAGCTGGAACTATAACAGTCATAAACATAAACATAGTAAATTACCTGGATTTGCCAAAAATGTTTTTTAAATCATTGATTTATGTGGTTACAGGCTTGCTACATACTGAATTTTTTTATATACTGTATTTTATATACTCATATGTGCTTAAATGCCTTAAAGTGCTTGAACCCAGGTAATTATTACTATCATTAAATAAATAAATGTTATTTATAATATTTTGTTGTTGTTGTTTTGTATTTTTATTTATTTAAATGAGTTCATCTTGCTTTTAGGATAAATAATGCCTACTTTTGAAGTGGTAATGTATAAAATCATAAAAACCCAGCTGCAGGGTAAACTGCATCATGCTCAATCTTTGAATGATCGGATTTAGTAAAAAGCAACACAGTTTATTCCACTCTTCCCAACTGTTTGGAATGTAGTATAATTTGGGAACCAATATTTCCAATCTAGAATACTATTAAGGATGCACAGCATGCAAACTAGGATGCAGGCTTTATGTATTCTCCTGGTCAGCAGCTCTCCATGATGAATTAGGCACAGAGACAAACTGAACAGATAATGTGAACTGGATGGCAGCCATTGCTTCCTCAGACATTCTGATTCTGTGTAATTTGATTGGTTGCCCGCATTAATTCAGTCAGGCTGGAGATTTTTAAGATACTCAGCTCCCGCTCAGCTTCAGACTGCATTTAAAGCATTTCTCTCTCAAACACGTGCAGCCGAGCATGACCGCATATCATACGCTGAGACACAAACCCGTAAACAACATTCGAGTGAAAAAGGCAGTCACAGAAAGATAAATGTGCAAGTTAGTTGTGTTAGTTGCTGTATGTGATTTCATGTTTCAATTAAGTTTCCTTTAAAAGCTTAAAACCCTGTTTTGTTTTAGATGATTGTGTTGCATTTCATTTGATTGACGTGTGATGCAGTTTGCACAACGCATTTGAAGTTAAACACCAGGCATGTTTAATTCCTTGTTTGCTGTTAGTACAAGAAATTTGGCTAACTAAAAATTCTCCAATTTAAAGGAACATACCTGTTGAAGTCATAACAGAAATGCTTTTACAGAGAGGTTTTTCACGCCAAGCGTTAAAGCCTCATGAAATGCATTATCAATTATCATTGATTAGTTGCTACATTCCTATATAGATTACATATTCACAGTTTCAGAAGCCAGATCAAATGGATTCATATCCCCTGAAGCAGCCGAGCTAATGAGAAACCAAGTTGTGAAACTCAACTCAACTCAACTCAACACAAGCAAAGGCTTGTGGTCTGAGAGAGGGCTACTCTTGGTGGAGAGCAGGAAGAGAGAGAGGGGGAAAAAAAGCCGAGAAGAGGAAGAATGGAGGGATTGGGCGTCAGCCGATGGATGCAATTAAGGGCGAGTAGCATTTCTTTAGGATTCATCTTCAAAAGCACACAGAAATGCTTGGAGAGGTCTGCGTTCTGCAGATACAGGCCGCAGCTTTACTCTGTGTCCCACCACTCAGCCTGTTGACATAGCCGTCTTAATTTGCTTTTTTTAATTCGCCATGCTTTCCGTCTGTCTCTGCTGAGAAATTATCCACTCTCTGCCCGGCTTTTCCCCATCTCGTCCGCTTCTGACAGTAGCGCTTTGTGGAACGGCTGCGATACTCGCAATCCCCCAGCTGGGGTCAGAGGTCACCCTTACAAGCACAAGTGTTCCGTCTCCTCTCAAACTTCCACGCCAATCAACCCACGATTCCAGGACGTGAAGCCTCTTCTCATTGCTCACCCCCTGCGGTTTATTAGATTGGAGTGGGAGGGAAGAATAAAGCAGGTAAAGAGGCAGGTACGGCTGGAGCTAATGGTGAAAGCTGCATACAGTAATCATCAGACTGTTGGCCGCAGAGACGCAACACTCAAATAGTTCATTATAAGATGACACAACCAATTTGTAGCAGGGGCGGCAGCAATCTCAAAAATCTCCCCTGACAAAAGCATTTAGATTAGACTGCTTTTCAACCAGGAGAGCACTGACACGAATCGCTACGCTCAACTGGGGGAATGGAATCTGTTTTAATTCTCCTCCAGGCAAACATAAAACTGTCCAGGTAAGTCATTTACGGAGAGAGAGAGGGACCGTTTCGCCCAAAGAAGATCTCTTTGTCTCGTATGCGTGCTACGCTAAGACTATTCATCTATTTGTTACATTTCCTTCCATTATTTCTCTTATAATCTTCCTTTACTGGCTCAGCTCATGAATGCTAATAGCTCTCTTGGAACAACATCGCAGTGTCGATTATTTCCGATCGGAAAGCGACTTGCTCCTTTTTTTATCCCGGCGATTGTAATACACATGTGAATGAATCCAGCTAGATGAAGCTGGTGGGTGAAAATGGAGTGAGGTGCTATTTCATCTAATAAATATAATTCCGTAATTACATTCTGAAAGAAGTGCTTAGACCCCGCTGGCTCTAAAGAATCTCCCAGAGTGCAAGACCACCGCTCACATCTCAGCCAGACCTAATGAACTCCAATACTGCGCCATCAAGTAGATTCTTTACACTCCCTTTTTCATTTTATAGTTACTCTATTCCACAAAAAAAATGCAAAGCAGATGCTCTGTTGCTCAGAATGAGGGCTTAGGCCTTCGTGTCTTATCACGCTACATGCAGAAGCCCCAGTCTGATTCCTCTACAGCTCGTGTTAGCAAAGCCAAACTCTACAAAGCGGCATGAAGACAAATTCAGGAAGGGCCAGGGGGAAAGGAAGCATCTAATCCTGGAACACAAACATCAGAAACAGAAAAGACATGTTGGCTATGTTTGGCAGGGACTGGGGAAATTCAGCAACAAAAGAAAGAGGTGTTAGTTTGCTAATAGCCCTTTTAAGTGTCAGTGTAAATATTTGTGCATTTCCACACACAGAGTGTTGGTCAAGTGTCCAAATGTGAGATGCTAAATAAATGAGCTTCTCCCTGCAGAACTGAAGCATCAGCCCTTAAACGCAGGTCACTGGGGACCTGACGCGACAGGCTCCGCTCTTACGGCTGTTTCCAAGAAGAGCGTATCTAAGGGACTATTTGTTTATTCCATCAAGGCTAAAAGAAAGCCGCACAATGCAAGCTTGGCGTATGTGACTTAGTGTTTGAATTTGTGTGTGTGTGTGTGTGTGTGTGTGTGTGTATACAATGCAAACAGTAACGACAAAGAATGCATGAGAAGTGTTGGACTTTCATACTAGAGTGGTACTTAATGTGGGTGGTTTCTAACAGGGTTGTATGCCATTTATATTTAAATTGCATATGCATTTTAAATTTCAATGCAATTCTTCCATTTGAACCACAAACAGGACCTAGAATTGCAATTGCAAAAAATTGTCTGTATATTTCAAAAAATATATATAGTTGAATAATAGATTGATTCTGTTCCAAATTAAAAAGCCCACTATAAAATAACAAAATTTGCTCCAGCACTAATGTTTATGAGTGCATGCATATGAGAGCAGCATGATGGAGATGCTCTCAGATCCATGTGTCACACTGATTAAGTTCAGTGAGAGTTTAGACCAGACTAAATCAGGGGCTCGATTTGTTTGGATACGAATCCTTAGGCTCGGTTTTATTGCTCAAATTAGCCGAGCCGGTCCTTGTCCTGTATGCCCTTAATTAACAAGCCTTCAATTCCCCTATTAATTAGAACAAGCTATTAGCTATTTTATATCACTCTTCATTTGTCGACAATTAAAAGGCCAATTATTAAAAGCATGCCACACGGTTAATTGTGCGAGGGGATGGGCAGCCGCATCAGTGTGAAGATGCTGGAGACCTGAGAGAATCAGAGTGGAAGATTTCTCTGAGCTTTACTGTTTGACAGATAAAAGTTCTGCTACTTCCTGATGCTGCAGAGAAGACTGTGTCAATGAATATGTTAAGAATTTACAGTCAGATGATCATTATCACTGATCAAGGTTAATTTTGCAGTAATGACTGGCTTACTGTACATCGAAATAAAAAGAATACCCGTATTTATACACTAACATATGTGACTCTGGACCACAAAACCATCGTAAGTAGAACAGGTATGTTTGTAGCAATAGCCAACAATAAATTGTATGGGTCAAAATTATAAATTGTTCTTTTATGCCAAAAATCATTAGGATATTAAGTACAGATCATGTTCTATGAAGATATTTTGTAAATCTCCTACCGTAAATATATCAAAACTTAATTTTTGATTTGTAATATGCATTGCTAAGAACTTCATTTGGACAATTTTAAAGGTGATTTTCTCAATATTTAGATTTTTTCCACACTCAGATTCCACATTTTCAACTAGTTGTATCTCGGCCAAATATTGTCCTAACAAACCATACATTAATGGAAAGCTTATTTATTCAGCTTTCAGTTGATGTATAAATTTCAGTTACAAAAAACTGTTTTTTTTTTTTTTTGGTCCTGGGTCACATATTAACATAATTTACAGATTATGTCTGTGCAAAGTCAAATCCAATCACAAATCCTAATCTATGCTAGTACTTTCGTCTGGTATTTAAACTGAGGAAACACTGAAACAAACAAGAGTTGCAAAATTCCCACACATACACATATGCAGCTACCAATTTGCTATACTTTGATCACTCGCTAATGTTAGCCTGAGGAAAATGATGGGGAGTGTTAAAAACTATGTGTCTCTTAAAGATTTCATCAACATCTACAGTATGTGCAGGACACAAAAAGCCACAGGGAAGATTTTCTGTTTCTCAAACATGCAGATTACACTTGCTTAAAGGAATAGTTTAACCAAAAATAAAAATGTTATCATTAAATACCCTTATGTTAATCCGTAAAAAGTTCGTTCACTTTCAGAATACAAACTAAGATTATTTCTGATGAAATCCAAAAGCTTTCTGACCAACAATGGAACTGAAATGCTCCAGAAAGGTAGTAATAAAATAGTAAAAAGAAAGGTAGTAAAAAAACATCAATCAAATAGTCCATGTAACATCAGTGGTTCAACCATATTGTAATGAAGGTGAGAATACTTTTAGTGTCCAAAGAAAATCTCTCGGATTTCATCAGAAATAATAACTAATTGTGTTAGTTACCTGAACAAAGGTCTTGCAGGTTTGGAATGACATGAGGGTGAGCAATTAATGACAGAATTTCATTTTTGGGTGAACTCTCCCTTTCATTTTCAAGGAATAATTCACCCAAAATATAGAAGTACAGAAGGCTTTGTCACTCATCCTTAGATAACATTTTCAGGGAGCAGGTATAAGGCCTTAGGTTTTTACCTGACATAAACATCAGCAACTTGCACAAGGCCAGAGGACAAAAAGATAAACAGGAAAAAAAAGAGACTTATCTAGTATCTTTAAAAACAGTTCTCTTAGGTTCAAGACCTGAGAGCACTCATGATCATATAATACAGCAGAAACATTACCAATTTTTCCCTGCATCAAGATCTATACATACTTTTCAAAAACCTAAGTGCTAAGCAATGGCAAAAATAAGATTAATCAGTCTAATGCACTGCACTGCAGCACAAATGCATTCCCATTTAGACGCGGACCCCCTCTTGGCCACTATAATCAAAGAGCAATGTAAGCCATTACGAAATTACTTCCATCATAGCTTCCGTGCCAAGCTCTTCCGTCTCACATTGGCATTCACCGTGTCAGATGTTTGGAGCGACCCTCAAAACCTGAGCCATAAACCACGCCGACACAGAAATTCAGCGTTAGAGCCTCTTGGAAGGGACAGAATGGGGACACAAAACAAAATGGCTTTTCAGTCTGATGGACTGAACCCAAGAAACTCAACGAACCCAATGCTGTCCCTTCCATCACTCATTGTAAGCATCTGTAACAAGGCGGAGGAAACTTTTTTTGTTTTTTATATTTGGTTAGTGCATTGTGTTGTACAATGAGATCCAAAAGTTCACTTGTTCAAACAAATAAATAAATATATACACAGTTGAGGTCAAAAGTTTACATGCACATTCCAAAATGCATGTTATTTTAGATTTAGTACTGACCTTTACATATTGTCCACAAGAAAAAAATAAGTTGAATTTACCAAAATGACTCCGTTCAAAAGTTTACATACACTTTATTCTTAATACTGTGTTGTTACCTGAATGATCCACAGATGTTTTTTTGTTTTTTTTGTGACAGTTGTTCATGAGTCCCTTGAACTGCCCGCTGTTCCTCAGAAAAATCTTTCAGGTCCCACAAATTATTTGGTTTTTCAGCATTTTTGTGTATTTGAACCCTTTCCAACAATGACTATGATTTTGAGATCCATCTTTTCACACTGAGGACAACTGAGGGACTTGTGCAACTATAACACAAGGTTTGAACGCTTACTGATGCTCCAGAAGGAAAAATTATGCATTAAGAGCCAGGGGTGTAAACTTTTGAACAGAATGAAGATTTGTACATTTTTCTTATTTTGTCCAAATATCATTTTTTTTTCATATAGTACTGAAGCTACAGAAGATACTTACATGTTTCTCAGAAGACAAACTAAGTTAAATTTACCCTGATCTTCAAATTCAAAAAGTTTTCACCCCCCGGCTCTTATTGCATCTTTTCTTTTTTTTTTTTTTTTTTGGAGCATCAGTGAGCATTTGGACTATCTGTAAGTTGCATAGATCCCTCAGTTGTCCTCAGTGTGAACAGGTGGATCTCAAAATCAAACAGTCATTGTTGGAAAAAGTTCAAAAACACAAGAATGCTGAAAGCCAAAGAAAAGCCAAAGATTTATTGCGAGGAAATATTAAAGAAATCCTCCAAAAATAAGGAAGAAACATTTGATGTACAACCCACATGCCACCTTACGTTGTTTGTTTCAACAGTACACAGACCCTGAAGACTCCCTGAGCGACCAGAGGCCCATGGGGTCCACAGAGAAAGAGGGTGAAAGAGATGGAGAACGAAGGAGAGTGAGGAAAGAGTTTCCTCTCCTCTAAGGTGAGCTTCCCCTACCCACAGCTTAACCAATCAGACTCAACAGCAGGAGCCCAGTGATTGACAGGGCAATTACCGCTAGCAGCCTCTCTGGTGGATCCGGAGACATCTCCAAATACAATTTCACTATTTTGTTACATCAGACGTTCACAGGAAGGATTTAGTACAAAAGCAAAATTGCCAGGCGGACTCATGGTGGAGCAGTCCTGCTGGTGGAAAACTTCCATGCGGCGTGTGTGCGTGCGTGTTTTCATTCCACGCTTTTTTCATAAAAACATACCCTTGGCCAAGGTTATTTCCCACTAACCCCTGTGCTATTTTTGAAAGTATTTTTCTCAATAATAGTTTTTCTCTTTGAGGAGTGATAGAAGAGGTCTTTGCTGTCGGTAAGAGGAGAGAGACACCATTAAAAGTAGCTCTTTAAATACATAAACGTAAGGACAGCGGTGAGCTACTTATTATGGTAATAAGAATGGCTTTTTACAATGATACATTAAGACAAGGAGCAAGCCAGTCTTTTTACACTGTACACTAGGGGAGAGTGGGGTAAACTGTGCCACTTTTTTAACTGAAGTTGTCCTCCAAGCAAGGAGAAATGAGCAATAATGAATAAACCTTTGATTTATATTAGAATGCATTAGAAGGTCTTAAAAAGAAAGTCCATACCAAAAAAAAGAAGCCTGCATTTGTTTGATCCAAAATCCAGCAAAGCAGTAATATTGCGAAATATCTTCAGTGTCTCCAGTCTTCAGTGTCACATGATCCTTCAGAATGAATTCTAATATGCTGATTTGCTGTTCAAAAAAACACATTATTTTTATTATTATTTAAAACAGTTGAGTACATTTTTTCAGGATTCTTTGATGCATAGAAAGATTTAAAGATCAGCATTTATCGGAAATAAAATGCTTTTGTAACATTACACATTATAACATTCAAAAGCTTGGAGTCAGTATAATTTTCTTTTTTGGGAAAGAAATAATAGAAATTAATAATTTTATTTAGCAAGGATGCTAAAGTGATGATAAAGACATTTATAATGTTACAGATGTTACATAGAAAAGATTTCTATGCTGTTCTTCTTAACTTTTTAGTCATCAAAAAAACCTGAAAAAAATCTACTCAGCTGTTTTCAACATAATAATAATAAATGTTTTTTGAGCAGCAAATCAGAATATTATAATGATTTCTGAAGGATGTGACTGGAGTAATGATGCTAAAAATTCTGCTTTGACATCAAAAGAATACATTATATTTTAAAATATATTTAAATAGAAAGTAGTTATTTTAAATAACAAAAATAGTGCAAAATTTGACTGTTTTTGCTGTACATTCAAAAGAAATAATACTTTTATTCAGAAAGGACGCATTCAATTGGTCAAGTGACAGTAAAGACAACTTAATCTCAATTTTACAAAAGATTTCAATTTCAAATAAATCCTGAAAATGTATCATGATTTTCACAAAAATATTAGGCAGCACAACTGTTTTTAACACCGGTAACAAGAAGAAATATTTCTTAAACACCAAATCATCATATTTTAATGATTTATGAAGAATTATTTGACACTAGAGACTACAGAACATGGCTGCATTAAGTTACATTTTAAAATATATTAAAACAGAAAAAGTGATTTTACTGTGCCAAGTTATTATCATTTACAAAAAGCTTATCAGTTTTGTCATGTGCATCTCTCAGTCACAGGGAGCTGTGACATACATGAAACACAGTTTGCCAAGATTAAGGCTGTGACACATCTTACCCCGCCCTCCCCCTATAAAAAAAACGTCATTTTGCCTTGCAGTTCTCCTGCAGGCATTTGAATCCACATTAATTCACAAGTGACAGCTCTGTAGCTTTGTGCCGGGAGATGAAAAGCTCTGTTGCAATCACAGCTGCAATCCTTCACTGTTCTTTGAAACGACATCCAGCGCAGGTCTGATCGCCGCAAAAGTTTCTTGTTTTTCGGTACGGATGGCATCCGCTCTTCTCTGCCTCCACTGCATGCTGGGAGTTCCCAGAAGCATCTGCTGAGAGTGCCACAGAGCTCTCCATATTCACAGAACCCAGAACGCCAGAAGCTCAGTGACACTCCACTCGCCGCGCTTGCCGTTTATGCCGGCAGAAAGAAGCTGCTTGCTAATTCTCCGCTCTATCAGGCTAACAAATAAGCCCACACGGTGGGGGGTGGGAATGGGAGGGGGGGGCAGCTTTTTGGAGTTGAGAAGGTTGTCACCTTGGAGTGTGAATGAAGAGGGGAAAAAGCTTTCCATAAAAAGAGATGAGAAAATAAGAGACAGGGAAGATACACAGAGGCACTTCTGCAGAGACGACACAATCTGCTTATTATTCTGAACTTAAATCACTTTAGTGGATGCTAAAAACATGCTAGAAGTGGCTAAACTCAAATCATCCTATAATAACTGGAGAAAGCATTCATTACGAAGAATATATGCGGCACAGAAGAAAATGTATACCATCACACAACTTTGTTTGAATGGCTGTCAATAGAAAGATGCTGCCATAGTCTAGTGTAATCTAACCACACAAAACATAAACCTATTGAGATAAATTTATTACAGTGAGGGAAAAAATTATTTGATCCCCTGCAGATTTTGTACATTTGCCCACTAACAAAGAAATGATCAGTCTATAATTTTAATGGTAATTTTAACAGTGAGAGACAGAATAAAAAAAAAATTTTAATCCAGAAAAATGCATTTTAAAAAAAAGTTCTAAATTGATTTGCATTCGATTTATTTTTTTGGCATTTCTGCTTTTATTATGATAGGACAGACCAGTAATGACAGGAAACGAAGTGGGAGAGAGATAGGGGGCGGGATCGGAAATGGTCCTCGAGTCGGGATTCGAACAGAGGATGCCCGAAGCACAACGGCGCTGTATGTCGGCGCACTGCCCACAAGGCTATCGGCGCCGACAATTGATTTGCATTTTAATGAGTGAAATAAGTATTTGATACCCTATCAATCAGCAAGATTTCTGGCTCCCATTTGGAAGTGCTCCTAATCTCAGCTTGTTACCTGTATAAAAGACACCAGTCCACAGAAGCAATCAATCAATCAACCAGATTCCAAACTCTCCACCATGGCCAAGACCAAAGAGCTGTCCAAGGATGTCAGGGACAAGATTGTAGACCTACAGAAGGCTGGAATGGGCTACAAGACCATCGCCAAGCAGCTTGGTGAGAAGGTGACAACTGTTGATGCGATTATTCTCGATTGAAAGAAACACAAAATAACTGTCAATCTCCCACGGTCTGGGGCTCCATGCAAGATCTCACCTCGTAGAGTTTCAATGATCATGAGAACGGTGAGGAATCAGCCCAGAATTACACGGTAGGATCTGGTCAATGATCTCAAGGCAGCTGGGACCATAGTCACCAAGAAAATAATTGGTAACTCTACGCCGTGATGGACTGAAATCATGCAGTGCCCGCAAGGTCCCCCTGCTCAAGAAAGCACATGTACAGGCCGGTCTGAAGTTTGCCAATGAACAACTGAATGATTCCGAGGAGGACTGGGTGAAAGTGTTGTGGTCAGATGAGACCAAAATCGAGCTCTTTGGTATCAACTCAACTTGCCGTGTTTGGAGGAGGGGGAATGCTGCCTATGACAAGAACACCATTCCCACTTCAAACATGGAGGTGAAAACATTATGCTTTGGGGGTGTTTTTCTGTTAAGGGGACAGGACAACTGCACCACATCAAAGGGACGATGGACGGGGCCATATACCATCAAATCTTGGGTGAGAACCTCCTTCCCTCAGCCAGGGCATTGAAAATGGGTGTTGGATGGGTATTCCAGCATGACCCAAAACACATAGCCAAAGCAAAAAAGGAGTGGCACAAGAAGAAGCACATTACAGTCTTAGAGTGGCCTAGTCAGTCACTAGACCTTAATCCCACAGAAAATATGTGGAGGGAGCTGAAGGTTCGAGTTGCTAAATCAAAACCTCAATGACTTGGAGAGGATCTACAAAGAGGAGCGGGACAAAATCCCTCCTGAGATGTGTGCAAAATTATAGACTGATAATTTCTTTGTCAGTTGGCAAACGTACAAAATCAGCAGGAGATGTAATAATTTTTTTCCTTGCCTTATATGCTAGCTTCCTTTCCATGTTAGGGCATTATATATGGTCTCAGGACCATCTTTCACACCATTGAGGAGCTCTAAAACACGTTAATTACTCACCCTCATATGGTTCCAAACCTGTAAAACCTTCATCTTCGTTCACACAAATTAAAATATTTTTAATGCGTCATTGTGAGCGTGCCTCAAAGACACAGAAGAGAAGAATTGTTGAATAAGTCATTATTTTTGTTTTCTTAGCACACAAAAATGCTCTTAGCTTCATAAAATTAAAGTTGAACCACTGATGTCACATTGACTATTTTAACGATTATCCTTACTACCTTTCTAGGCCTTGAACATGATAGTTGCATTGCTACCTATACAGGGTCAGAAAGCTCTCGGATTTTATCAAAAATATCTCACAGGTTTGGAATGACATGAGCGTGAGTAATTAATGACAGAATTTTCATTTTTGGGTGAATTATCCCTGTAAGAACAACAGGTTAACCACATTTAAGATCAACAAAAGAATGTAGGGCTGGTGAGGAAAGTATGTGGAAACAAGTCAGTACTGTAGTAATAATAACCATAATAATAGAGTGAACAAAAGATTTGACTTCTAAACTTATGTTTCCTTCCTTTTTCTATAATTACTTGCAAGTAAAACTACTTGATTTGTATCTTTGCTGTTTTAATTTGTTCTTTTGCTTGCAATTTGTTTCTTCGTTCATTATTTTTTTGATTACAGACTGTTTACTTGAATAATTATTAGAAAACTTAAATCAAAAATCCACTGTTATGTTTGCTATGATATTCAACTTTTTTTTTTCTTGAATCAAAATTGGTATTGAGAAATGTAAAATTTCTCTGGTATCCACCACTAAAATGATTGTCTTGTGACAATCCTAAAGGGGTTAAATAAACATCAATATCTGCTATATAGTCTCATTTAACTTCACTAACAAAACTCCCTTAAGATGAAATACATAGGTCTGGTTGACAGACTTCTTTGAAAAGAAACAAGCGGCAGAATCACTTGTGAGAAGAGAGAGAGTTAAGAGAACCAATGATGCAGAAGAAAACGAGGTACAGTCTATCCTACAATAAGCACCCAGAATCTCAATATGGCCATAGAATGGATCTAATGTGTCAGGAGGATCAGCAGTCAAAGGTCTCTCTCACTCTCTCCTTTGCTGAATACTAAACAGCTCTCAGTCCTGTGAAAAGCTCACAACCACTCCATCCTCCCACTTAAAAGCAATAAGCCCAATGCATCAGTCCTCTACACCACTGCCAGCCTGCTAAAACACGACCACATGGACGACAGCGCAAGAGAGTGATACCTATAACTAGTCCAAAACCCCCATTAGGCTAACAACAGTCTCAGCCACGCAAACAGAACGCTCAAAGCTCCATTTTTGATTGCCTGGCTATGAGTCAGGGTACACAAGTTCATCCAAAGAAACAAAGTTGTGTTACTGGACTTGCTAAAATTTGGGTTCATGGCACAAAATCTTTGAAATATGTTTAATAGATTTGTTTGTGCCATAGCATTGCTGCAGAATTCCTATGAGAATTTGTTGCGACATGGGACTACATTTCTGAGTTGTAGGCTGGTATTCTGCTAAGAGTGTACAGTCTGAAACTAGCCTATGTACAGTATCTAACAAAAGTGAGTACACCCCTCACATTTTAGCAACCATTTTAGTATATATTCTTAAGGGACAATACTATAGAAATGAAACCTGGACATGAATGTGCAGCTTGTATAGCAGTATTTTTACTGTCTTTATTGTCCTCTTAAAATAACTTAACTTGCATCCATTACTGTAAAAATAGCTGGCAACAAAAGTGAGTACACCCTAAGTGATAACAGCATTATGTCGTTTAACCATCCAAAGCCACATGTCCTATTCATCATGTTAATGTTTTTCTCTGCTTGACAGGACCATACAAAGTTGTGTATCTTGTATTAGAGCAGTTAAAATTTGGTGCTTGAGTACAATTCTTTCATACTGGCTTCTCATGGCAAAGAACTCTCTGAGGATTTGAGAATTAGAATTGTTGCTCTCCACAAAGATGGCCATGGCAAAGATGTTCAGTAACACACTAAAACTGAGTAACAGTACAGTGGCCACGATCATACAGAGGTTTTCCAAGACCGGTTCCATTTGGAATAGGCCTCGCAAAGGTCGATCAACGAAGTTCTGATGCATCAGGTGCAGAACCTGGCTTGAAAAAAAGATGCATGAGTGCTGCCAGCATTGCTTAAAAGGTTGCAGAAGTAGAAGGTCAGCTTGTCAGTGCACAGACCATACACCGCACACTGCAACAAGTCAGTTTGCATAGGCGTCGCCTTAAAAGTAAGCGTAATCTGAAGCTGGCTCACAAGAAAGCCCACAAACAGTTTGCTGAAGACAACCTGTCCAAGAGCATGAATTACTGGAACCATGTCCTGTGGTCTAATGAGACTATAAGATAAACTTGTTTGGCTCAGATGGTGTCTAGCATGTGTGGCGATGCCCTGGTGAGGAGTACTAAGAAAATTGTGTCTTGCCTACAGTCAAGCATGGTGGTGGTAGAATCATGATCTGGGGCTGCATGAGTGCTACTCACTTTTGTGACATTGTATATACTGGGAGTTTTTGAAAAGTAAAAAAAAAATAAAAAATAATAATAATAATATTATATATATATATATATATATATATATATATATATATATATATATATATATGACAAATTTTCACATCTGTCCCGTTAACTCCTGGAGGACGATCTTCTTAAATGCCCTTATCTTTAATGGGGAGTCTTGCTCAGCTAATCTCTACAGAATCCCCCACAGGTGCTTAGGAGTGTTTGGGTTAAGATTGGGTGGAATATTTGTCCACTGAAGGACTTTCACCTTGGGAGAATGAATATCTTCATTGCCATGTTGAAAAAACGCCCAACAATGCAGGGAATGAGGAGAGGGTGGCATCTTCAGTTTCAGTTTTTTGTATTACATCACACAGTGGTGGGTGAATTCATGACAGCGTTGATAAAGCACAACTCCCTCACACCTTCAGCACTCATTCATCTCTATAGAAGAGCTTTACCACCACTGAACATCACTGTGGGAACCAGACACTTCTCACTGTATTCCTCCTATAGCAACACCAAAACATTTTGGATGCTGTTAGATCCGAAATGATTGACTTGGTCTCATGAGTATGGATTCCCAGAAGTCTATATTTTGTAAATATGGGCCTTGGAAAAAGCTAAATGAGTTTATTATGCTTAGGCTACAGTAAGTCATTCTGGTGTGGATAAACCACCATGCATGTCACTTCTGCACGATGCATCTTACTCTGTGAGATAAAGTGTCACTTTCTTCATAGTTTTTGCTGGCTCTGAGACACTTTCTTGGTGTTTCTCCAGCTCTTTTTCTAGCAAAAACTCACTCATCACTAAATGAAAGCTTAATGTGAAGATCTAATTATTTCAGGGGCCTTTTTACGAATCCATTTTTTTTTTTATTTCAGTGTTACTACACTTAAAACAATAATTTGGTATTTTTCTTATACCACTGTCCTTTTTTATGCTAAGAAAAAGTCTCCTGACAATTCTCTCTCAAGTGGTTTTATTAATGTCAGCATTAAGTTTGTGTATGATTCAGTGGGCTATATAACACATTTAGTTGTCAAGAAACTACTTATCTTTAACAGTTAACAACAATTTTTATTCTATAAATTTTGTTTTATTTTATTTAATTAGAAAGTTTTATTCAGTAACTTTCAGGAGGGTGTACTCATTTTTGCAACACAACATTTTATCACTTTGATAAGAAAATTGTATTTTCCTGCATAATTTTAACATTCTTCTTTGGTAACTGATCAAGTAGACTTGCTGGAATATTATATCTCTAAAGAACCCTAACATGTCTTCTAAGTAAAGAGTGATTGCTGAATTTGTTAAGTTTCAGAGGGCGTGTACTCATTTATGCTGTGCACTGTATATACATGTTATAAAAACTAACAGACCAGAAGAAAATACTATACATTACACAATAAAACTTTTTGAATTCAAAGATCAGGGTAAATCTTGTAAATCTTATATTGTCTTCCGGGAAACATGTAAGTATCTTTTGTAACTTCTGAAGGGCAATACTAAATGAAAGAAATATGATATTTAGGCAAAAAAGAAAAGAAAAATGTACACATTCTTTTCTTTTCTGAACTTCATTCTGTTCAAAAGTTTACACCCCCTGGCTCTTAATGCATATTTTTTCCTTCTGAAGCATCAGTGAGTGTTTGAACCTTCTGTAATAGTTGCATATGAGTCCCTCAGTTGTCCTCAGTGTGAAAAGATGGATCTCAAAATCATACAGTCATTTTTGGAAAGGATTCAAATACACCAAGATGCTGAAAAAACAAAGAATTTGTGGGACCTAGAGGATATTTTGTATCATCCCTCTTATTTTAGTAAAATAATTAGCATTTTGCAGATTGCAAGGTGTATATAAAAACTATGGTTGCTCATTGTCCATTTCCTGTCCAAGTGGGTGGTTCTTGGCCTGAATATGCTATAGTGTGGACCAGAATATGCTAGACTAAATGACTAGCTATTGTACGCAAGACTAGGCAACTTCATATTAATGAGACTTATGATCTTTCTCTAGATGCAGCATGCCGTGCCGCGAGTTCTTTCAGAACAGACAGACAGGAGGTCAAAATGAAGAACAAAGACAGACTGTCTGAAATGATTGGTTGCCGTCTTGTGTGGTGTAGCTCCAGTGCTGTCAGATCTTCAGCTGTAAGATGTTGCTTGTCAGCTGTTATAACCTGCTTCTGGAACTTCCCTCACCCTGATAATTACTGCACCTGTTGCTGGACTGTAGGCGCATAAACACGCGCATATATCCAGAAACAAACATGCACGCATCCAAGTTCCAATCTGATGCCTGTCTGTCTATCATGGAGGCCAAGAACAGATGAGCCCCAGGCGGCACACACACGTACGCGCACACACACGCAAACACAGGGCTCCAGCATCAGCCAGCCTTGAGGAAGAACGGTCTCTGCAGATAGAGATAAAGGTTTCAACTTTCAGGTTAAAAGTGACTTTTTCTACAAATAAAGGCAGCAATGGCAATCTGTTCTCTTCTTTTTTTTTTCTTAAACTATCTCTCTCTCCTTTTCTCACTCTCTCTCTCTCCCACGCTCAATCTTTTTTTCTTGACTTTATCCAATGCTGCATACAGGGCTGGATCAGACAGTTAAAGCTGCTCTTTGCTTTATTTCATATCTACTTGTCAAAGAGAGATTAGCAGTTTTTGAGCTGTTCCACTTTGCTGTCATGATGGAAAATGAACGAAAAGGAGAATGTGAAAGAGAAATTCACGGGCAACAACAATACAAACCAAATACTCAAGAGAAATGAAAGATGGCTGCTTGGGGATTTTAAAACTCAAAACATTGAGATGACAATATTTGTCTGCAAATTTCAAATGTCTTCTGAAATTGCCCCTCAGCAACTATGAATCACAGAAGAATACTTGCATACTTGAGGGACATGCTTAAGGAATCAACCCCTTTCTTTGTTTTAAATAGCCAACAGTCTTTAGTTTATGCTTCTACTACATGGTACAAAAGCTAACCCTAAATGGTACATATTAGTACCTTAGTTCACTTCATAAAATTAAGATTGAACCACTGATATCACATTGACTATTTTAATGATGTCCTTACTCCCTTTCTCGGACTTGAACATGGTAATCGCATTGCTGTCTATGCAGGGTCAGAAAGCTCTCGGATTTCATCCAAAAATATTTTTATTTGTTATTTAAAACATTACGGGTTTGGAACAACATGAGGATGAGTAATTAATGACAGAATTTTTATTTTTGGGTGAATCATCCCTTTAAAGATACATATTAATACTTTAAACATACAAGTGAATATAAAAAGCACTGTAGAAACTAAAAAAATAAAGTACATCGCAAGCAATTAATAGCTGAGAAACATTAGGACTGAAACAACAAAATGTGCTACTTGTTGGTGGTAGTCAGAAGCAGGTGGCATTCATAATTTAAAATTTAGAGGGAAGAGACATTCTTGTTTTAGACAAGTTGAATTTTGGACAGTATCATCATAATTAATTTTTGGCACCATAAAAATCATCATTTAAAACTAAAAAAATAATGCTTTTCTTTTTTTATTACATAATAACAGCAATACTTTTTTTAAGATTACTCACCAACATTTACTCAGACACCTTCACCATTTCTCACATTATCAGGTTATTTGCTATAGTTTAGACAATGGTAATAAAATATGACAAGAGTTCAAGAGTTAAACTGTTTCAAAACAAATTCATCTTGATAATGTCAGATAACTTTGATAGAATGGTATGTAACAAAACATGGTCAGGTCAAAGTGTCAAATCTTTGGTCCCAATTTTTTATCTGGTAGTCCACTGTATGAAGAATTTTTAGGTATAATATGTCACAGTTTACTTTATTTTGCTATTCTCACTTACATAAATTAACTATAGTGTCCTGCACCCACTAGTAAAAAAAATATATCTGGTGTCTGAATAATTTTTGGTACACAACAGATCAATCAATACACAGCTCAAGTGTAAAAATTAGATTTTTTTTATTTTTTTTTAAGTTTAATTAAATTTGTTCTCGTAGTCACACTCATTGTGTTGTCCCTTAGTAATGCAAAGTCATTACAAAATTTAAAAAAGACTTAAGATGATATTGTCCAAAATCCCAGAATTGCAAACTTTTGAAGGATGCTGTATGAACCAGGCAACTAGGAAAAATACTAACAACAATGTTGGCAAAAGGATCAACACTCACCCATTGTCAGTGCACAGCACTCACATTTTAGGAACTGCTTGGATGCTTAAGGTATATATGAAGTGATAAAATACTGTATGGCCACTGCATTTTAAAACCATTGCCACTGCATTTAAAATGAGTACAACATACAAAAAATTTACCTTATGTAGCTCCGCCTCTTTTCAGCCCTGCACTCTTCCATTTTTGTATTTCCAAAGCGTGAAAGTAAGGTACACGCAGTAAAGTACACCATTATATAATCATAGACGTGGATTAAAAGCCATTTTGACTCCAAGGATTCTTTAAGCGTTATTATGGATTATGGACTCATATCTACCATAAGAAATGGTTAAGTTAAAATGCCTTAATAATGAATGGATTTTCTTACAAACACACAGCTTTTCATGTCATAAGAAGTTAATTAATAGACTGGAGTCATGTGGATTACTTTGAGGTTTAAGCAGCTGTTTGGACTTTCCTGACGGTACCCATTGACTACAGAGGATCCACTGATGAGCAAGTGATGTAATGCTAATTTCTTCAAATCTGTTCCGATGAAGAAACAAACTCATCTACATCTTGAAAGGCCTGATGGTTAGTAAATATTAGGCAATTTTTCACTTTTGGGTGAACTATTCCTTTAAGTAGCTTAACTAGCTACATGCCCTTAGTTAGCAAATTTCAACAGGTACTTTATGTTGGTCAACAGCACAGCTACACTGACCAGCACTAAAATCAGCACCTACCAACATAAAAATGCATTCACAACAATGTGATACATGACCACATAAACCCTCGCAATTACTTAAGTTTCACACGCAATCTATTAAATGCCACATATAGCCACTCTACACATATAGCCATTATCACGTGTGTTCTTAAGTGTGTCGTGAGGAAGGAGCATGTGTACCTCCACGCAAAAGTGTGTGTGTAAGGCCTCCCTTTGTGTCGCAGCATGTTGTTTTCACACCTCTATAATTGGATGCGAAACGGAGAGGATCGTCTTGCGTTTGTGTGAGAATTACGTGGTCTTTCCTCGCCTTATTGAAGTCCTAATGCCCGAGTCTGCAGCACAGTGGCGGCGGCCAGCGTGTGGTATGATCAGCTCACCCTGATCCCGCCATCTGATGGCTATCACTGTGGCATTTGTACACAGAGGTTCTCTGTCGCTTCCGCCTGGGTATTCAGAGTCTCTAAATGCTACAGGCTTATTTTCACACCACATGCTGCAGACCGACACAAACGGCGGTCCTTTGAGATCCAGATTGGTAGAAAAAAAATTGCACGACTCAGACAATGACTTTGATGCTGGTGGAAATAAAAGAAATGTCGTCTAATGTCAATCTGCCTCCTCCCTGCTATGAAAATGTTAGAAAGTTAGCAAAAAAAGTTACTTTTTTTGAGAATGGAAGGCAATTGTGTTACAATAAATTACTGTTCGAGGACTGTCACAAAGAGTAGAAATAAGACTGATGGTTGGAGCTGTGACGCAGAGGGTATATTGAGAAGTTTTGTGCTTGTGGCATCCTGGGCTTTTATTATTTTATTATTTACTTAATTAAATCAACGACTGAAACTAGGATTACCAGTCGTGTCAACTGTTGATTATAGCATTTATTTAGATATACTCCTGTTTTCATGTTGAAGCGGATTATAAATATTAATGATAATTAAAGTCCCATGGGTTGCTTTTTACTAAATGAACATACTAAATGAAAAAAAAAATAGCAAAACTAACACATTCAACTTTTTTTGCTTTCTTGAGTTTCTTTTGGCAATATGAAAGATACAACTTTACCTGGCCTTTATTCTTTATTATTGCTATTTTTAAAAATTATTTTTTTTAATAATTTTATCCTTTTACCTGACCCAGTCTTAAAATATGAAAATCCACCATTTAAAATAATTGTTGCTTGTTAAAAACTATGGCATTTGGCAATCTAAAAAAGGTGAAAATTAAGTGAATTGTATTTGCGAGCATAATCATTTTATTCGTATTTTAATTCTGTGTCATTGCGATTTGCATTTTTTCCCCCCAAATTATGCATATATACAGCTAAGGTCAAAAGTTTACACGCACCTTGCAGAATCAGCAAAATGTTAATTATTTTACAAAAATAAGAAGGATCATACAAAATGCATGTTGTTTTTTATTTAAAACTACTGACCTGAATAAGATATTTCACATAAAATATGTTTACATATAGTCCATAAGAGAAAATAATAGTTGAATTTATAAAAATGACCCCCGTTGAAAAGTTTACATACACTTGAATCTTAAAAATGTGGGGTTTTTTTTAGTGATATTTGTTTTCGAGTCCCTTGTTTACTTTGAAGTTAAACTACCCGCTGTTCTTCAGAAAAATCCTTTAGGTCCCACAAATTATTTGGTTTTTCAGCATTTTTGTGTATTTAACCCCTTTTCAACAATGATTGTATGATTTTGAGATCTATCTTTTTACACTGAGGACAACTGAGGGACTCATATGCAACTATTACAGAAGGTTCAAACGCTCACTGATGCTCCAGAAGGAAAAACAATGCATTAAGAGCCAGGGGTGTAAACTTTTGAACAAATATCATATTTTTTCATTTAGTACTGCCCTTCAAAAGCTACAGAAGATACTTACTTGTTTCCCAAATTACAAATAAGTAAAACTTTCCCTGATCTTTAAATTCTAAAAGTTTTCACCCTCCAGCTCTTAATGCATTGTGGTTCCTTCTGGAGAATCAGTGAGCGTTTGAACCTTCTGTAATAGTTGCATATGAGCCCCTCAGTTGTCCTCAGTGTGATCTCAAAATTATACAGTCATTGTTGGAAAGGGTTCAAATACACAAAAATGCTGAAAAACCTAAGAATTTGTGGGATCTGAAGAATTTTTCTGAAGAACAGTGGGCAGTTTAACTGTTCAGGACTAACAAGGGACTCATGAACAACTATCACTACAAAAATGCAGCTGTGGATTATGATCCCTCTTATTTTGGTAAAATAATTAACATTTTGCCCATTCTGCAAGGTGTATATTCTGTAATAAAACCCTATCTATAAAAGAAACTTCCTGCTCCTAATGTATCTACAGCTGAAGAAACACAGCTACTATATAAAGGTAAACAATTTACAAATAATTAATATTTTATCATAATTGCACAGTCTTAGCATTATTAATTACTAAAAAATGGTTTGCAATAAAAACTGAGCCACGGCGCACCACAAACTCCTAAATAACCCTGGCACACTCCTGAGGGAAATGTTAAACACGGGCACGTAGGAGACGTCAACTTGACTGTGAAATGTTTTGCAGTCCATTGTTTTCCGGCAGCATCTCCATCTAATTGTCTTGTCCCATTAGGCCGTGACCAGGGTTTGGCAGAGGAAGACAGGTTCCCTTGGCAGATGCCTGCCATTTGTCTGAATGCCCTTGATCGACTCATGACAGATGTCAAGGCTTCCGTTGAGCGGGTACTCTCCGTCACATGACCTCTGTTCGGCACGTCAGGATAACGTGGCGTAGTGGCTCTCTCGCACGCAGCCGTATGGATGCACGCACACTTCGGCATCCATCAGTTCCCTGCTATTACCTCTGACAGGCCTCACCTGCCCAGACTGCATGGCCCATGCAAATTCAACCTGGCAGATGAGTGTTTGAATGGTAATGCACCACTCTGATTGATACTGATAGGAGGCGGGGATGTGTGTGTGTGCGGGTACGTAGGATTTGCAAACTTAACTTTTCCAAAAGTTGTTGGAAGTGCTCAAGGTACAATGGCACACAAGTCATTTGCACACTGGGACTGAAACTTGTTGCTGGAACAAGTTTGTGAAAACAGCCCCAGGGTGCAGCCAACTATTAAAGCTCTTATAGCTCTTTTCCCCACTGTGTAAGAATCTGTGCAAAACCGATCACAAAACAAATCCTCCATGTTGCTGGCTGACATGATGTCCAGAATCTGGAAGTTAGGAAAACAATTCATCTAAATCTACTAGTGAAAAATGACTTAAAGTTTGTAAAATATGAAATAAATAAATAACAAATACCCAAGAATCACGTATAAATAGTTACAATATGTGTAATATATAATACACTACCATTCGAAAGTCTGGTATAATATATATATATATATATATATATATATATATATATATATATATATATATATATAATTAAAAACTAATTCAATTCCGTAAAGATGCATTAAATTGATCAAAAGGGACAGTAAATACATGTATGATAAGATTTCTATTTTAAATAAATGTTATTCTTATGAACTTTCTATTTATTAAAGAATCCTGAAAAATGTATCACAGTTTTCACAAAAATATTAAGCCGTTTTTAACATTGATAATAAAATAAATGCACCAAATCAGCATATAACAATAATTTCTGAAAGATCATGCAACATTGAAGACTGGAATAATGGCTGCTGAAAATTCAGCTTTGCCATCACAGGAATAAATTACATTAAAAATAAAACAGTTATTTTAAATTGTAATGATATTTCATAATATTAATGTTTTTACTGTATTATTTATGAAATCAAAGAATTCCAGAAGTCCAGAATTAAAACTTCCTGATAATTTACTCACTCCTATGTCATCCAAAATGTCTTTCTTTCTATCTTCAGTCAAAAAAAAAAAATGTTTTTGAAGAAAACATTCCAGGATTTTTCTCCATGCTTCAATGGGGATCAATGGGTTGAAGGTCCAAATTGCAGTTTCAATGCAGATTTAAAGGGCTCTACACAATCCCAGCCGAGGAATAAGGGTCTTATCTAGTGAAACGATTGGCCTATTTCTAAAAAAAAAATATTTATATACTTTTTTTTGACCACAAATGTTCGTCTTGCACTAGCACAAATTCACACATTACATAGTCACGGTGGAAAGGTCAAACATGATGTAGGCAGAAGTACCGCCTCAGTGTTTACAAAGCAAACATGCAAAGAAAGTCAAACGCCCTTTACAAAAAAAAGGTAAAACAATGCCGTCTGACGATTTTGAAGTGGGAGGAAAAAACTAGATTAAAAAAATAAGAGTTGTTCACCCAACCCATGTATTAAATAAATTCAATGCACACAGACTAAAGTAGTTTAAGTCTTTTGTTATTTTAATTGTGATGATTTGGCTCATATTTAACAAAAACCCACATCTCAACAAATTAGAATATGGTGACATGCCAATCAGCTAATCAACTCAAAACCCCTGCAAAGTTTTCCTGAGCCTTCAAAATGGTCTCTTTTAGTTTGGTTCTCTAGACTACACAATCATGGGGAAGACTGCTGATCTGACAGTTGTCCAGAAGACAATCATTGACACCCTTCACAAGGAGGGTAAGCCACAAACATTCACTGCCAAAGAAGCTGGCTGTTCACAGAGTGCTGTATCCAAGCATGTTAACAGAAAGTTGAGTGGAAGGAAAATAAGTGTAAGAAAAAGATGCACAACCAACTGAAAGAACCGCAGCCTTAAGAGGCTTGTCAAGCAAAATCGATTCAAGAATTTGGGAGAACTTCACAAGGAATGAACTGAGGCTGGGGTCAAGGCATCAAGAGCCACCACACACAGATGTGTGTCAAGGAATTTGGCTACAGTTGTCGTATTCCTCTTGTTAACCCACTACTGAACCACAGTCAACGTCAGAAGCGTCTTACCTGGGCTAAGGAGAAGAAGAAATGGACTGTTGCCCAGTGGTCCGAAGTTCTCTTTTCAGATGAGAGCAAGTTTTGTATTTCATTTGGAAACCAAGGTCCTAGATTCTGGAGGAAGGTTGAAGAAGCTCATAGCCCAAGTTGATTGAAGTCCAGTGTTAAGTTTTCACAGTCTGTGATGATTTGGGGTGCAATGTCATCTGCTGGTATTGGTCCATTGTGTTTTTTGAAAACCAAAGTCACTGCACCCGTTTACCAAGTAATTTTAGAGCACTTCATGTTTCCTTCTGCTGACCAGCTTTTTAAAGATGCTGATTTCATTTTCCAGCAGGATTTGGCATCTGCAAATTACCATGGTGTTGGTGTTCTTGACTGGCCAGCAGACACCAGACCTAAACCCCATAGAGAATCTATAGGGTATTGTCAAGAGGAAAATGAGAAATAAGAGACCAAAAAATACAGATGAGCTGAAGGCCACACCTTAGCAATGCCACACACTGATCACCTCCATGCCACGCTGAATTGAGGCAGTAATTACAGCAAAAGGAGCCCCCACCAAGTGTTGAGTAAATATACAGTAAATGAACATACTTTCCAGAAGAACATACTTTTTTTATTGGTCTTATGAAGTATTCTAATTTGTTGAGATAGTGAATTGGTGGGTTTTTATTAAATGTGAGCCAAATCATCACAATTAAAAGAGCCAAAAACTACTTCAGTCTGTGTGCATTGAATTTATTTAATACACAAGTTTCACAATTTGAGTTGAATTACTGAAATAAATTAACTTTTCCACGACATTCAAATTTATTGAGATGCACCTGTATATGTACTTGTAGTATGAGTTTGGCTTAAGTATAGACAAAAATATCAAATAAGCCGTATGTGAAGAATAGCAGAACCCACACTGAGCAGGAAGGATTTGATCTTATCTTCACACTGATGTAGCCATTTAACAGACATCCAAAAATACACACAGCTAGGGGACTGCATTTGTCTTTCACGCATCTCCTCCTCCATGAAGGCAGATGCGTTTCTAATAAAACCATTCCTACCGCAAAGAGTCGAGCTGATTAAAAGGCGCATAAAAACATGTTTAGGGAAAATGGCGCCAGTGTGACGTGCTGTAAACAGTCACGTATAAGGAGTTTGTCCAGCCCGAAGCTCACTTCGTTCTCTGGCATTTCTCATAATTCCTCTATCAACAGCCCTGTCACTGTCCCTTTTTTCTACCCAGACGACATCACCATGGAGACCAAACATCCCCGGCAACACAACCTCTCATCTGGAACATCAAACACACCATTGTCAACTTGGAGAAGGAAGAGAAAGTGAGAAAGCGTTGAATGCTTCCTTTAAGGAACACCAGCAGTGTGAAAACTCGAGAAGGTGGTAACGAAAAATCCTGTTGTTTGCGGGAGAGTGATAAGACAGTCAGATATGATGACAGTGTACACAGTCAAGTCTTATTCGCTGTGTCTGCAGGGCTTGTGTAGAACCCATGCTTGGGCCTGCGTTACACAAACGGGAAGTGGCATAAACTACACATGAAAGATAAGTCGCGGATTTGTTATTTGGAATTAAAGCATGGAAAGCGCAGTGTGTAGGTGGAGATGTGATATTTGCAGAGGGTATGAATACCATTTAGGCCGGCTGGTCGACTTCACCACGGGGGACATCCCATCTCTGTACAGGCTCTTAGTCTTGCTGAAGTTCACAATGTTGAAAATCACCCTCTGAAATAACCAGAAACAGACATTTTTAGTCAGATGGAACCAAGGGTATTCGTATTATATACGAAAATGAACACTAGCAGTGAAGAAAACACCAAAAAAAAGTTGCAACAAAGTGAAAAACAAAAGTTCCCTTTCGAAGGGAACTCCCACTGCGTCCTCTAGAGGGCGCTATGGGGAACGTTGCAACGTGACTCGTGTCTGAAGAATGAATAGAAAAACTACATGAAATGGCCGGCGACAGCGTATGACGTCACGCAGCGCGACCGTCGCTGCCGCTGCGTCACTACCGGGCGACCAACACATAAAAGGGGCGCCAATACAACACAATACATCTTTGTTGTCTTCAGCAATTCTTTGTCTCGGAATGCATACTCTCTCACCAGAGGCACATATGACGTGTGTGGTAATCTGAGGAATACCTGCACTTTCACACTGCCGCAAGCTGTGAGGGAATAACACAAGCAGATCAGCTTTTTGAAAGAGTAGAATGCAATCGATGCATTCATTGCTTGGTTATAACGAGAGGCACGCTCTCATACCTACTTGCACGAATCTCTGCTACGTGGGTGTGGTAAATTACAGCATGTCTGGCTCCCGAGGGAACTAATGTGCTTATAGCGAAAACGCATTCGCAAAGGAGTGAGGTGAGTTTCTCTGTTCCTCATTTTGCATGAGTGTGTTTGCCTCTCGCGGCATTAACAAACGCATTCGCGGCGTCGCATTCGCTTGCTTTTTTTCCTGAGGGAATTTGGCGCTTGGGCGGAGTATATTTAGCTCCCGCGGGAGCCGGATATGTGATGCGCGTCGCGATTGTGGAGTTAATTTACCGCTATAAGAAGGGGATTTCCTAAGACTAATTCAGCCATGATTATGGCAGAACAGTCTTATTAAACTGCAGCTGTCTGAGGCTAGCTGTGTGTTAATTCTTCCCCCTTTAGGGTCTGGAGGCTTTCGGTCAGTTTTTACCTCGGTTGGTCCTTCCTACACACAGATATCTGAGGATGTCTGTGTATTGTTTAAGACATTTCTCTTGTAGCTCTTGCCTAGATGGTGCTGTCTCCCCTGCTAGGGTTTAAGTAGACAGCCCACTCTGTTGGTTTGGGCTGCGTTTAAAAGGACTAACCAGAGGTCTTTTACTGATCTGTTAGTTTCCAAGGCTCAATGGCCCTTTTTTGGATTTATGGGTGAGTACGATCCATTTTCTTTTAATAAAAGAAAAATAACTTCATACTGTCTCAGGCCTGTGTGTTGTCTTTACTTCTCAGAGAAGAAAGTTATGAAGGAGACATACGGCGGATACTCCCCCTCTGATCCTATGGACTATGGTTATGGCAGTGTGCGTCTTCTCCACATCACAGGTCGGATGGTTAACCACCCTTACAGCACATGTTAGACTTGGGATTTTTATGTCCCCCTTTTAAGGTAAGCTCCCTAAGTTTGGTCTTAGGATCGCCCTTAAACATGTTTAACGCTGTCTTCCGCAGGCCTGTTCTGAGAATCCCTCTAACCAGGATAACAGCTTGTGTTCTGTTGAGGCAGAAACATAAGCGCTGGTAGCAATACTTCCCCTTTTTTGAGAGGGTATTTCTTAGAAGTATTACTATGGGAAAAAGGATCTTTCCCTTCTTATCTAGGTTGATTCTCACCTCTACAGGCCTCGTGACGAGCTGGGCTCCCCCCTTTCTGAGGAAAGGGTCCCTAATGAGGGCCCTCTAGGCCAGAGAACGAAAAATGCTCCCTTTTTCTGCGGAAAAGGTTTATTTGAGCACACCCTGGTGACAAATTTTCCTAAACGATGGGTTAAAATCTGTAGAAACTACACCCAGGTTTAGGATTGCTCTTCTTTCTGAGGAAAGGATCTGAGCATCTTTTGGGGTCAAAACACCTCAAAAAGAAAAATTGGCACCTTAGGGTTCATTCTCGTTCCTCAGGCTTTATTTCACTTCCCTTTCTGAGGAAAGGCTTTTAAGAAGTGTCAAACAGGAGAACGAGTTTCCTGTCGTTTCTTCTCCTAGTGAACTACGGGCCTCTATTTTCTGCGGAAACAGAGCCTTTCTAACCTGTTGAGACAGGAGTTCGCTGTGTATGGAGTGCAGCAGGCCACCCTCTAACAATACGCCTGAGGGCGGGGGAAGTGCTCGCTGCAGACTCGGAACAACTAAGGAAAATGCTCCCCTTTTTCTGCGGAAAAGGTTTATTTGAGCACACTTTGGTGCATAAACATTGGGTTTGGACTTCAAAGGTCTCTTATGTGAATGCTCCCCTTTCTGAGGTAAGGGTGTGTTATAAAATGAGCATCACTTTGTGACTCCATTCTTACCCTAGTCTGAGGGCTGAGGTAAGGCCTATAACAGTGTTCCCCTTTTTGAGAAAAGGATTTGAGCACTCCCCTTTTTGGAGATGTAAAAGTCTTATCCTAGTCTGAGGGCTGGGATAAGGCTTGATGCAGAGTCTGCACCCAGGTTTAATAATGCTCTCCTTTCTGAGGAAAGGATTTGAGCCTTTTTTGACACCAAAAAATTCTCGATCTCCTCGTTTCACTTCCCTTTTTGAGAAAAGGTTTATGAAGTGTCAAAACCAATAGGACGGGTTTTCCTCCCTAAATCAGGGCCTGGAAGCCAGCCTCAAACGGTAATTCAGGAGAATCTAATATGGCACCTACCGCTCCCCTTTCCGAGGAAAGGGTTCCTAGAGCAGTAGAGACATGCTCCTCTCTGTTATACAGGCTGTGTGGACTGGCGTGCACGCTCCCCCCTCCAATGGGTTCCTGAGAGCAGTGCCCCCTTATGAAGGATTATCCTCCCTGGGGTTCAGGGCTTAAGGATTTGTCCTCTACCATCGTCCACTATTACAGGATGGTTCAGCTACCATGTTTATCTCTGTTCACAGGTAGCTTGCGAGCTTCTGTCCGGAGTAGGAAACTTTTATCTGAGGATAAAAGCCTTTCTTCTGTCTACTTAGACAGCATGGAGCTGGTAGTGAAACCCCCTGGGAAAACACTCTCCTTAAATCCGATCATCTCGGTAAGTGTCCCACGCTACGCCTGGGCATCTTTAATAAAGACCACAAGAATGGCAGGTCCGTATTCATATGGGCTTTATAAAATCCACATGTTGGTAAGTTCCCACCAAGCTCTGGGTTCTTCTCTTAAACCCTTTATGGTATGGGTCACGCATCTTCGCTTCGTTCCCATTTATTAGAGTTGGCTTATAACCCCGGTCCCCTGGGTTCAACTCTTAGATATCACTGTTGATTTCTACCAACCATCCATTATTAGGACACCTCACTGAGGTGGCTCCTTGCAAGTCTAAATCTCTGAGGAGATTTAGCCGTTTCCTCCAGAAGGAATTATTTCTAATTCCAAGCCTTAGAACTGTTCACTGGGTTCTAACCCAGATTCAGGTAAGTTAGGTACAGTTCAGGCACTGGCCGTGGAGGACAACGCTTAGGCTGTCACTACGTCCTAGCAGGGGCAATTCTCTGAATTGATGCTAGTACTACCTATACGTTTTAGTATGCACTCCCCTCAGCATGGCAGCGTTGGTATATTGTTCCCCATAGCGCCCTCTAGAGGACGCAGTGGGAGTTCCCTTCGAAAGGGAACGTCTCAGGTTACGTATGTAACCTTGGTTCCCTGAGAACAGGGAACGAGACACTGCGTCCTCTAGACCTTTTTTCGCCATGCTTAGGACAAACAATGCTTCCGACATTAAGATGTATTGTGTTGTATTGGCGCCCCTTTTATGTGTTGGTCGCCCGGTAGTGACGCAGCGGCAGCGACGGTCGCGCTGCGTGACGTCATACGCTGTCGCCGGCCATTTCATGTAGTTTTTCTATTCATTCTTCAGACACGAGTCACGTTGCAACGTTCCCCATAGCGCCCTCTAGAGGACGCAGTGTCTCGTTCCCTGTTCTCAGGGAACCAAGGTTACATACGTAACCTGAGACGTTTTTTTTGTTTGTGACATTAAGGGGCAGGTAAGTCCAAAAATTGGTGGGATCAGAAAAATAAAATAAAACAAAACACTTAATAAATAAATGCTTAGATAACTGTTTAAATAAACATATGGAACCAAGGTTATTTTATTATATATGAAAACAAACACTTGCAATGAAAATAAAAAAAAACTAAAAACTTTTTTGTATGTGACATTAAGGGACACATACATCTAATTAATAAAATAAAATAAATGTTTAAATAAACAAATGGAACCAATGTTATTTTATTATATATGAAAACGAACACTAGCAGTGAAAAAAAAGTGAACTTGCAAGCAAAATAATTTTTTTTTTTTTTAAATTGACATTAAGGGGCTAAAAAATAAAACAAAACACTTAAATAAATGTTTATTTTATTCTAGGTTATTCTTTTATTCTTAGGTTATTCCATTATATATGAAAACGAACATTAGCAGTGGGGGGAAAAAAACAACAAAAGATATAAGTTTGCAAACAAACTAAAAACTAATTAAAATTCAATTAAATTAAATTAAATTAAATTAAATAAAGGAACCAAAGGTATTTTATTGTATATTTTAAAAAGAAAATGAGAGTTTGCAAAGCTTTTTTGTATGTGACATTAAGGGACAGAAAAATAAAATAAAAACACTAGCAGTGGGGGAAAAAATAACAACAACAACAAAATGGGAGTTTGCAAACAAACAAAAAACCAAAAATTTTTTGTATGTAATATTATTGAGCAGATAAATCCAAAAATCGGTGGGATCAAAAAATAAGAATACAAATTTAAAAAAAGAATAAAATAAATCTAAATAAAACAAAACAAAATAAAATACCACTTAACAAATAAATATTTAAATAATTAGTAATTAGTTATTTTATTATGTATGAAAATGAATAATAGCAGACAATAAAAAATACATAAAAAATAAATAAATAAATAAAATGGACGGACGGACAGACAAACAGATAGATACTACACCAAATACTGAAATAGAGTCTCACTGAGATGAACATGCAAACGATCCAAAACAAAACTCTTGATTGTATTAAATAATTATCACATTCTATGCCATGAATTTCTCATTGTTTCCATCTTGTTCTGTGGTCAAGGGCTCTGATTCAGTCCATTCTGCTGAATCATGAATGCCCCAGAGATGCCAGAGTGATGGCAGTTACAATATAGTATTAAATGCAGCAGTTGAGCATTTATAGCTCATTAAGTTGTCTGCAAACACTATAGTACGCTGTGTTATTTGATGAATAAAACTTCAAACTTCACTGAGTACTGAGTATAAAGCAGTTTCTGATCATTTGTTGTGTGTCAGGCAGACAGAACAATTTGTCGTGCTATGTAATCAATATCACACAGAATATACCAACAAAATAAAAACTTTATGAAGCATTAAAACTAACAGCTCTACTTTCAGCAAAGATCTGAAATTCTCAATCGGGCTGCTCTTCACAGAACTTCACAGTAAGTTTCAAAATTAGCAGCGCAAATGGGAAGTGCTGTACGAGACACCAAACGTGTTAAAAGAATCTTACAGGATCTCGCTGACTACGTAATGCGAAGATTGTGTGAACTTACAAGCAAGACAATAGAGACAAAACTGTAGAAGGATGTGAGAGTTTCTCTATTTCCTCTAACATATGTAACTGCACAAATAGCAAAACACAGGTCTGCTACCGGATTTGGAAAAGAAACAACACTGCAAGAAGTAAAGGTCAGGTTACGTCAAGGTAAAAAAAAGACGCAGGGTTTGGCGGTCACGCTCATGTCACACTGTACTTGGACCTCAAGAAAACCTGGGCTACATTCCAATTTGTTTACAATTCATACTGTATATAGAGGCAAGTATGTCCCCAAAAGCATAGTGTGTTAAAAAAAATTGGGTTCCAAAGATGACTACATAACATTTTCAGTGGATATTTGGGCTAATACTACCCTTAACCCCTAGCACTAAGAGAGGAAGAGTTTTTGACTTCTTTAGGCATAGACAATGGTTACGAATGAGACCAAAGCTAAAACATTACCATGATTTTAACGGTAAAAGCCTGTAAAAATGCTACAGTAAAAACCTATTCATTGATTAACAGTAAGTTCCCCTACTATATACGGTAAAAACCTGTATTGGAAATTTCATGCAATTTTACTGTAATATACAGTTTTTGAAGTGAAAACAGAGTGTATAATTTACAGTAAAAAAAAAAATAATGACACTGCCAGAATTCAGAAAATTTTTACAATTTTTTTCAAAATGGTTCTTTTAGAAACTGTTTACTGAAAGGTTCTTTGGGAAACCAAAAATGGTTCTTCTATGGAATCACAGCAAAAAAAACGTCTCTAGGTTACGTATGTAACCCTAGTTCCCTGAGAAGGGAACGAGACACCGCGTCCCCTAGGGGTCGCTATTGGGGAACGCTGCAGCGTGACTCGTGTCTGAAGAATGCATAGAAAAACTCCATGAAATGGCCGGCGACAGCGTATGACGTCACTGCGGCGCGCACGTCGCTGCTGGTACGTCACTACCGGGCGACACAGTATAAAGAGTCGCCGAAGTAAACATACAGCCGCTTCACTGTCTGAAGCTTCTCGTCCGAAGCATGGGAAGAAGCCTAGGGGACGCGGTGTCTCGTTCCCTTCTCAGGGAACTAGGGTTACATACGTAACCTAGAGACGTTCCCTTCCGAGGGAACTCTCACCGCGTCCCCTAGGGGTCGCTATTGGGGAACGGTATACCAACGTCTCCATGCTGAGGGGAGTGCATAGTAGTGAGCACTAAGTGTAAATTCTGTGAGGAATTATCCCTATAGGACGAGGTGACAGCTGTCAGAACGTAACCTCCCCGGCCAAAGCCTGAACTGTTACTCACTTACCTGAATGGGTCAAAGGACCCAGAGCACAGCTCAGGTTGGAATCGGAGATTCCTTCGGAGGAACGGCTAAGTTAATACTTAGACTTAACTAGAACAGGAACTGCCAGTACTACTGAGTCTAGTTCCCTCAGTGAACTGACTCAAAAATAGCGACTAACAGGCCTGTCCCAAGACAGAGACCGTTCTAGCAGGGGTTATCCTCAGATAACGCACCCTGGATAACAGATGGTCAGGAGATATCTGAGGTGATATCGAGTGAAGTTGGGCCCAGGGAGACCGGGGTTTTAAACCAACTCAAAAAATGGGAACGAGTACCGCGTAACCCATACCGTATAGGATTTTAGAAAAGAACCCAAAAACTTGGTGGGAACTTACCACTTATGTGGATTTTTAGGAAGTGCACAAAGATTCCGTGCGCACTTACCACTATTGTGGATTTCAGAAAGTGCCCAGGGTTTAGCGTGGGACACTTACCCTAGTAAAATGGGATTTGGAGACTGTGTTTTCCCCCATTTTGGGGGTTTCATATTAAAGCTCCAGATTTGTCATAGGATGACGAGAATTAAAATAGGGGAGGAACCCTCCCTGATTAGAGAGGGGAGCAATGCTACACCCCAATCAGGACAGACAGTCCGCAAACTGTTAGTCGACTGATGAAATCATGGAGCTACTGACCATCATATAGTGGACGCAGACAGCGGACAGACCCCTAACCCCGACTTGCAGGGAGGAACATCCGTCCTTAAAAAGGGCAATGCTCTGAAGGGACCCTTTAGTGTAAAGGGGAGCGTACTAGACCCAGTCCACATAGATGCCTACTAGGAGAAGGTGATGCTCAGAAATTACCCTTCCTTGTAAGGGGAGCATACTCATCCCACTAGGAGCCGTGCTCTAAACGGGACCCTTGAGAAGGGGAGCGAACGTGCTCAAATCAGGACCTTGAGAAAGATAGGTTATTTCTTCCTTAGCCAAGGGAGAAAAATTCACCATGCGGCAGTGGCGCTGCTTTGAGGGAACCCTAAAAGGTGAGCTGCCAACAGCCTGAGGAGGCTTCAATCGTAGGAGCCTTCGCTTCTAGCATGTTAAGGGTAGGTTTCAAAACCCTGAGAAGCAGGGAGAAATGCCAACACCCGCCAGAAGGTGGTGCTCTAGTAGGACCCTTTCCGCAGAAAGGGGAGCAGCCGTTAGGTCATTTCAAGGTCCTGAAAAAAGGGGGTAACTCCTAGTTAGTCATAAAGCCTGAAGGGGAGGTGACACTCGACCCGGAAGTCAGGCGCAAGCAGGCTCCTAACCCTGATTAACAGAGAGGAAAACCCGCCTGCCAGGAGGCAGCGCTCCGATTTCACCCTTCATCAGAAGGGGAGCTTACTCCTCCTGCCAGGAGCAGCGCTCGAGAGGAACCCTTTTCTCAAAAGGGGAGCAATCATACCTGACTCAGGAAGCCTGATGACAGATTCTACCCAAATAAAGGGGAATTTGTCCACACGACAGTGGTGCTACTGACGAACCTTGAATTAAGGTGAGCTGCTGTCATTGAAGAGCTCTGAGAGGACCCTTTCCGCGGAAAGGGGAGCTACTAAAGTTACTTCAGGTTCCTGAGAAGGGAGCTCCTGGATAGTCATGGTGACAGACTCCTAACCCTGAAGGCCAGGGAGGAACGCCCGTCCCAACGAGGGGCGCTCATTGGGGACCCTTTCCTCGGAAAGGGGAGAGCCCAGCTCGTGCGTGAGGCCTGAAGAGTGAGAATCAGCCTGGACAAGAAGGACAGGCCCCTAACCCAGATGAACCGGGAGGAGAACCTGGCTCTGTCAACGAGAAACAGTACTCTAAATAAACCCCTTCTGCAGAAAGGGGAGTACTACCTCGGTTGAATCGACCCTGCCCTCGGGCTAACAGGGGGATCGACAGACCCCAGTCTAGGTGGACTTATGTTCCTGTCTCAACGGGACATAAATCCCCCGGAGCAGGAACTTATGAGGATAGACTCCTAACCCTGAAGGCCAGGGAGGAACGCCCATCCCATCGAGGGGGCGCTCGTTAGGGACCCTTCCCTTGGGAAGGGGAGAGCCCAGCTCGAGTGTGAGCCTGAAGAGTGAGAATCAGCCTGGACAAGAGGGACAGGCTCCTAACCCAGATGAACCGGGGAGAAAGCCTGGCTTGTCAGCGAGAAGCGGTACTCTGAATAAACCCTTTCCGCGGAAAGGGGAGTGCTACTTTAGTTACTGGAGAACTGAGAAATTGCTCCTTGGAGACAAAACTCAGGAGGTGCTGGAAAGAACCTTCGGCTGATAAGATCACTTCACAGGATCTAAAGTCCACAGAGAGAGTCTGGAAGAGGGATTCTCAGAAAAAGGCCTGCAAAGGACAAATGTTAAACATGCCAAGGGCAATCCTAAGAAAGAAACTTAGGGAGCTTACCTTGAAGAGGACATAAGTCCTATGTCTAACAAATGCTGGGAGGGTGGTTTACCGCACGACCTGTGGCGTGGATAGGACGAACACTGCCGTAACCATAACCCGTAGGATCAGAGGGGGAGCATCCGACGTAAACTCGTCGTGTTTTTCTCTGAAAAGCAAAAACACAACACACAGGCCTGAGACAGTATTAAGTTCTTTTTCTTTATTAAAAGAAAAATATGGATCGTACTCACCCATGAGTGACCTGCATTTAACTCAAACTCAAACAAAACCTGTTTAAGGAGTTAAAATCCAGAACATCGGTAATGGAGGTTCTTATGGGACATAAGAACCGCTGCGTGCAGGGAGCTCATGTTGTAGGGCTCGAACCTGGGCCTTCATGGAGTGAAGGACTCAAAGGCAGTGATCTACCTAGCCCAAATCACATAAATCCAGAAAGGCCAAAGAGCCTGGGAAAAACTAACAGATCAGTGAAAGACCTCCGGTTAGTCCTCCTGAAAACAGCCCAACCCAGCAGAGTGGGCTGTCTATTTAAACCCTAGCAGGGGAGACAGCACCATCTAGGCAAGAGCTTAAAGA
>NC_133375.1:31300079-31570131 GCF_049309525.1 Garra rufa | reverse complement strand
AGCTCAGGTTGGAATCGGAGATTCCTTCGGAGGAACGGCTAAGTTAATACTTAGACTTAACTAGAACAGGAACTGCCAGTACTACTGAGTCTAGTTCCCTCAGTGAACTGACTCAAAAATAGCGACTAACAGGCCTGTCCCAAGACAGAGACCGTTCTAGCAGGGGTTATCCTCAGATAACGCACCCTGGATAACAGATGGTCAGGAGATATCTGAGGTGATATCGAGTGAAGTTGGGCCCAGGGAGACCGGGGTTTTAAACCAACTCAAAAAATGGGAACGAGTACCGCGTAACCCATACCGTATAGGATTTTAGAAAAGAACCCAAAAACTTGGTGGGAACTTACCACTTATGTGGATTTTTAGGAAGTGCACAAAGATTCCGTGCGCACTTACCACTATTGTGGATTTCAGAAAGTGCCCAGGGTTTAGCGTGGGACACTTACCCTAGTAAAATGGGATTTGGAGACTGTGTTTTCCCCCATTTTGGGGGTTTCATATTAAAGCTCCAGATTTGTCATAGGATGACGAGAATTAAAATAGGGGAGGAACCCTCCCTGATTAGAGAGGGGAGCAATGCTACACCCCAATCAGGACAGACAGTCCGCAAACTGTTAGTCGACTGATGAAATCATGGAGCTACTGACCATCATATAGTGGACGCAGACAGCGGACAGACCCCTAACCCCGACTTGCAGGGAGGAACATCCGTCCTTAAAAAGGGCAATGCTCTGAAGGGACCCTTTAGTGTAAAGGGGAGCGTACTAGACCCAGTCCACATAGATGCCTACTAGGAGAAGGTGATGCTCAGAAATTACCCTTCCTTGTAAGGGGAGCATACTCATCCCACTAGGAGCCGTGCTCTAAACGGGACCCTTGAGAAGGGGAGCGAACGTGCTCAAATCAGGACCTTGAGAAAGATAGGTTATTTCTTCCTTAGCCAAGGGAGAAAAATTCACCATGCGGCAGTGGCGCTGCTTTGAGGGAACCCTAAAAGGTGAGCTGCCAACAGCCTGAGGAGGCTTCAATCGTAGGAGCCTTCGCTTCTAGCATGTTAAGGGTAGGTTTCAAAACCCTGAGAAGCAGGGAGAAATGCCAACACCCGCCAGAAGGTGGTGCTCTAGTAGGACCCTTTCCGCAGAAAGGGGAGCAGCCGTTAGGTCATTTCAAGGTCCTGAAAAAAGGGGGTAACTCCTAGTTAGTCATAAAGCCTGAAGGGGAGGTGACACTCGACCCGGAAGTCAGGCGCAAGCAGGCTCCTAACCCTGATTAACAGAGAGGAAAACCCGCCTGCCAGGAGGCAGCGCTCCGATTTCACCCTTCATCAGAAGGGGAGCTTACTCCTCCTGCCAGGAGCAGCGCTCGAGAGGAACCCTTTTCTCAAAAGGGGAGCAATCATACCTGACTCAGGAAGCCTGATGACAGATTCTACCCAAATAAAGGGGAATTTGTCCACACGACAGTGGTGCTACTGACGAACCTTGAATTAAGGTGAGCTGCTGTCATTGAAGAGCTCTGAGAGGACCCTTTCCGCGGAAAGGGGAGCTACTAAAGTTACTTCAGGTTCCTGAGAAGGGAGCTCCTGGATAGTCATGGTGACAGACTCCTAACCCTGAAGGCCAGGGAGGAACGCCCGTCCCAACGAGGGGCGCTCATTGGGGACCCTTTCCTCGGAAAGGGGAGAGCCCAGCTCGTGCGTGAGGCCTGAAGAGTGAGAATCAGCCTGGACAAGAAGGACAGGCCCCTAACCCAGATGAACCGGGAGGAGAACCTGGCTCTGTCAACGAGAAACAGTACTCTAAATAAACCCCTTCTGCAGAAAGGGGAGTACTACCTCGGTTGAATCGACCCTGCCCTCGGGCTAACAGGGGGATCGACAGACCCCAGTCTAGGTGGACTTATGTTCCTGTCTCAACGGGACATAAATCCCCCGGAGCAGGAACTTATGAGGATAGACTCCTAACCCTGAAGGCCAGGGAGGAACGCCCATCCCATCGAGGGGGCGCTCGTTAGGGACCCTTCCCTTGGGAAGGGGAGAGCCCAGCTCGAGTGTGAGCCTGAAGAGTGAGAATCAGCCTGGACAAGAGGGACAGGCTCCTAACCCAGATGAACCGGGGAGAAAGCCTGGCTTGTCAGCGAGAAGCGGTACTCTGAATAAACCCTTTCCGCGGAAAGGGGAGTGCTACTTTAGTTACTGGAGAACTGAGAAATTGCTCCTTGGAGACAAAACTCAGGAGGTGCTGGAAAGAACCTTCGGCTGATAAGATCACTTCACAGGATCTAAAGTCCACAGAGAGAGTCTGGAAGAGGGATTCTCAGAAAAAGGCCTGCAAAGGACAAATGTTAAACATGCCAAGGGCAATCCTAAGAAAGAAACTTAGGGAGCTTACCTTGAAGAGGACATAAGTCCTATGTCTAACAAATGCTGGGAGGGTGGTTTACCGCACGACCTGTGGCGTGGATAGGACGAACACTGCCGTAACCATAACCCGTAGGATCAGAGGGGGAGCATCCGACGTAAACTCGTCGTGTTTTTCTCTGAAAAGCAAAAACACAACACACAGGCCTGAGACAGTATTAAGTTCTTTTTCTTTATTAAAAGAAAAATATGGATCGTACTCACCCATGAGTGACCTGCATTTAACTCAAACTCAAACAAAACCTGTTTAAGGAGTTAAAATCCAGAACATCGGTAATGGAGGTTCTTATGGGACATAAGAACCGCTGCGTGCAGGGAGCTCATGTTGTAGGGCTCGAACCTGGGCCTTCATGGAGTGAAGGACTCAAAGGCAGTGATCTACCTAGCCCAAATCACATAAATCCAGAAAGGCCAAAGAGCCTGGGAAAAACTAACAGATCAGTGAAAGACCTCCGGTTAGTCCTCCTGAAAACAGCCCAACCCAGCAGAGTGGGCTGTCTATTTAAACCCTAGCAGGGGAGACAGCACCATCTAGGCAAGAGCTTAAAGAACTACTTTTATGTTTCCAAACAAAAAGTAATCAGTAAGCCCACACACAGATATCCGCAGATATCTGTATGTGTAGGAAGGACTACCAGAGGTAAAACTGACTGAAAGCCTCCAGCCCTAAAGTAGGAAGAGTTAACGTACAGCTAGCCTCAGACAGCTGTAGTTACTAAGACTGTTCTGCCATGATCTGCATAATCATGGTCGAACTAGTCTAGGAAAATCTCTCCCCTTTATATGTACACATATAAGCATACATAACATACATATGTATATACATATACATGCACACACATATTTTATGGCAGTAAATTAACTCCACAATCGCGACGCGCAGCATATATTCGGCTCCCGCGGGAGCTAAACAAACTCCGCCCAGACGCCAAATTCCCTCGGGAATAAACAAGCAAGGAGCCGCTGGCGACGCCGCGAATGCGTCTGTTAATGCCGCGAGAGGCAAACACACTCATGCAAAATGAGGAACAGAGAAACTCACCTCCCTCTTTTGCGTACTGCGTTTTCGCGATAAGCCCATTAGTCCCTCGGGAGCTGGACGAGCTGTAATTTATCTCACCCACGTAGCAGAGAGTCGTAGCAAGTGGGTATGAGAGCGTGCCTCTCGTTACAAACAAGCAATGAATGCACCGATCGCATTCTACTCTCTCAAGAGGTAATCTTGCTTGCGTTCTCCCCTCACAGCTCGGGCAGTGTGAAAGTGCGGGTATCAGATTACCACACACGTCACCAGCAGGCCTCCGGTGAGAGAATATGCACTCCTAGACAAAGAGAAAGCTGAAGACAGCGAAGAGGGCTGTATGTTTACTTCGGCGACTCTTTATACTGTGTCGCCCGGTAGTGACGTACCAGCAGCGACGTGCGCGCCGCAGTGACGTCATACGCTGTCGCCGGCCATTTCATGGAGTTTTTCTATGCATTCTTCAGACACGAGTCACGCTGCAGCGTTCCCCAATAGCGACCCCTAGGGGACGCGGTGAGAGTTCCCTCGGAAGGGAACTATTTGAAACCTTTATTTTTAAGATATATATTAGTATTTTCTCAGCTTGTGGAAAAGCTGCTTCTGATGAGCTTTGGTTCATTATTTGACTTTCTCATCACCATCTGCTTTTGGTGGTCATCAGTGTATTACAAAGGTACTAAACAGATTTCAATACTTCAATAGTTTGGTAAATTAACATTATATCAGTTAATGAGAAGTGTTTTTTTTTTGTTAATCTAAGTTAAATCCATAAAACCTAAAATATTTCCACCATATTTTTTATGGTAAAATTCTGCCAGTTCAAATTCAATTCATTTTTTTTTTTTTTATGCACAGTAATAATATTTATTTTAGATCATGCTAAATGCTACTGGCACCATGCAAATATAACCAGTATACAACAAAGGCACAATGTAATGCGGTAACGTTTTTTTTTGTTTAGAATAAATTGAAGTTCAGTCATAAAGAAATTAAGTTCCCTTCCGGAGGGAACTCTACGCTGCGTCCTGGTGGACACTATGGGAACTGCCTTCAGCGTGACCGGTTTTGAAGCTCTTATAGAACAACAACAATGACTTTGACATTGGCCGGCGCCAGCCTATGACATCATCACAAGGCGCCTACCAGTATAAAAGGGGTGCTTGTGAATACGTCAACCATCTTTTTGTCCTTCAGACTTACCTTGTTCTAAGCGTGAGTAGAATGATGATTCCTAGAGTAAACAGTTCAGAAAGCGTGCGGATCCGTGTCAGAGAAATCTGACACCAGATGACGTGCACAGCCTGTTTGTTATGTGTTTGGGTGAGAGCACGCGCGCTCTGTTCTTGAGAGTGCAGAGCACGTTCATCGTGAGAGTTTCTCTCTAAGGAAACTCAGCTCTCGTTTGTCCCCTTTCCAGAGGGAATTGGGACATTTATCTGCCCTACGCGGCTCGGGTCCCGTTGCAGCCGAGGCGACACGGAGAACGAGCCCGAGGTGGTTACAGATGAAGCGCGTACACGAGTTGAGAGATGTGTAATCTCTCACGCTCGTCAGCCGCTGACAAGGGCGAGCTGCGGGCGAAGGATGTATTGTTCTTTGACATCCTTTGATACAGCAGCAAGTGCTCTACTGGTTTTAGCCAGGTGAGCAGGATGTGGCTGTTATGGGCGAAAAGTGATTTTCTGAGGTCTCACAGCCTGCCTGCCCCGCGTATGATGAGCTGTTGTCTGTTTGATCTGCGTTGAAAGCACGTGCAGGGGGAGGTTGCTCATAGCAGTTTATATGAGCAATTTCACCATGGCCATAACAGACCAGTCCCCATGTACATCCCATTCCTTCCTGATCTATATAATAGGATCGTGAGGGCATGGGATAAACCATGTTCAGCTCGCACTCATCTATATCAGCATGTTATGCTGATGCAGAGTGAGTGCGTGAGTATGGCAAGCCGTCGATGCCATTGCCTGAAGATACGCTTGCTGTCTCTCGGCGGGGGTGGTGTCGACGCCGAGGGCATACGCGGCAGCGGGTCAGGCTGGTGCTGCCTGTACACAGTGGCAGTGTTGCAGGCGTACCAGGCTGATCTGCTGGAGGATAAAGACCGGTGGAGATGGCTGAGCTGTTTCACACCACAGACTTGTGGGTGAATTTGGAAGACATCGGGGAGAAAGAGGAGTGCTTTCTCCTCGATGCGCCAGTCTCGCCTTCCGAATTATTCTGTACATCCGTTGAGACGAAGATCGACTAATTCAGGGAGGCGGAGGCGTGCTCAGCGGCTAATAGATCCCTTAGATCCTTTGGGTCTGTTATTCCTCACCGGTCTTCATCCCCACCCAAACACAGGGGGAGCCTGGCCCCTCCTGGCCTGCGGGCTGGAGGCAGGACCAGGCGGTTTGTGAGGCCACTCGAGACCCTCCTCCTGGGAGGGGTAGGTCTCAGAGGAGACATGATGTGCGTTATGGGAGACGGGATCGTAGGGAAACGATCCTCTCCCTTCTCCCTCACGTCGTGCGGCCGCCTGCCCTTTTTCCCCCATAAGACTCTGGGGCTGGGCTGATGATAGATTGATAAACTCAATCCGTTGGCCCGGTACATGAACTGACATATATGTGGTTGTGTATATATGTATTCTTTGTCTACCAGCTCCGCTTAGGTGAGACTTTAGTATTTGAGCTACTGAGCTTCTAAGGTCCCTAAGTGTCGAGTGTAGCCAGGTCTTTCCTCGTTTGTGAGGTAGTGTACCGAGACCTCCACTCGTAAATAACTCCGGTAGGGGTTAAGCGTTGTCAGGCTTCCTCTCATTCTGGAGAGTTATCCTTTAAAGCCTCCGCTGTTTTGAGCTTGGCTTAGGCATTAATTATACCTGCTTATGCATGTTTACACACCTACTGGGTGAGATCTCCACCCATCCTATAGTGTAAGCAACCTAGGGTTGAGTGTTGTAGGCTGCCTCTCTTTGTGAGTCAGTGCATTGAAGCCCACGCTCCCCAGGGCTCTGCTTCTAAATTTTTAGGAAGAGGAAAGTTTAGTAAACCCCCATGTGAGTATTTTTATTCAGGCCTCCTCTCTCTGAGAGTTGCGCTGAGGAGATTTTCCCTCTTTTGAGGTTCATGTTTAGGCCGATTTCTCACAGTTCTATCAGCACTGGGCAGTTCTAGTAGCTTGTAGGCTCCTTTGAGCCTCGCTTTTACACTAAGCGTATTGTGGCGGGTCTTCCCTTGGCGAAAGCCCTGTGTTGGACCTCCAGGGTTCACTTTTGTACCCTGTATAGGCGCTTAAAGCTCTGTCCAGATGGTAGTTTAGTATGTAGGCTTACTGAGCCTCATTACTATATTGGGGTTGAGTGTAGTAGGTCTCCCCTCATTGTTAGTGAGTTGTGTTGTTTAAGACCTCCACTCCTAGATTTTCCTGCCACGGTGAGCGTTGTCAGGGTGTTGTAGGCTTCCTCTCGATATGAGAGTCTTTCTGCAGAGGCCTCCACTCTTGAGTGCTGCTGATTAGGTCTTCTCTCGCCTGTGGCGTTATGATGATGATCTGGCTCTCATAGTCTTCCCTATGGCTTAGACTGAGAGCTCTTAGATGTGTTCTCTCTGTGAGAACCATCTAGCTGCAGCCGTCGCTCTCCTTAGAGCTCCGCTTCTAGTACATTCTCACAGTATATAGCTGGTAGGCCCTGTTAAGTCTCGCTAACTATTTTGGTATAGGCTTTTCTCTCCTTAGAGATTCATTTGAAGCCTCCACTCTACAGAGTCATATGTGTAGACTCTCGGGTGAGTTTATGTACTTGTAGCGTTGAGTGTAGCCAGGTCTCCCCTCAGTGAGGGTTGTTATTTGAGACCTCCACTCTCGAGCTTCTCTCTCTAGGGAATATTAGGCTTCTTGTGAGCAAACTGCTACCACTATGACAAGGTTTCCCCCGCTAGAAAGCCTGGGTACCTCCTTAAACCCACAGTAGTGGTGAGTACTCACGTAAAGCTTTGAGCACTCCCTAAAACCCACATAAAGTGGTAAGTGCACACGCAAGTCTTTGGGCACTTTCTAAAATCCACATGAGTGGTAAAGATCCCCCCTAAGGGTTGGGTTCTTTTCTAAAATCCTGTATGGTATGGGTTACGCAGTACTGTGCCGTTCCCATTCTAGAGTTGGTTCTAAAACCTCTGGTTTTTCCCACTCCTTTTTGGTAGCATGGTGTTTCGGGTCTCCTCTCTGCGAGAGTTGTTTGACCCTCACTCTGAAAGAGCTCACTAGGATCATTCTCACAGTCATGACAGCTGATAGGCCCCTTCCTGGCCTCGCTAACTATCCTTGGTGGAGTGCTGATACTACCACTCACCAAGACCAAGTGTTGTCAGGCTTTTCTCTCTCTTTAGAGATTAATTTTTGAAGCCTCCACTCTACAGAGCCCTGCTTTCAGCATGCGAGCCCTGCTGTGAGTCTTGTTATTCCCAAAAAGGCGTTGAGTGTAGCCAGGTCTCCCCTCACCGAGAGTCATTATGCTGAGACCTCCACTCTTAAGAGCTTATCGTAGGATTGAGCGTTGTCAGGCTTCCTCTCATTATAGAGAGTCTTCTATGAAGCCTCCATTCTCCAGAAGCTCCGCTTCCAGTACTTTCAAGTGTGAGTGTAGCCAGGTCTCCCCTCACTGAAGGGTTATTTGAGACCTCCACTCTTAAGAGCTGATGAATTGAGCATTGTCAGGTTTCCTCCATTTTAGAGAGTCTTCTATGAAGCCTCCGTTCTCCAGAAACTCCGCTTCTGTACTTACAAGCGTAAGTGTAGTCAGGTCTCCCCTCAAAAAGGGTTTATGTTTGAGACCTCCACTCTTAAGAGCTTCTCATAGGATTGAGCGTTATCAGGCTTCCTCTCACTATAGAGAGTCTTCTATGAAGCCTCCGTTCTCCAGAAGCTCCGCTTCCAGTACTTCCAAGTGTGAGTGTAGCCAGGTCTCCCCTCACTAAGGGTTATTTGAGACCTCCACTCTTAAGATCTGGTGGATTGAGCATTGAGGTTTCCTCTCACTTTAGAGAGTCTTCTATGAAGCCTCCGTTCTCCAGAAGCTCCGCTTCTGTACTTACAAGCGTGAGTGTAGTCAGGTCTCCCCTCACAAAAGGGTTTATGTTTGAGACCTCCACTCTTAAGAGCTTCTCGTAGGATTGAGCGTTATCAGGCTTCCTCTCACTGTAGAGAGTCTTCTATGAAGCCTCCGTTCTCCAGAAGCTCCGCTTCCAGTACTTCCAAGCGTGAGTGTAGCCAGGTCTCCCCTCACTGAAGGGTTTTTCCAACTCCACTCCAGACAGCACTATTTATAGGATCGAGTGTTGCTAGGCTTCCTCTCATCTAGAGAGTCTTCTTGTAGAAGCCTCCACTCTCCTGAGAAACTCCACTTAGGTGGTTCTATTGCTTAGGTTCTTGGAGCCTCATGAATCACCTCCAGTGTTGAGTGTAGTTTGGTCTCTGACCTCCACTCCCAGAGTTCCCCGCAAGCACAGAGTGTTGCCAGGCTTCCTCTCGTTTAGAGAATCTTTCTGGAGCCTCCGCTCTTCAGAACACCCGCATAGTATGAAGACTTAAGGGTAAGCTTCACTACTTTCTCTAGCGGTGAGTGTAGTTAGGCCTACTCTCGCTTTTTCTGTTTGTCCCATTACCTAGCCCATAGTTAAAGAAATGGATGCACAGTGTTACCAACCTAGCGAAAAGTGTCTAGCAACAATAAATAAACACATAATTGGACAAACCTAATATAGTGAGCGGCAGAGGAGCAACGCTTTCAGTTAAACCAGATATTATGTTGCTTCCAGTGCTGGAAGTGGGCCGGTACGCAGACACTTCTGTATTTTATCCTTTTGCGTACTTGCACTTTTTTGTGCGTACCGGCACTTCTGCCATATTGAATGAATGCAAGCGGAGTCAGCCTACGTTAGGATTGGTGCTGTGGGGTTGATGCGTAAAGCCACATACGAGTATGCAAGCGAAAACGGCGTATTATATGCACGTCAAACACATGCATATCATATGCACGCCAAAGTTAATTTCAGCTTATTAATAGCACGCCAAATAGAAACAGAAAACTTTAACTTTAAACGTGTAAACTCCTAAAAAGTCCAAGGATCGTGAAAGCATTCAAACAGGAAGTTAAAAACAACGATAATAATGCAGAGAATAATGACTTATGTCCAGATGCCGGTAAATGATTCTTTTCAGCGATTGAATCATGATCATAATTCAGGATTTTTTTCAGTCATTATTTCAAATTACTTTGGTTGTCCGATAACAGAAACACTAAAATATAACAATGGAAACATTTTTGTTGAGAACTTGGCTGCATCAAATTACAGTATGTGGGCACCGAGAGGCAAACAAATGTAATAATAAATGTACATTTTGCATGTTCAGAAGAAGTGAGCTGCCCTGTCCGGCAAATAATATAAACAGGCTTGTATAAGTAAATTGCTCAGTGCAAAGAAAGAGAAGTAATGGGAACCTGGTATTTCTATGTTCTTTTTTTTCCATGTGTCAAATAGACATGAACAAGTTATTTGAAAAACATCTATGACCTTTGAAACATGTCTAGTCTTCATCTTCTATGTCGAGTATGGTTTCACTAATAATAAACATATATTTGCTTAAAGCATCCATATTTGTTTATGCCAATGTTGATTAGAATATTAAAAACTTTAAAAAGTATTAATTTAAGGCACATTTAGAACAGATAAAAATGTGCGATTAATCACGAGTTAAGTCTTGACAACCATTTGATTAATCGTGATTAAAAATTTTAATCGATTGACAGCCCTAATATATATATATATTTTTTTTAAATCAATCGTTTCACTAGATAAGACCCTTCTTCCTCGACTGGGATTGTTTAAAGCCCTTTGAAGCTGCATTTAAATTTCATTTTGGAAGTTCAAACTCAGGGGCACCATAGAAGTCCACAATATGGACAGAAATCCTGAAATGTTTTCCTAAAAAAACAATTTCTTTACGACCGAAAAAAGAAAAACTGTAAAATCTGTCAATGTTTGTACTGGAAGTGAACTTCTTTTTTAAGCCAGAATTTGGCCATAGTTAAATTAGGACATTTAAATCATTTTTATAAACATGTCTTTAAAAAAAAAAAAAAAAAAAATACTGCTGTGTATCTTGAGACCAAACAAAGCCACCAATATATTTTAAGATCAGTCAGTGCAAGTTTCTTTTAGTTGAAACAGCTCAGACTTACATTTTAGTCTGGGACTAGGCTTAAAGGGATGGTTCGGAGTAGAATTGACTTCATTGCTATGCACTCCGAAGCCCATGTAAATACCCCATCCGAAGTTTTTTTTTACCTTAGTCAAACATTTATGGAGATATTAGAGTTTTTCGAATTGCTTATTACAGGAGTGAATGGTACATGTGATGTATCTCGTAAATTGCACCACTAAACGTGCAAGTAATCTTACCAAACGTGTACAGTAGTGTAAATAGGTTATGTACTCACAAAACGCTGCATCGGAACATTTGTAAGTCCACCATGAGTGTTTTAAAAACACGTTTTAGCCGATCCCTACTAGTCTCAAAAACTACAAATGGCGACACGTCGACGTCACTTCCCTGGTTTGAAAAAAGCACGTAAAAGTCCTCCTACAAGTTGACATGCACACAGATGTAGTAGGAGGACTTTTACGTGCTTTTTTCAAACCAGGGAAGTGACGTCGACTTGTAGTTTCTGAGACTAGTAGTTCTCGGGTAAAACGTGTTTTTAAAACACTCATGGTGGACTTACAAATGTTCTGATGCAGCGTTTTGTGAGTACATAACCTATTTACACTACTGTACAAGTTTGGTAAGATTACTTGCACGTTTAGTGGTGCAATTTACGGGATACATTACATGTACCATTCACTCCTGTAACAAGCAATTCGAAAAACTCTAATATCTCCATAAATGTTCGACTAAGGTAAAAAAAACTTTGGATGGGGTATTTAGATGGGCTTCGGAGTGCATAGCAATGAAGTCAATTCCACTCCAAACCATCCCTTTAAGCCTTGTTTGTGAAACCGGGGGTTAGTCGACTAAAACTTGACTAAACAAAAACAGGATAAAATTAATTAAATATATATAAAAAGTACAGTTGACACAGGACTAAGACTAAATTAAAAATGGCTGACTTGTACTACGTAGTGGAAGCATAAGAATTGGGACAAAGCCTGGTTCAGTGCTCATTACCTAAAGCTAGTGGTTCTCCATTGTCACGTCCCTTTTTTTACCCACCTGCCATGAGTCTAGACCTGGGGTCGATGCAGCATGACTGGGGCAATCTGAGGGCAGGTGGGTTTGTTTCGAAACCTTTTTCTAATATCATGAGAGAATGAAGTTTATGAAATATGAAGTGTATAAATAGTACAGACAATGCTAATAATGATATGTCCAAACTGTAAATGACTCCTTGTGATAAACCATATCAAATTCCCAATTAAGCCCAGGTGTATAAGTCAACAGCGTGCAAATGAAATCCAATTACAACCATTCTCTCCTTTTTCAGTGCCCGCTTTCTCCACCAACGCCCCCACACATCCCCCCACCCATCCATCCCGCTGTTCCCCTCCCATCAGCGGCTGCAGTCACAGAAGATGGGGGATTGTGGTCGGCCTGAATCAGCCAGGGCTAAAATGACATTTAACTGATGTTCAGACGCGAGGTAGCTGCTGGAACGGGTAGATAAGACCATTGCTGCTGGCATTTCAATTACACTTTTACTGCCCTACACATCTGTTGCCAGCCTACTTTCAGTCTTTTTTTTTCCCCACAGGCAAATACATCCTCATTCCACTACCTTTACATCACGCCACTCTTTCTTCTTCTTTTTTTCCACCACAAAATTCAGATTGTCTGCTTTGGCAGGTGGTTTCTGGGTCTAGACTGGAATGTATTGCTAGATTTGTCTGACTTGAGGGTGGGACGCAGTGGGGTCAGTTCTCTCTCCAGCCCAGTGGTTCTCAACTGGTGGGTCATGACCCAAAAATGGGTCACAGGTCTGTTCTGGGTCATATGACAGCAGGGAAAAAACAATGCTAAATGCAGCTAACAAAATAAAGAGGCATCTCAAAGTTTAAAGGGGAGTAGAAAACAACTGAGAAAGGGCTATATATTGCAAGCCAGATTCAAACACTTCATCTTTCAAAATTGTATCTGTATTGAAACTCACACAGAACAAAGTTGTATGCTGCTGTGAAGTTTAAAGGTGACTCCTTTAGTTGACGTTGTCAAAATTCATCTGTATCATTCGTACCTCTTCACCACTTATATGCATAATACCACAAGAAGCTTCTCTCTCTCTGTCATCATTTGCTACAGCGTCTTCATCACAGTCAACAGGGGAGTTACTCCGAAGAAGGGAGGGGTGTGGGTTAAATTGGACGCAAATCTCATCTCAGGCTCATTAAGAGCTTTATGTAAGAAAGAAAGAGGGAAAATGCACACATACATACTGTAAGTCACTGGTGGGCTCCCTTGCACTAGTTAAGCCAATGTATTTACACTAAGGAGTAATTTGGAGTTGGTTCCCAAAGCAGCACAGCTCAGAGCAGAGCTGGTCATTGAGGAACTGTGAGAAAGGTAAATTTAATTACTGATAGAGAGACAGGAACACATTTCCATCCAGTCTGCCTGAGATGTCATTTCCATCAGGCATGTCAAGTTCTTTCAGTGCTCTTTACACTGACATATTCACACTCACCTGGTGTCTCGTGTCATGGAGCCTGACTTTTGACTTAAAGTATGGCCCACTTTGAAGCTTATTCTAGCATATTATAATCTGATCAACATGTAAATGTAATTTATAGGGTTGGGTATTGACACAAATTTCACAATTCGATTCGAGTTCTATTCACAAACTTGCGATACGAAAAACATAATAAACATTTTAAAAAACTTGACAGATTTATTCAAACATACATACTGAAGAACAGTAAAAAAAAATATAATGAATATATGTTATATGGTGCATATATTTAGCAAATTTTAGCAAAAGTGTTTTTTTTCTGAGGTAAATGTGATATAAATTCACTGTAAACCACGGCTTCTTGGGGCTTATTGCTTTATTTGAGCACCAAATCAGCATATTAGAAAAAATTCTGAGGGATTATGTGACACTGAAGACTGGAGTAATGGCTGCTGAAATCTGATTTACAGTAATAAATTACATTTTAAAATACAGTTGAGGTAAAAAGTTTACACCCCCCTTTCAGAATCTGCAAAATGTTAATTACTTTACCAAAACAAGAGCGATCATAAAAAATGCTATTGTTTATTTAGTACTGACCTGAATAAGATATTTCACCAAATAAAATTTATATATAGGCCACAAGAAAAAATAATAGATGAATTTATAAAAATGATTGAATTGATTCTTAACACTTTGTTCTTACCTGAATGATCCAGAAGGAAAAAACATGCATTAAGAGCCGGGGGGTGAAAACTTTCTGAATTTGAAGATCAGGGTAAATTTAATGTAGTTTGTCTTCTGGGAAACATGTAACTATAGCCACTGAAGGGCAGTACTAAATCAAGAAACATGATATTTAGGCAAAATAATAAAAATGTACACATCTCCATTCTGTTCAAAAGTTTTCACCCCCAGCTCTTAATGCATCATTTTTCCTCCAGGAGTTGTTTTATATTGAAAAGTAAAATAAAGTTAAATGTAAATATACTAAATAAATGTAGAAAATATATCTATAATTTGAAGCAAAAAAAAGATGACGTGGAGGAAGAAAGAAAAGTTAGAAGAAAACATTCTATGCATCATTGCAGACTCTGCAATTATTAAATAATTTTGCACTTCTGTGGCACCATAGCACAATAGCAACCATATCATTTATGTTAACAGCTGCTGTTGTTGTATAGTTAGTGGCTGCATAGCTGTAGTAAAGATCTCATTAAAACCTGATTCAGGGATTAAAGAAGAATCCTCTTATTTACATGAGTCACACACACCTGCTCCAGAGGCGAAGTTCTCCTACATCTCAACAACAAGCTGCTCTGAGCTACACAGGTGAACTAATGATTTACGCTCTGTTAAGAAACAGAGAATAAGAAACCAATAGAGAAGTGAACAAGAAAAAGGCTGCCAACAAGCAATGACCTACCCAGTGCTCCTGAACAGAAATAGCTGGATGTCAAACAGTGTTTGGGGGCAAACGGTGTCTTTTGATACTGATCGATCTGCAGAGTCCTGCTCTGGGGAAAACACTGCTGAAATATTTAAGAGACTTGTCTAAATGGAAGGAGACATAAATAATGTACTTTGCCCTCTGTAAGTCATGTTCTTACTGAGAAAGTTCAATGTAGATATATTAGCTTAATGACACTGAATAATGCAGCATGCAGCGGGGCATAGAAAAGTACATATAGTGACAGGGGTTAAATACAGAGTACACCGATCCATTTACAAAACTAACTGTAAATGACATCACGTTTCAACTATCTGCTCCGAGGAGGCAGTGTCTCCTCAAAATACTGAATGAGAAACATAATACAAAACAATATTACAAAACATAACATTAAAAAGTCTATAAATCACTCGTTTTCCTAAAGAAATATTGTCCAACAGCAACACCAGCAGGTAAAGTTACCGTATCTCTCTCACCTTGCCTGAGCCCATTGAGTTTTAACAGACCCCCTAAATTGTGCAGCAGGGTTGCCAGGTTTCCACAACAAAACCCTCTAATTTCCTACTCAAAACTAGCCCAAGTGCTTTCGGATCGGGTCCCCTGGTGAAAATTGCTTTCAGGGGGATAAATTACACGTTTTTTTGGCAGGGTTCCCCAGGTAAAATTCGCATTCCATGGGCTAAATATCACATTATTGGGGTCGCTTCAATTCGCAGACATTAAAATCAACCTGCGGCAGCAGTGCTAAAGTAGCCCAAATCCACGGGAAAACTGCAGACTTGGCAACACTGTTGTGCAGTGAGTTTTCTGGAGGTAACTGAGAATGAATGGGGGAAAATCATGTGATAGGAGGCAATGCCTTCATATGATTGGATATGACTGGTTATGTTTGGTTGTGATTGGTTTATGCAATAAATTCCACTTCCTGCATCTGCAAATCTCTGAAAGAACAATATAATGGCGTTGATTGGAAGACTAATAAAAAAGTAAGATATAACCACTTTGTTACATCAAAATAAGACTTGAACTGGCTTGAAAACATGATCTGTGGGAGTTTTTATTGGGTAATAAGCTTGGTGAAATTAAATCTGTGTCTGTGACCAATATTTACCAAGCTTTGATGAGTGATGATGCGAAAATGTAAAAAATTGTCATATTAATAAAAATATATATATAAATTACTTCATGAATAAAATCCACTTTTACAACCTTGAGTTATTACTTTAGAATAATAGTAAAATGCTTAAAAACAGAAACTTGATGAGATTCATGGCTTTAATAAGTAAAAATATTGATTGCTATTATTATTATTTTTCCAATGATAGTGTAAGTCAGTGGTTCTCAATCCTGGTCCTGGGGGACCCCTGCTCTGCACATTTTGCATGTCTCCCTTATTTAACACACCTGACTGAGATCATTAGCTTGTTAGTTCAGTTCATGGATCTCTCTCCTCATGAGCTGATGATCTCAATCAGGTGTTAAATAAGGGAAACATGCAAAACGTGCAGAGCAGGGGTCCCCCAGGACCAGGATTGAGAACCACTGGTGTAAGTAATGTTTATTTAACATGGAAAATATTTTATTTATTATTATTATGTATTTTTAATAATCTCAAAACTTTGTTTTTTTTTTGTCCAGGTACACCAACTAAATCTGAGTTCAGATCCAAGACAAGAACAGAAAAAAAAGAAGCAGAATCAGAAAATAATTATTCAACATTGTACTTGAGTTTGTTTTACAAGAAAATACAGTTGTGTTTAAATCAATGTGTTTCTTTGTAATTATTTGTGTAAGCATTTCTGAGTAATAACTGTGAAAATGTTTTTTTTTTTTAAAGATGCAATTTTAATAATTAACAGTGACATTTCTACTGTCCTGCCTTATGTGACAGTCTTGTTTAGTGTAATAGCAGTTTAGCCTCATTACTGTTTTGAATTTATGTATACTATATATAATGTAATTTATATGATAATACAGATTACATCAAAAGAGCTTAACACCCTCATTCTCAATTTTTCTTTGACTCTGGGCATCCTACAAAATATTACCTTGATGTCCACAAAAGAAAGAAATCACAGAGTTTGGAACAATGTAGCTGAGTAAATGAACACAGAATTTGTATTTTCAAGGTGAACTACACCTGTAAACTGAAACGACCAGGTCCAGAGCAATATTCTCAGCCTTAACTTTCTTAAAGAGTTTCTTACAACTGGGCACATGACCTCTAGAAACAAGACGACATGGCCAATACCTGTCCTCAAAGCTCTGCTGTGAAAAATCCAAATCTGATTTAGCACAAACGAAATTTCACATACTGACTAACTGCGAGCATGTCGAGTTGCAATTTAATGTCAGCTTTTAATTTCCTTCTTTAAAAAGGGATGTATTCAATAACTGTGATATCAGATAACAGAAAACTCCGGCAGGCATTTCTGAAGCAGCAGGCATGTAGACCTTTTGTTTGGTTCAGGCATTCAGAGCCTTTTGTGCAGGATTATTTAATTCCACTGGAAAACCAGGAAGTGGGCGCTTTTGCTGTATTCAGTGAAAAGGCAATTGCAATCTACCGCTCCATTGTGTGGCAGCAACACGTGATTCTAACATGTTTAATTAGGTCTCTCCATCGCCTTTGACTGACGGTCCAGCAAAACACAGACGACACAATGCAAAAGGTCACAGTCACTCACACAATGCTGCTCGGAGAGCTTTAAAAGCATTCCATTAACCTACTGATGGCTCCGTGCGCAGCTATGAGGGAAAGACCTTTGTATACGTGTTTGTAATACTTAACCCTATGCCGGTAGCTTATATGTGGGAGTCACGCTATTGTGCATGCAATAAATCAATGTTCTTGTGTGTCCACGTCAACTTACATTTCCCATAATTAACAAAAATGAGATCAAAATGTATTGTAATGCATGGATCGGTCTAAAATGGACTTTTACATCCTTTATAGTCTGATTGCATTAGTTCATTTTGATGCCTCATGGTTCATGATCTCACTCTCCATTCTAACATGACTTAAAGGGACAGTTCACCCAAAAACAAAAATTCTGTCATTAATTACTCACCCTCATGTCATTTTTTTTTTTGAAGATATTTTTGATAAAATCCGAGAGCTTGGTTCAATGGTTCAACCATAATTTTACGAAGTTACAAAAATACTTTTGTGCACAAAGAAAACAAAAATAATGACTTTATTCAACAATTTTGTCTCTTGAAATGACATGAGGGTGAGTAATCAATGACAAAATTTCATTTTTGGGTGAACTATCCCTTTAAAAGAGCTTCTATAGAGCTTTATACAATTCAGACTGATTCAAAGCAGCTTCATAGTACTAAACAGGAGCATAAAATCAATTATGCAAACTTCTTCAAATATGACACAAATTGAAATTCTGCTGCAAAGCTGCTCTACAAAGACAATAGTGTCATTAGTCAGTTCAGTTTAAAAAATGTGTAAAAATCATCATTTATGAAATTCTGCCATAAGCAGCTCTACAGAAGACAATGGTGTTGTTATTCAGCTCGAATCAGTTCAATACTGATTCAATTCTGTTCGATAACAGTGTTGATTCTGCAAAATTAATTAATAATGAAACAAATTTGCAGCTCTAAAGGAAGACAATAGTGTCATCATCCAGCTTAATTCAGTTTGGCTCTCATCCGATGGTGTCAGTGCAGTCAAATTGATTATGTTACTGAATATCAACTGTCTTTTACACCCTCATGAAAGTGGATGGGGATCAGGGCCTGTCAAGATAAAAAAAAAATAGGACAAAACACCATAAAAGCTGCACAGAAGTACTTCAAATGACTTTCTGAGTGTTCTGAAGTCATTCAATAGCTTTGTTTGAGGAACAGACTGAACGTTAAGAAAAATCACACTTGACATCAGTGGTCACCATTCACTTTAAATGTAGAAAAGAAAATAAATTTAGTTTGAAACAGCAGCTACCACAACAAAATTAAGTCAACCTAGGTGAGTTTTCATTTTGAGTAAGGGATGTTTGTCTCCAGATACTGTACATATTACTGATGCCAGGCCACTGGGCTCCGCTTCAAACTGCAAAACTGAACTGTAGTGCCACAATCTCTCACTCAGGATGAGACAAATACATAAACAAAATGGAACAGTGTTGCCATCCTCCTCTATAAAAAGACTCTCTGTTGCTCTCTCTCCCGTTCGCTCGGGGTCTTCCGTCAAGTAAGTGGCGACAGAGAGGTGGAATTGTCAAAAGTGATGGATGACTATCAACCTTCTGCTCTCCCCCTCTTGAGTCCTGGGAGATTTACAGAGCTGCTGACTACCAGGCATGAAAACCAATCTCTTTCTCCATTTCTATCCTTCCCCATATCTCGCCAGCACTCTCTCCGTGTCTTCCTTTTCCCTTCTATCTATCCATCTAACTCTATTATCTTAAGCCATTTCTTTCACCTCTGACAGATTTGGAGAACGGCGTCTATCTATGCAACCAATCAGCTGGCGTCGCTGCCGGGTAGCACGGCGGAATGCAGGTGACACGTCTGTTTCAGACGAGGACGTAAATTGCCGCGGTCTATGACAAGCGTTCCGCCTCCCGTCCTCTCCTCCCAACAGGATGTGGAACGAAATGCGCGCACGTCTAAATGTCGCAATTATAACATCACAAAGGGTGGCACCGTAGGCTAATTGTGCTCTCAAAATAGTAATGGCTTTATTATCACAACTATTTTGGTGAGTGTAATGATCGTTAGGAGGCATTATGTTAATGCAATTAAGCGCTAGCATTATTGTTCCAGACCTCTCTAATTGGGGGGATCTCAGAGGGCACCCTGTTTAAATATACTCAATGATACATTTACACGGCCCCACGGTGAAATGGCAAGGAGAATGAAGAGTTTAAAGATTAATATGCTTATAATAAAAACAAACAAATAACAAACAATACAAACACTGACATAACCAAACTCCTGTTTCCTCTCGCAGCAAGGTCGGCCACCCATTACTGGCTCTAAAACAAGCACGCTAAAAGAACATTGTTATTTTTTCAAAAACCATTTTCAAAAATAATATACCATAGAATAAAACTCATTTGTTAACAAGTGTCACATAAATATCAAGTCAAATAAATAAGCCAGACATTCAGCACCATATTCAGTTAGACTTAAGTTAGTGGTTCTTTTTGAATGATTCATTAAAAGAATCAAACCATAAGATTAATTTGTTCATGAATCAAACCATGTTGGTGGTTTGTTTCTACACACAATAAGCAATGGCAGAAAAATGCATCTATTCTATTCTATTCTATTCTATTCTATTCTATTCTATTCTATGGCTCAGTAATGAATACCAGTCAAAGGTTTTTGAATAGTAAGAGTTTTAATGTTTTTTTAAGTCTCTTCTGATCACCAAGCCTGTATTCATTTGATCCAAAGTACAGCTAAAACAGTAAAACTTTTATTTTTATCTTTACTTTTTATTTTTACCATTTAAAATAACTTTTTTCTATTTGAATATATTTTGAAATGTAATTTATTCCTGTGATTTCAAAGCTGAATTATTTTGTAACATTATACATGTTTTTATCATCACTTTTAAGCAATTTAAAGCATCCTTGCTAAATAAAAGTATTAATTTCTATAATACTATAATATATTTTCTATAATGATTTTGAATGGTATAGTGTGTAATGTTACAAAAGCTTTTTATTTCGGATACATTATGATCTTTGGATCTTTCTATTCATCAAATAATCCTGAGAAAAGTGCTCAACTGTTTTAAATATTGATAATAATAATTTAAAAAAAAATGTTTCTTGAACAGCAAATCAGCTTTGATTTATATTTTCAAATACATTTCTGAAGAATCACGTTACACTTAAGACTAGAGAAATAGCTACTGAAAATTCAGCTTTGCCATCAAAAAATAAATTACACTGTAAAATATATTACAACAGAAAACAGTTATGTTAAATTGTAATAATATTTGACAATATCACTGTTTTTTTATACTCAGCCCTAGTGAGCATAAGAGACCTGTTTCAAAAACATTCAAAAATAAATAAAAAGTCTTACAAACCCTTAACCGCACAGTGTATATGCAGACTTTTAATTTCATGAGTATTTCAGATTTAATAAAAAAAAGGTAATAGTAAAATATTTCTAATGTTGTAAATTGGGCTATGCCAACAGTTGTAAATTCCTCCGAACAGGCATGTGTCACATGCTGTAATAATATGCAAATGTTATTCAAATTGCCATCCAATCGACTGTAGTGAGCCTGTGAGAGTGACCTTAGACTTTAGAAGAGCTGGGCGAGAGAAATGGCTGTTGGCAGGGGTTGCCCTTTTGCTGCACATCTGAGACCATTTGTGTGGTTAGTCTTATGATGGTTAATATGAAGATTTGGGTTAAACCTTGAGTGCTTGTTGAAGATCAGCACAGAGGGCAAATTTCACCATCTAAAAGCCACAGAGAGGCCTGTACTGTGACCTCTCACCATGATCTCTCGCCTTTCTGTCATCACGCAGGCATGCGGTCTACCCCAGGTTAATCAGATATGTTCATGTTTTCCATTCATATTTCATGGCTCATCAAATTCAAATGAATTCTGCTGAAAAAACTGCAACTTTCCATGGAGGTGTAATGTTCTCGTGCTGGCGCCTTGTTAAGATTTTTTTTTAATTTATTTATATTGTGTTTGTTTGTCTATTTTTACGCCACATGACGAGACGGGGCGTGATTACCAACATGCCAGCAGCACGATGAGCAAATTTAGACCGGAGTGAGAACACCATCACAAAAGGCTCTGTGCAAGCACACATATTTTACGGGAAATACACACTTGGGCTGGGATGTCGAAGCTAACTGCTTTTTGAAGTTATTTTTAGATTCTCTCTCACTGCGTCCACTCTCTGTCAGTGGAGCGGTCCATTGGGGCAGCACTGCACAGACAAAAAAAAGATGGAAGGAGAGGGGAAAATACAGAGAGAGAGAGAGAGAGAAAATGGAGGGAAAAAACTGACAAGAGTTGATGTCTGATGTTCTAACAAGCAGGAAACCTCAGTTGACCTGTGGGTGAATCGCTGAGACCATTCCTGACCCACAGACTCTGAATAGCTTTTTAAACATTAAACTTCATAACAATTATGTGGCACACAGAGTTTTTTTGTGCTCTACTGATGCACAGGAAGTTTGGACAGATATTCTAAACATACAGGAAATTTGCATACTTTGTATAATATACATATTATGTATTTTAGCAATAGTAAAAGTAGTATGGTGTTATGCTATTCTTAACATAGCCCATGATTTATTACTTTGTAAACCGTTGCATAAGAGAGACATTGGCTGCATCCAAAATCACTTACTCCTTGAGAAGGTGCTTCTTGGGTTTTACTTTGCGGTTGTTAAAGGGATAGTTCAAACAAAAATGAAAATTCTGTCATGAATTACTCACTCTCACGTTGTTCCAAATCTGTAAGATGTTCAGTCATCTATGGAACACAAATTAAGACATTTTTGATCAAATCTGACAGCTTTCTGAACCTGCATAGACAGCAAAGCAACTATCACGTTCAAGGCCTAGAAAGGTAGTAAGGACATCATTAAAAAAGTCCATGTGACATCAGTGGTTCAACCTTAATGTTATGAAGCTATGAGAATACTTTTTGTGAGAAGAAATTGTTGAATAAAGTCATTCTTTTTGTTTTCTTTGTGCACAATAAGTATTCTCGCATGTATATATCACATGTACATCACATAGCCTATTTTAACAACGTCTTTACTACATTTCTGGGCTTTGAACAGGTCAGTTGCATTGAGCAGAAAGCTCTCGGATTTCATCAATAATGTCTTAATTTATGTTGCGAAGATGTCTTATGGGTTTGGAACCACATGAGGGTGATTAACTAATGACAGAATTTTCATTTTCGGGTGAACTATCCCTTTAAAAAAGGATGTTCAACATAATATGAATGTATGTAGTATAAATGTAACCCGACATAGTACAGTCGTGGCCAAAAGTTTTGAGAATGACACAAATATTAGTTTTCACAAAGTTTGCTGCTAAACTGCTTTTAGATCTTTGTTTCAGTTGTTTCTGTGATGTACTGAAATATAATTACAAGCACTTCATACGTTTCAAAGGCTTTTATTGACAATTACATGACATTTATGCAAAGAGTCTGTATTTGCAGTGTTGGCCCTTCTTTTTCAGGACCTCTGCAATTTGACTGGGCATGCTCTCAATCAACTTCTGGGCCAAATCCTGACTGATAGCAACCCATTCTTTCATAATCACTTCTTGGAGTTTGTCAGAATTAGTGGGTTTTTGTTTGTCCACCCGCCTCTTGAGGATTGACCACAAGTTCTCAATGGGATTAAGATCTGGGGAGTTTCCAGGCCATGGACCCAAAATTTCAACGTTGTTGGATTGTTGGAAGAAGTTGCTGTTGGAGGGTGTTTTGGTACCATTCTTTATTCATGGCTGTGTTTTTGGGCAAAATTGTGAGTGAGCCCACTCCCTTGGATGAGAAGCAACCCCACACATGAATGGTCTCAGGATGCTTTACTGTTGGCATGACACAGGACAGATTGTAGCGCTCACCTTTTCTTCTCCGGACAAGCCTTTTTCCAGATGCCCCAAACAATCGGAAAGAGGCTTCATCTGAGAATATGACTTTGCCCCAGTCCTCAGCAGTCCATTCGCCATACTTTTTGCAGAAGATCAATCTGTCCCTGATGTTTTTTTGGAGAGAAGTAGCTTCTTTGCTGCCCTTCTTGACACCAGGCCATCTTCCAAAAGTCTTGGCCTCACTGTGTGTGCAGATGCGCTCACACCTGCCTGCTGCCATTCCTGAGCAAGCTCTGCACTGGTGGCACTCCGATCCCGCAGCTGAATCCTCTTTAGGAGACGATCCTGGCGCTTACTGGACTTTCTTGGACGCCCTGAAGCCTTCTTAACAATGCAGTGGAAAGTTTTTTTCGGGATTAAGTTAATTTTCATGGCAAAGAAGGACTATGCAATTCATCTGATCACTCTTCATAACATTCTGGAGTATATGCAAATTGCTATTATAAAAACTTCAGCAGCAACTTTTCCAATTTCCAATATTTATGTAATTCTCAAAACTTTTGGCCACGACTGTACACTTACCATATTGTTATTCAACTACTTTTTTATTAATACTGTCAATCCAGACATAGTAATCTTTCATAAACTGTTTTTCACCTACTATATGGTAGGGAAGTATGTGATTTTGGAGGCAGCCATTCTCATTCTAAAAGGATTTGATTGGATAAAATCATCAGTACTTCTGGGGTCTCAGTAATAAAACTTTCCATAGTTTCCATCCTAAAAGTGTAAGTACGCACAAAGTTTTCAGATTTATAAAACCATGCATACACCAGAACCTGCACAAAAATACCTTTATAATTCACAGTCAGGGAAAAATTGTGTGTACATGTGTCTCCACCCCATCTTCTCCCTGAAATAACCATATATGGAGCTTATAACGGCTAGTTTTACTATGCATAACCTCATCTGCTTATCATTTCCATGCATGTTCCCATCCACGTGGCACCATGTTTAACACTGTCAAAGGTACTGACTATAAATGTCATTTGTGCAATGCACATTAATTTTTATTGCTAAAAATCATCCAGTATCCTTGTTTTGTTTTAGAATAAATCAAAAATATTCACAAAAACAGCTGTTTAAAATAGTTCTCAGCTAAATATTTAAAGTAGAGTTGACCTCTAGAGATGATTCCTTTCCACTGGACAAACAATTAAACAATTTAAAATCACATTTTTGGCAGTTTTGCTGATAACAAAACTGCACATACTTTAGCTATTTTTAGTGGACAGAGACAGGCCTATGTACTGCAGCGTACTTGTCTGACTTGACTTGTCAAGTTTTTTTTTTGTTTTGTTTTTTTAAGACCTTGCAAATCTTACCATTTTCTTCCATTTGTATCCTTCAAATACAGTGAAATTTTTAATAATGTTGTGGAGATGCCTTTACATGACATCAACACTTCGCGGTTTTACAATAAGCTATTATCATTGGTCATATTCAAACTGGAGAATGGACCATTTGACCACAAAATTCAGCAGTGTCCGTCATTAATATCGAAGTAAGTGCGCATGCATCACTGATCATTGTTCTCGCTAAAATATTTTCTCATAACAAGAGATCTGCAGTTTAGTTTAAAGATGAACTATTGTGTACCTATAGCACTTCTAGCTGTCATTAAAACAGAGCATGCCACAGGAAAAGTGATCAAGGACATCCACTACAAATATGTCTGAATTCATATAATTTTTGTTTAACTTCTGCGTAATGACTTTATGTAATTTCAGTGCTTATCTCCATTATTGAGAGTGGAATATTTATTGTAAATGTATATATCAAAATAAACAAATTTTTTAAATCATTGTTTACTTCATTACTGTTCTCATTCCAGGAAAAAGAGTTTGTACACATGGTCTAGAATGTTTGTACGCTTTTTTTTTTTTTTTTTACAAATCCTGATATGCATGTATTTTTATAAATCCTGATGTGCGAAATTGCGTATGCATATTTCTAAGCCATTTTGAGCATATGCAACATTTATAAAATGAGACCCCTGATCTGGTAAAAATGAATTTTAGAAGATATAAAAGTACTAAAAGCCACAAAACTCATTCTGATACCATTGGCTCTTTAAGTGCCCACCTCCTCTGGGCCAGCAGCCAATCATATGACAGAGTGGCAGATGGGCAACTTGGAGAGCAAATGCGGTGCTGGCTTCAGTGCGTGTTGGTCTTTTACAGGATGATAAGGTCAAGCACTTTTTTTCTTGTCTTATTTTTTTTCTTTCTCCCTCAAGTCTGCCACTGTACTGAGGTTTTCTGCAATCACGCACACACACAAAAATTTACCACAGGCTTGCGAGAGTCAATATGTTATTCAGTTTTTTTCTCAATCTGCTATAATTACAATACAGCCCCCTGGTCAGAGCTGACACGGCGCCAAAATCTCCCACCGGCCGGAGAATGAGTCACAGAGAGATAAATATTACAGCAGAATGCGTGTATGTGTTTGTGAGAGATTGTTTATGTGTTGGAGGTGAGACAGAGGCTATGAATACCGCTTTCCGGGACAGTTCACACTGTTACTATCAGCAGGTATTCTCTCATCCTTCTAACGTCCAAATGAATATGCAGATTTTAAGGAGAAAAGGGCAAATAAATAAGAGTGCATAAATCTGGCGTTTGTTTGCGTGAACAGAGGGGTTTCCTGCAATCGTACGAGCGCTGACGTTTGACCCCCGCCGTTCTGTAGTGGAGGATGATAGATTTAGCCTTCTGTCCTGCTGCTGTTGGCCCATCAACGCCAGCTGAAATGAGAAAATTGAAGTGGGCCTGTGTTATTGCCTCTGACCCTCTAGAGGCCGAGGCATCGTGGGGTGGATAGACTGAGGGGGAGAGAATGAGATGTGGTTGCGGAGGAGGTAAATAATGGCACAACATTGTTACTCGCTTCCGTCGGCTTCAGAAACGCCACAACCGCTCTAAATAACAAAAAAAAGAAAAGGAAAAAAAGAACAGTGTCAAGAGCCCAAAAATTTCCAACGGCCCTCGACAGCACTGCTGCGTTGGCAGGAAGTGATGTCACAGGTCAGTGTTTTTAATTCGGAGCTATCCCAGGGGTACAACGACCCCTCGGCCCTGCCGGATCAGCAGCGGTGATGGAGGGAGGCTGAGCGCGAGTGGCACGCCATCTCTGTGGAATATCAATCTGCTGCGTCTAACCGTCTCACCCCTCAGCTAACGACCTTATTAATTAATCAGCGCTGAACTGACTCGCTTATTTCTCCCCTTCTCGCCCGCTTGTCTTTAACCCCTCCCTCTTCCTTCCGAGCGTTTTGTAGATGTGAGGTGAGCTCTACCCCCATCTGTGGCTGCAGTACAGCTTGGCAGTGTGAGTTTTTGATTGAGGGGCTGTATAAAAGCAATCTTCCAGACCTGGGGAGGGAGAGGGAGAAAAAGAGAGCGGGCGGGCGACACTCATCTTCCTGCACATTGCACGTCTGGCTGCTTGCCTGCCGGGGCCTGCGTTTCACATAGCACATAGTTTATTATGGTGGCTGCTATCGGGCTCGCAGGCCAGTATCTGCTCAGGATGAAAACAGCGAAGAAAAACCCCATTCAGGGGCATCTGGTGTCTCTGACAGACTTACAAACCAAGACAGAGGAGAGCGAAGGAGGGAGATGTGAAAATGGATGTGAAAATGGATAATAAGCTCGCCTCCGACGCCTGGAAAATGCGGCAGAGCATTCGATGGCTTTTCATAGCGCTCCTGCGCGGCAATGCATCACGCCAGGTGCGACGGGAACGGCCGCTCTGTTTGCTGAATGCATGAGAGCGTTAATGTGGAGGCTAACCTTTGGAAAGTCACACGGAACCAAAAGAGATGGTGGTTCCCATACTTGAGCGATTAAACGCTGATAAGCGTGGAAAACACCACGCCTGCCATTGATTCATGCAAAAACAAATCAATATATGCAAAACATGCAAGGGAATATATAGAAACCACCCTTTCTTTCAGCCAAAATATACTTAAATGCAGTTCCCTGAGAATATTTATATCTCTTGGAATTTGTTTTCTGCTTTTTCGTTTTGCTGTTATACTAAAGAATGTTCATGGAAATGGCATATGATGCAGAAATTCTAAGCATAGCATCAGTTCTGCATGGGCTGTTCTCGTTTCTGGAGAAATTGAATGCTTGGCAAACAGCAGGGGACCGAGGGATTTAAAGTCTGCATGTTGTTTGAGGGCTTTGTTTAAATGAAATACTTTAGAATGGCTAAAAGCTGTTCTTTAACTACAAAGCATAAGTCTAAGGAGCAAGAATGAAGCATTGGGTCTCTTAAAACATCCCCATTGTTTGTTTTACAGTTTAACCAGGTACCAGTGTGAAATAAAATGAAATGCTAGCAACCAACAATTCTATAACATAACAAAGGTCAAGGAAATCCATAAAATCCAATCCATTTCTTTGAATGAAATGAAAATTACTTCATGGTTTAATCACCCTCGAGCAAAAGGTGTATATGACTTTCTTCTTTCAGACGATTACAATCAGTGCTATATAAAAAAAGGTCCTGGCTCTTCCAAGCTTTATATAATGGCAGTGAATGGGTGTCGAGATTTTGAAGCCCAAAAAAGTGCATTCATCCATTATAAAAAATACTCCACACAACTCTGAGGAATTAATAAAGGCTTTTTAAAGTGTGTCGATGCATTTGTGTTAAAAAAAAATCCATATTTAAAAATGTATAAATGTTATCTCTAGAAAAGGAAAACCTGTCTTCTCTTGGCTTACTGTGTATCGAAATCCTCCAACATATTCTTTACAAATCCTCACTTTGTACTTCTACTTTGTAACTGGTGTTGTGTTTTGCTCTCTCCAGTATGCTTCCACTTATGTCACTTTCGTTTTCGCCTATGTCCTACGTCATCCGATGGAACACCAATCTCTAGTAATCATGCGTACGACAGTTAAGAGGAAGCTAGAGATTATGGTTTAAAAAGTTGTAAATATGGATATTCTTCTTATACAAATGCATCGATTTGCTTTACAACAGTGGTTTTCAATCCTGGTCCTGGGGACCCACTGCTCTGCACATTTTGTATGTATCCCTTATCTGACGCACTCAGTTAAGTACATGGATCTCTCTCCTAATGAGCTGATGGTCTGTATCAGGTGTGTTAAGAGAGACACACAAAATGTGCAGAGCAGTGGGTCCCCAGGACCAGGATTGAAAACCACTGCTTTAGAAGGCCTTTATTAACCCCCCACAGTCATGTGGAGTACTTTATATGATGAATGGATGCACTTTATAAGACTTCAAAATCTCAACCCCCCATTCACTGCCATTATAAAGGTTGGAAAAGCCAGGACATTTTTTAATACAACTCTGAATATATTCGTCTGTAAGAAGAAAGTCATATACACCTAGGATGGCTTGAGGTTGAGTAAATCAAAGGGGTGATTTTCATTTTTAGGTTAACTATCTCTTTAACAACAAAACTATTCAATAATCAACAACTGAAGGAGTCATGGCAAAGTCATGGATATATGTATAGCCAGTAAGTCTCCTTTCACCTGCCTTTGACAGGTGTGACAGTTCATTTTAAACCCTACATACTCATATCCAACCTTATTTGAGTCCATTAGTTAATTGAGTAGGAACATTCTCAAAAATGACTGTGAGCAGACTGCCCTGAGAGCTTCACATTTACACAAGAACAAATTCAATGTTAGAGTCTAATATTGATTTATCTATAAAAGGAAAGGCAGGCCCGAGGTTGGATTACCTTCATCATATTACTACAGTAAGAGTTGCACATGGGATCGCTAATGGTGTCTCGCTAACACACGCTGCAGGGAAGGTCAGAGATGAGAGCTAGGATAAGCAAGAGAAACACACACTAATGTCTTTAGCTTACAGACTAGTGTTTCATCCAGCCTGCTCCGAGCACAAAGTTAGAAATGGTCAATTCAATCAAAGGGTGGACAATTACAGTATCAGAAATTTCTATATTAAAGAGAGTTCATACAGTACAGAGCAATAACGTATCTGTTATCTTTAAGAGCTGAACACAAGCCTTTATATACAGTATGACAGTATTGTATTGCACATAAAGGTTTCTAAAAATACAGTAGTATTTGTACTGTACAGACTGAGCACCAGCTATACACTGTAAAATCTAACAAATGTCCAAACTTCATGTAAAACAACTGGTTGATTTTAATTGCAAAAATCTAGTTATCTGTACTATTTACCTACTATGCCTTTATTAATTAATTATTATTATTAGTTAAATTGATAGATAAATTTGTGGTTACTTCAGGAGTAAATGTTAAAATTAAGTGTTATTTTATATGTTTTTGCACAATGTTAATATAGGTGGAGATCTGTTAAGTGTTTACTATTGTGCTATGTTTGGTTTTAAATGGTTTTTATGTCTAAATTTTTGGGGAGTTTACCATTGTGTGGAGTAAAGCCTGTTGTTAAGTCGAAAATGGGTTTATAAACATTTAAATGTTAAAAAACACATTGTTGCCTGGCTGCCTTAAAATTTTAAGTTCAGTCAACTCAAAAAGGTTTAGTTAACTTGAAATGTTAAATTGTACTATGTGACAACTTAGATATTTGAGTTGATTCAACTTAAAAACTCAAATATCTAAGTTGTCACTAGTACAACTTAACATTTTAAGTTGACTAAACCTTTTTGACTTGACTGAACTTAAAATTTTAAGGCAGCCAGGCAACAAAGTGTTTATTAATTTTAATTTTTTTCAGTTGACTGAACTTAAAATTTTAAGGCAGAAGGGTAACAAATTATTTTTGACTCAACAAATTGTGTTTTTTTTTTTTTTTTTACAGTGTATAGACTGCTTTATTTAAGAAGCATTAACTGCAGTTGTTAATGCAGTGATAGTCTCTCTGTTGGTTATATTAGCATATGCATGTGTGCTGTTGCTAAATTTACAGTTAAAGTAACACTTACTTGGTCTTTTACAAGTAAATTGGATCACTTTTCAACTAAATACAACTGAGAAATTTAACAGGGGCTCTTGTTTTAATATTACTACTGCTTATGCTGTACGTTTCTACCCACGGCGCCATAATTTCGTTTCCGCAAGCAACAACAGTGTACCTGTTTTACTGCCATGGCAAAAGTTCAAGCAAAGCATGCTAACTATTCTGACGTTGGCTGCACCTACGAGCACAGAACACTATTTAGAGACCCAGCCTCAGAGCAGACAAGAGAGTATTTATTTATTAACTGTATATTATGTTGCTGACACACAAATCTAATATAAACATGCAATTTCTTTCCCAGCTGTTACCTTCACAGACATACCTGACTGCTTTTGTAACTTCTTTGTGTTTTAACATAAACTAGTGTGTATTTGACAGTTTAAGCGCAATAAGACTTGAAAGATAACTTAGTTTAGTACTCACATGCTGTGTGACAGCCACTTTCTGTGCACGTGCTTCGAATGTGTGCGCTCAGAAAACCCTATATCAGAAGTTTAAACTAATATGGTTTAAAACACATGATTTCAATGCGATAGACAAGATAATCAAAACCAAACAGATGCTTTTTGGCAGAGTATTTGAGGTGCAAGCTGTAAAGGCACAGCCCTATTCTGGAAAAGGGGGCAGGGAGCAGTGCCTCATTTGCATTTAAAGAGGCATGCATGAAAACAGTGCATTTCTGCTGCACTCAAAACAGGTATTTTTAAAATTAAATATTACATTATCTGTGGGGTATTTTGAGCCGAAACTTCAAAGACACATTCTGGGGACACCTGAGACTTACATTACATAATAGGTCTCCTTTAAATAAATGAGTTATTTGGAACACCAATTACTGTATATTTAACTCAAAATTAATTAGTTGTTAAAACTGAAATGTGTTTTAGTGTCTTTTTTAGTTTAGGGCAATCGTTGGCATGCTTTTTTAAAGTAAGGTTAACTAAATTTTACAGTGCGACAAATGTTAAAACAAATACTTTTTTATGTTCATGATACACTGGTGTGTGAGTGTGTGTGAGTCTGGAAATCATTCTATCCTAGCATGAACTACTACTGTGCATATATGTGTGTGAGAGACAGAAAGAGAGCGAGAGCAGAAGGGAGAGAAATTTAGAGGTAATTCAAATGCAGAGGAAAACCCATAAAGATGATCGACTGAATATTATTTCATGAGGTCAAATTAGATTAATTAATCTAGAACTTGCTGCAGACCTGATAAAACAGGAAGAACATTAGTATGTACTCAAGCAAGCTGGCTCAGAGGAAAGGAAAGGAAAGGACAGAACAATTGAATGGAAAAGAAATGAAAAATGAAAAAGAAAAACAATGGGCATTATCAAAAGGAATGCTGATGTGTGAGTTGCCATAGTGACTGGAGAAGGTGTGCCAGTCATGGCCATAATCAGAGCCATCGCTAAGTGTAGCTGTCATCAGAACAGCACCAAAGAGAAAGAACCACCGGCACAGACGAGTCTCTGACTGCTAAAGAGGACGGATGGGAAATGTACTGCCTCTAAATACAGCTGCAAACATTCAATCATTCGCCAGCCATGAGAAAATATGCTTTTTGGTGCCAAGGACTATCACCTTTAATGTGCTGAGAGAGAAAATGTGTATTTGTTGATTTATTTATTGAAAGATTTACATTGTCAAACTGCATCCGACTCCAAACTGGAGGCGTACTGAAGATTTTGCCATGTCTAGCATCAGGAAGGTGAGATGTCAGTATCGGATGTGAAAGGAACCCGAAGGTGTTGAGGCTGAGTTTGTTGGATCAGATTTATATGATGAGAATCATTCAATATCAGCCTAAAAGGGATTAGAGCACAGCTGACTGCTCATTTCCTTCACACTGCCTGTACAAGTATCTATAGTTCTGAATTATAACTGCTGATCCACACACACATGCAGCAGTATGTGCTGAGTGCATGCATGTATTCAATTATTTTGTGCTAGTTTGGATTGGAACATTGGGTTGGAGTTTTTGCAGATCATCTGGGATTTGGCTTTATTAAAGAAATATTCTGGTTTTAATACAAGTTTACTTCACAGTGTTTGTGGCATAAATGATGATTTTTGCAAAATAAAAAATGTTAAAGGAGAACTCCAGTGTGATTTTGACCTGAAGTGTATTGAATCATGATACCGAGTGTGAACGTACCTTGCATATCTCATCTCGGTTTGTGTCCAGCTGTCCGAAATCTGGGGTCAGTTATCCGATGCTTACAACAGGTTGTCAGTGAGAGTCAACAGGGCATCGGAATAGCCATGTAAATAAATCACTGTTTTACGCCATTTACGAGGCACAAAGTAGCTCCACACTTCATTTGGTAGACTTCCAAGGGCCCTGACATTTAAAACGAGACATTGAGAACTCAGAAAAAGCACCGGTATTTTATTTACAAGTAGATTTATACAGACATTTTCCACCAGGAACAGACCGGTCGCCGCCATCTTAAATGTAGTCACGATAAGTCGAGTGTCGAGCACGAAGGAAACTACAACCTGATACGTTGATAACCTGATAAATTCCTTGGTGCTCGACACTCGACTTATCGTGACTAAGTTCAGGATGGCGGCGACCGGATTTTCTTTTCCAGGTACTGTCTGTATAAATCTTCTTGTAAATAAATTACCGGTGCTTTTTCTGAGTTCTCAATGTCTCGTTTTAAATGTCAGGGCCCTTGGAAGTCTACCAAATGAAGTGTGGAGCTACTTTGTGCCTCGTAAATGGCGTAAAACAGTGATTTATTTACATGGCTATTCCGATGCCCTGTTGACTCTCACTGACAACCTGTTGTGAGCATCGGATAACTGACCCCAGATTTCGGACAGCTGGACACAAACCGAGATGAGATATGCAAGGTACATTCACACTCGGTATCATGATTCAATACACTTTAGGTCAATATCACACCGGAGTTCTCCTTTAAGGCGAGACACTTACAATGCAAGTGAATAGATCTAAATTTAAAATTATAAGGATTTAAAAGCAGAAATTTAGTTGAGGTCAAAAGTTTATATAGTGTACACCTTGCAGAATCTGCAAAATGTGAATTATTTTACCAAAATAAGAGGGATCATACAAAATGCATGTTATTTTTTTAGTACTGACCCGAATAAGGTATTTACAATGGATATTTACAAATAAGATGTTTACACATACCTGAATTTATAAAAATTACCCCATTCAAAAGTTTACATACACTTGATTCTTAAAACTGTTGTTACCTAAATGACCCACAGCTTTTTTTTAGTGATAGTTCATGAGCCCCTTGTTTGTCCTGAACAGTTAAACTGCCCGCTGTTCTTTAGAAAAATCCTTAGGTCCCACAAGTTCTTTGGTATTTCAGCATGTGTATTAGAACCATTTCCAACAATGACTGTATGATTTTGAGATCTATCTTTTCACAGTGAGGACAACTGAGAGACTCATATGCAACTATTACAGAATGTTCAAATGCTCACTGATGCTCCAGAAGAAAAAAAACATTGCATTAAGAGCCGGGGGTGTAAACTTTCGAACAGAATGAAGATGTACATTTTTCTTATTTTGCTTAAATATCATATTATTTTTCATTTAGTACTGCCTTTCAGAAGCTACAGAAGATACTTACATGTTTCCCAGAAGACAAAATAAGTAAAATTTACCTAATCTTTAAATTAAAAAATGTTTCACCCCCCCCCCGGCTCTTAATGCATTGTGTTTCTTGCTGAAGCATCAGTAAGTTTTTGAACCTTCTGTAGCAGTCTATATCATTTTTACAGTCCTTTTAGGGTTTGGTTGTAAAAGTCTGTTGTAAACGTTCCAGGATTTTTTCTTGTTCAAGTTAAGAAACAAATGCTTAAACTACTCTACTTGTACCTTTTTCATTATGGTTTTATCTGAAAAAGAAATAAAACCATCATATAATATGCGTCTTGCTTTAAATCTAAATTTAAATGACTATGTGGATAACAACCACCCATCAAGATATTGCTTTTTTTTAATGCCAATTCAGGAGCTGCGGTTCCTTTGTTTACCTGAGTAAACTGCCAAGCGCTTTTCTTTAGCAACACATCCCACTGTGGCATCTTATTTAGACTTTGCATTTCATAGCTGTCCAATTGCAGCATCCAAACTAGCCTGCAATTCCACACTTGATTCGTAAATTCAATACTTAATTAAATGAGCCAGATAAAATCATAAATACATTAGGAAAATAAATCACATCAATTTACGTTAGCATTTCAAGGTCTGGTGTTTTTTATATTCTATTCTCTTCTCCAAAACCTATTTAATTGTAAATGTAGCTTACTGTTTTCAAGGTTGAGGGTAATATGTCTTCAAATTCCCCCCTGCATATATTTCCCTATAGCGTCCATCCAGAATTTGTCTCGCCATTATCTCTCAATGCTTTTAATGCTCTGATGGGAACCTGGGCTAATTTAAACAGTTTCACCTGAGGACACTTTATTTATGGCGGGAAGAGCTATGAAGTTATGAAACTGTGAATGCTCTCTTAGAGAATAAGAGCTATTGAATGAACACTGTAAAGTTAGCATAACTCAATTGACTTTCAATTGAGGAAACGGATCGGCTCAATCTATTTAAGTTTAGAAACCAGTTATGAGTACTGTGAACTTTTTTCATTTCAATAAAAAGAATAGTTCTTAAAGGGGTCCTATTATGCTCTTTTACAAAGTCTTTATTTTGTTTTGGGGGTGCACTAGAACATGCTCTCATGCTTGGTGGTTCGAAAAACGCATTATTTTTTACATAATTGACATTATTACAATAGCTTTCTCCCCAAGCTGGCACAAATGGCTCGATTAGTTCGGGGTTTGATGAAGGTCCACCTTCCGAAAAACAAAATGTGTTGCTAGATTAAAGTGATTCTTACATTTTAAATATGGATATTTTTCTTACAAAAAACATCAGATCGCTAAAGGTGGCTTTTACTGACTCCTCCGGAGCCATGTGAGGCACTTTTTATTATGGATCGACTTGTTTTGGACTGATAGAGAGAAACACTTGTCTATGCTGTTCTAAAGCTTGGGAGTGCCAGGATTATTTCATTAATATAACTCAGATTGTATTCGTATGAAAGAAGAAAGTCATATACACCTAGGATGCATGGAGGGTGAGTAAATAATACGCTACAGTAGTGTTGGTCCTATTGTCAGCCTGCGAGATCTCCGATACATGATATTATCATTATTGTGCTAATTTATTTAATTATTTACATGCCCGAAACCAGCTCCAGCGTAAGGCTAGTGAAGCTATCTACACTGTATAATGAATAAATCTCTGAACAAACACCACACACATCTACGGCGCGGCTCAGACACTGCCACCAATGATCGTCACCCTAGTCAGTGCTTTTGTGTTTACATCAGCTGCGGCTCTGCGTGTGTTTTGACCTTCTATACTGCACACGTCAACGGTGCAGCTCCAGCGCGGCTCCAGCATGGCTACCAAAGCAGTTTGCAGACACTTTAGTCAATGCTCACATTTATATGAGCTGCCCTGCGGTTCGCTAAAGCATCCCAGAGGCGGCTGTCCATGCTACATCACTAAATTTAGGCGAATCCCCCACCTTGTCTCTCCCCACCCGCCAACGATTCCAATTTACATAAGTGGGATTTATATTGAATGATATTGTAATTGACTGCTACATCATAACGTGCGGAAAACAAACGCTGTAGTCCAAAGGTTCATTGTAGTTCTTGAAAAGGGATTTTTTAAAAACTAAATATCTCCCTTTGGAGTTGACTTTGAGATTTGTAACTTTGTAGATGTTTTTTTTATGCCCAAACATACACACCACACACTGGCTAAAATTCAAAAAGTGAAAAAGCATAATAGGACCCCTTTGATATACTTTGTATTTTCACTGTATTGACAATTGTCAACAGTATTTCCCCAGCAAAATAAAAACCTTAAAGTAGCTCAAATCGCTTGCATTTAACGTCTAGTTAGCAACAGCACATTCATCTCTTCACAACTGTTTTCTATTACAGGAGAAGTTCATTTCTAGAATAGAAAATACCTGATATTTACTCACCCCATGTGATCGAAGATGTTCATGTCTTTTGAAGAAATTAAGGTTTTTGAGGAAAACATTACAGATTTTTTCTCCACATAGTGGACTTGAATGGGGATCAACGGGTTGGAGGCCCAAATTGCAGTTTCAACGCGGCTTCAAAGAGCTCTACACAATCCCAGCTAAGGAATAAGGGTCTTATCTAGCATTTTTTTTAAAATGGAGTTTGTAAGTTTGTAAAGGGACTTTCTTTGCACGTTCACTTTGTAAACACTGGGTCGGTACTTCCGTCTACTTAACGTGTGACTTTTCTAACATGATTATGTAATGCGTGAGGTCGGGCTGGTGCAAGACAAGCATTTGTGGTTAAAAAATACATCAATTTTTATTGTTTTAAAGAAAATGGCAGATCGTTTTACTAGATAAGACCCTTATTCTTCGAATAGGATCGTGTAGAGCTCTTTGAAGCTCCACTGAAACTGCAATTTGGACCTTCAACCCGTTGGCCACCATTGAAGTCCACTATATGGATACAAATTCTGAAATGTTTTTCTTCAAAAACCTTGATTTCTTTGTGACTGAAGAAAGAAAGACATGAACATCTTGGATTTTTATGAAATTTGAATTCTGGAAGTGAACTCCTTTAAGTGCAATGAACTTTCAGTAATATTTAAGTGAAATTAATAAACTTGTTTCATTTAGTAAATCTGACTGATTAGGTTTTACAATGATCAAAGCATACATGAATGGAAGCTTCAAAGCACAGGAACATATTTATTCTCATATACTCAGTGATTCACCACCCAAAGTGGGTTGCAGATCTGAAGAACAATGCTAAATGAAAATAATTAAACAGCCACTAGCCACATAATCGTGCACAGTTAGGATTGCCACTGAAATTCGCAGACCACATTGACAGCCCTGATTAGAACAGCAAAATAAACAGACTTATTAACATTTAAAAGGGAGGAGAAAATGCTTCCCATTTCTGTAGTGCTTCTCAAATATGCATAGATGGTTTACTAAGGAAATAGAGAATGAAAAGTACTTTCCGTAGCATCGGCCATTAAGAGTAAACGCTCCTGCATCTCAAAAGGCCTCATTCAAAGTAAATGGAAAAATAGAAAACACAATTTCTAGAGATTTGGTACATCAACCTTCTGATAAAAAGACACATCTTCCAGCCAGAGAGGGTACAAGAGATACGAGCTGTTTTGAGAGTTCTCCAGAGTTTGGGCCAAGGTGATCCATTGGTCAATGGAGCTGAAGAGCAGCGTGAAACGGGACCACGAGGTGTGTTTCGAGAAGAGCGACTTCACCTTTGAGAGGGGCGAACAAAAGCGGAGAGCGAGGGGGGCCGCGGCGATGGACTTTAGCTTGATTAAATGGTCAGTGAGTCGGAAAACAACCCTGATGTGATCTGTGACCTCAGGCCAAAATCTTTTTACGGAAAAGATTAAATGAAAACACCTTCAAGAGGAGCCACGGGGACAAAGTCAAGTTAGCTTCTCTGAAGAGGAAAAACAGAAAAAGAGAGATGTTCTAGAACTCACATTACCATTGTGCACATACTGACTGTAAACTGCCAGTGTGGAATAAACAACAGACTATATTTTTTAACCTTGCTATATGTTTTTTTTTGTGCAACATCATTTGTGCAAAAAGTCAAAGACTCATACAAATGTAGATTACAATCTGCTCTCGGACTATCACAGAGGACATCTCATCAAGGTTGCTGTCAGATAGAAAGTATAAGCAGTGTATTTCCCACTGACAAAGAGAGAATGGAGAGAATTTATCATCAGAGGAATTTCGGCAGCTGCAGCAATTCATTTACTAATGCAAGAGTAGCAACAATCTCATTTAGTAAATCAGATTCATGACGCTACACACTGAACACTCATTCATATCAGCTCCGATGTGAATACAGCAAAGAAACGATCTAACAGATTTTGCGAGACAGTAGTCTGTCAAAATTAAGTTATTTAAACAGCCCTGGAAAATTAAAATCTGGTTTAGATTAACTTTCAGAAGCTATACACATTACAAATGTACAGAACTGTTTTCTGGGAACCAGAAGCAACCAATTTTAGGTATTCACGTTTTAAGGTAAAAAGCCAATATGTTCTGCATGAATAAGGCAAAAAGTAATAAGAGTTGATTAATGCAAATGTCTTTATTGATGTTTTGTTTTATATACACTACCAGTCAAAAGTTTTTGAACAGTAAGATTTTTGTTTTTTAAAGAAGTCTCTTCTGCTCACCAAGCCTGCATTTGTTTGTGATACAGCAAAAGCAGTAATATTGTGAAATATTTTTACTATTTAAAATAATGGATTTCTATTTGAATATATTTTAAAATGTAATTTATTCCTGTGATCAAAGCTAAATTTTCAGCATCATTACTCCAGTCTTCAGTGTCACATGATCCTTCAGAAACCATACTAATATGCTGATTTGGTGTTTAAGAAACATTTTTTATTAGTATTATAAATATTTTAAACAGTTGAATATATTTTTCTAGAATTCTTTGATGAATAGAAAGATCCAACGTTCAGCATTTATCTGAAATAATAAGCTTTTGTAACATTATACACTATATCATTCAAAACCTTGGAGTCAGTATAATTTTTTTTTTGGAAAGAAATTATAGAAATTAATACTTTTTTATTTAGCATGGATGCTTTAAATTAATAGACGTAGACATTTATAATTTTACACAAGATTTCTATTTCAGGTAAATGCTTTTCTTCTGAGCTTTCTATTCATCAAAGAAACCTGAAAAGGTTCTACTCAGCTGTTTTCAACATAATGTTTTTTTTTAGCAGCTAATCAGAATATTAGAATGATTTCTGAAGGATTGTGTGACTGGAGATGCTAAATATTCAGCTTTGAATGTATGTATTAAAATGTATTCAAATAGAAAACAGTTATTTTAAATAGTGAAAATATTTCAAAATGTTTTTTGCTGTACTTTGAATCAAATAAATACAGGCTTGGTAGGCAGAAGATTAAAAAAATAAACATTACAAATTTAAACATTATTAAACTTTTAACTGGTGAAGTAGTAACAATTATCAATTCAACCTCATATTTTTCTTCTGTTGGTCCAAAATGACCTACTCTCTGCCTGTTGTATTCTGTTCACTGAAATACGATGGTAAAAAAAAACAAAAAACAAAAAAAAAAACAAGCCACTCTGTCTTTTGTACTTGTGTGACTTTAGTAGGATTCTTGATCTGTAAATAGCACATAACACCTATTTCAGACACATACAAAAATGTGCTTTGTTCTGTGGGATTCTTACTTTTGCAATTCAACACCATTTTAATCAGTGACAATCCAATCACAGTCATTCTTACGGCAATCAGAAAGAGAATGCACAGAAGCGTGAGACACAGAGAGAGAGAATGGTAGGGCTGCAGACTTTCATATCTTCCGAGCGGCAGGGACCCAAATCATGTCTCTATGAAGTCTTGATTAAAACGACTTTACAGAGTCAACTGCCCTGTGCGCACAAAACACATAATTTAGTGTTACAATTTAAGTGAAGAACATCTTGCAGAGATGTCAAAGCTTTGTCAAGGGATTATGGTGGAAAGTGTTGACTCTCAGAATAAAGTATTCTTATCAGTCACATTCAAACCAGAGCAAACTGAAGTCAAGTTCTGTATATATGAGTGCAGACTTGAAGAATACAGAAAGAAATAATCAAATAAATAAGTGTCATATAGATGGGCGGACTCACACATGAGGTCTCTGCATGTCTGTCTGCTATCGGTCTCTCTCTGGCAAGAAAAAAAGCTGTCTCTCTTTAAATCAGCATGAAACAGAATTCACAAACCGGTCCACTTTTGATACATAGATAAACATGATATTCTATTTATTTTCAAGAATGTCTTGAGATTATAAAAATAAAAGAAATTATTTATTATAATTTATTTATTTTTATTATTATTTTAATTATTGAAATAAAATATAACTGTTTTAACTGTGTTATTTTATATTAAGCAGCCTAAAGCATAAAAAACTAAACTAAACTATACTAAAATAAAATGAAATAAGAAATTCAAATTATTGGGATAAAATAAATGTTTAACTGTGTTATTCTATGTTAAGTAGCCAAAATAAAATAAAATAAAATAAAATAAAATAAAATAAAATAAAATAAAATAAAATAAAATAAAATAAAATAAAATAAAATAAAATAAAATAAAATAAAATAAAATAAAATAAAATAAAATAACTGTTTTAACTGTGTTACTTTATACTAAGCAGCCTAAATCATGAAAACTCAAATTAAATAATATAAAATAAGAAATTAAAATTATTGGAATAAAATAAAATTTTTACCTGTGTTATTCTATGGTAAGTAGCCTAAACCATGTGATTAATAAAATAAAATAAAATAAAATAAAATGATTGCAATAAAATAACTGTTTTAACTGTTACTTTATACTAAGCAGACTAAATCATGAAAAACTCAAATTAAATAATATAAAATAATAAATTAAAATTATTGGAATAAAGTTAAAGTTTTACCTGTGTTATTCTATTTTAAGTAGCCTAAACCATGTGATTAATAAAATAAAATAAAATAAAATAAAATAAAATAAAATAAAATAAAATAAAATAAAATAAAATAAAATAAAATAAAATAAAATAAAATAAAATAAAATAAAATAAAAATGATTGGAATAAAATAACTGTTTTAACTGTGTTACTTTATACTAAGCAGTCTAAATGATGAAAAACTCAAATTAAATAATATAAAATAAGAAATTAAAATTATTGGAATAAAATAAAAGTTTTAACTGTGTTATTCTATGGTAAGTAGCCTAAACCATGTGATAAAATAAAATAAAATAAAATAAATAAAATAACTGTTTTAACTGTGTTACTTTATACTAAGCAGCCTAAATCATGAAAAACTAAAATTAAATAATATAAAATAAGAAATTAAAATTATTGGAATAAAATAAAAGTTTTAACTGTGTTATTCTATGGTAAGTAGCCTACACCATGTGATTAATAAAATAAAAAAAATAAAAATAAAATAGAAATAGAAATTATTGGAACAAAATACATGCATTAACTGTGTTACTCTATGGTAAGTAGCCTAAACCATAAGATTAATGAAATAAAATTAAATAAAATTAAAAATTACAATTATTGGAATAAAATAACTGCTTTACCTTTATTATTTTATGGTATGTATCCTAAAATTTTAAAATAAAATTATTAAATAAATAAAAAAACAGAAATAAGATTTCTGAAATAAAATTAAATAAAATTATTGGAATAAAATAAAAGTTTTAACTGTGTTATTCTATGGTAAGTAGCCTAAACCATGAGGTTAATTTAATAAAATAAAATTAAATTAAATTAAATATAATGAAATAAAATACAGCAATAAAATAATTATATTATGAAAATACAATAGTACAACAGCCTAAATCAATCCTTAAATAACTATTCAATATAAAGTATTCTTGTCTTGTTCTGTACATAAAGCTATAAGTGCACAGTTGAAGAGTGCAAAAAAAAAAAAAAAATTATAATAATAATAAAAATAAGTGTCATATGGGGAACAGACCATCTCAGTGTAGACTTATCAGACCTATTGCTATTTCATGCTACACACACAATGAAAAATAGCTTTAAAATAAATAAACCATTCACCTCTTAAATAACTATTCGACTATGTGGTACAGGCCAGAAAGAAAGAAATCAGTCCAGAGGTGGAGCATGTTTACATTTGTATCAAAGACTATAAAGACAAAGCTTTTTTTCTTATATGTAAGTAAGTATAATGTTAACTGATGAATTATGCACAATGGCATCAGAAATGCTTAAGAAAGTAAACAGTTCATAGCCAACCATATAAAATGAGACACATCTGGGCCAAAAGAAAACAAACAGCCCACACAAGCTACAGCCACCCTCATGCTCACCTTTCTAAACGGCCACACCACATGGGAAATCGGCCTGCTACACAGGGCGACATGAAAGCACAATTATTCCGATGTTACAGCACCTCGCTCATCCTCTCAAAGTCTGCTTTCCTTCCTAGTGTGAGGAGGAGAAAGGTGACTTTCATAGAACAGCAGAGAAGCTGACTCAGACAGTCCTGAGCCCCAGCAGGCCACAGGGGCAGCTTTCTCTCTCTACCCCAGTCTGAGCTCACCGTGTCTGGGTATTTTTATAAGACGGCTGCCTGTGGTCTGTAATGGGCTGAAGCCAGATATCATTAGGTGTGTGAGTCAGGGCAGACTGATCTACTCCTGCTGTATTGAGCTGGATAAATATAATCCATCTCTTCCATCCATTAGTTATTTATACCCGAGACCTTAATGCATTCTTTTTTTGGAGCACATTTAGCTTGCAGTGCCAGATCCGTATCTGCAGTGGTGTGTCCGGCTAGGTTCAAAAACCTCCCGCCCCTGCAGGCGAGATGTACATCTACTAGTTATCATATCATATACGACAGCTGGTTTATTGGTCGGGAAAGCTCTCATTGGCCAAATGAGGCGATCAGTAGCGTTAAGGAAAATGAGACTGCGGCAGTAATGCACAGAAGCCCTATCTTTAGGGATGGAGGTGTTTTGATTGAATGTGCCGTGAAGGTGAAAAGTTTTACCTCAGAAAAAAAAACAGGGTGTGAGGTGACGTTAGGCTTTATTTGGAGAATGAGACCGAGAATGTGTTTCAAGGTCTCTGGTGCCCCTTTCCCACCAATAGACCCGATATAAAACCGTGCCACACGGTTTCACCAAAGAAAAAGTAGTTCAGATCAACAGCAACTTAATCTGGCAAAACTACAAAAAGTAACACGAAATACCAATTAGAATCATATACAATACAAAGGTTTCAAAGGTTTGGGGTCAGTAAGATTTTTGTTTTTTGGAATTAATTTAATGTTTTTAATTCAGCAAGGATATCCATTTTAAACAAAAGCAGTTCCTTTCTATTCAAGAATCCTGAATAAAAATCCATACAAATATTAAGCACCATGATTGTTTCCAACATTGATAATAAATCAGCATATTAGAAAGATTTCTGAAGGATCATGTGACACTGAATACTGAGCAATGATGCTGGAAATTCAGTTTACATTTTAAAACATATTAAAAGAGAATCTTAAATTGAAATAATATTTCATAATGTTACTGTTTTTATTGCAGCTTTAGTGTGCTTAAGAGACTTCTTTAAAAATTATTTCTTTAAATCTAAATAATTTCTGATCACCAAAAGCTGCTAGTGACTGCATGCAAACTCCAGCCACTTTTTCTTTTTATAAATAATATAAAAAATTAAATATACATCACCTTATTTGTGCATAAGTCATGTAGCAACATAATCAGTTATACCATCGCTCAGTTCTTAAAGGATTAGTTCACTTCCAGAATAAAATTTTCCTGATAATTTAGTCACCTTTATGTCATCCAAGATGTTCATTTCTTTCTTTCTTCAGTCGAAAAACAAATTAAGGTTTTTGAGGAAAACATTCAAGGATTTTTCTCCATATAGTGGATTTCAATGGGAGCCAGTGGGTTGAAGGTCTAAATTGCAGTTTTAATGCAGCTTCAAAGGGCTCTACACGATTCCAGCCAAGGAATAAGAATCTTATCTAGCGAAACGATTGGTTATTTTCTAAAAAAAAAAAAAAATGTATATGCTTTTTAACCACAAATCCTTGTCTTGCACTAGATCTGCATCCATGACTTCACGCATTATATAGTCACGTTGGAAAGGTCTAGGGCTGCCCTCGACTAAAGATTTTTCTGGTCAACTAGTAGTCGATCATTTTAAATGTTAGTCGGACGTTTATTGATAAACTACATAAATCATAAAAATGAGCCTTTAATTGCCTACATAGCCTAATAAGCACTCAAGCACACACAAAAACAGCTTGCCACAGCGCACCAGCAGATATGATAGCTATGAATGTCAGGGGAAAACAGCAAGGTCACTGCATTAGCGTTTTAATAATTTATTGATAAACTAGTGCTTTCTTTGTTTTTGGTTTAAGAGATCGTCGGCGACACTGACTCTTGTTGACTCCGTGGTATAAAAAAGAGAATATTTGTTTTCTTTTTTTAATTGGTTCATTCAAAAGTAGACATTTCACTCTCTATAGATATATTTCTCATGTCTGTGAGGCAAATTCACAGAGTTTCAACATTTCGTGCTCAAGTTCACAGAGACAGCTGAAAGCCCGTCCTGTTTGCTTTAATTATTTTACAAAAGTGCAGCGTTTCGTTGTTATTCTGAGTGCACACAAATAAACGTAGAGTCTTTACAGTGTCGAAAGATGTATTACTCTTACCTGTAAGACCAAAAACGCCAGAATATTTTAAAAGCAAGTAACTGCACAGTGCCTCCATCAGTCATGCAGTAAGCACGCTACTGTCCAGCTTTGACACTCCGCACAGACACTTGAAAAGTGCTATATTTTTCTAGGTTAACATTAGATTGAGCAGCAATATAAAGTTGCTACTACATACATCCATACTACAAACATACATCTTTCAGATGAAAAGCCATATTTGAGGTTGATGAATGAAAGGTGAGCATTTGGATGTCCTGCCCGATGTACTATATTACCACATAGACCAGCCGTTAACGATCTGTCCATCACGGACTGCGTGACTTCACCACTTCCTGTGAAATTCTCTTTTTTCTGCGACTAAGCGACTCTTCGACTCTTCTTGTCGACTAACGGTTAGTTGACTATTAGGGGGCAGCCCTAGAAAGGTCACACATGACTTAGGTGGAAGTACCAACCCAGTGTTTACAAAGCAAACGTGGAAAGAAAGTCAAATGCCCTTTACAGAAAAAGTTAAAAAACGATGTTGGGCTATTTTAAAGTTGGAGGAGAAAATGACAAGAGTTTTTCACCTTACCCTACATTTTTGAACCGAGGTAAACAGACAAAGAACAAACCACCAGTGACCTTTCCAATGTGATTATGCAGAACTAGTGCAAGACGAGCATTTGTTAAAAAGTATAGATTTTTTTTTTTTTTTTTAGAAAATGGCTGATCGTTTTGATAGATAAAACCCTTATTCCTCGACTAGGATCGTGTAGAGCCCTTTGAAGCTTCATTGAAACTGCAGTTTGGACCTTCAACCTGTTCGCTCCCATTGAAGTCCACTATATAGAGAAAAATCCTGGAATGTTTTCTTCAAAAACCTTTTCAAAGGTTTGGGGTCGGTAAGATGACGTGACATTTCTTTTCAACTGAAAAAAGAAAGACATGAACATCTTAGAAGAGTAAATGATCAGGAAATTTTTATTCTGGAAGTGAACAAATCTTTGAAGTCACAGGAAACGCAGCGGTTTGCAGAGCACCAGCTCCATTTAGTTTGAAAAGGGGTTCGAGAGGCCTCAGTACATTCAAGTGGACTAGTTCTGGATGTTTTTTGAGAGCTTCAGATAAGTGTGATGCCCTGCTCCGAGTCACCTAGTGTCACCATCCGTCAGTGCAGAGGAGTGTGTGTATTTTTGAAGGGTCACTCTCTTTCCTCTCTCCATCTCTCTCTCTCGTTCTCGCTCTCACTGGATTTGACAGGTAAAGGAAACGGAGCACCAGAGCATGACAGCTAACAATGACCCTCTTCTCCCATTACACACACACATTCAACCCTCCGGTGGTCAAACCCTCTTTCTTCATCTAGAGCAAACACTTAAGGCCAGTTTAATGGGTCTACAGGCAGCCTTCCGCCCAATCGCAGCTCATAAGAATGTGGGTAGGGAGATGTGTACTTCCTGCGCATGATTAAATGCGAGTGTGTGTCTGTGTGTGTGCGTTTCAGCACCTGCTGTCAGGAGTGGATGTGATGCTGACAGGTCAGTAATGTAGGATTAGGCTGGAGGGATTTCTGCTTGCTGCTGCTCTGCGGAGATGTCCTTGGAAAGGACGCAGTCCACTGCGGAGTGACTTCGTTACTTCGACTTCCCTTCCCACAATGCGTTTAATAGAGCGAATAGAACGGAGGCAGGATGCTCGTGTCGCATCTACGACTCGGGGATTCTTTACCTGCGGTATTATCTAAAAGGCCTCTTTCAGCGGCAGTCAAAGAAACACTTCCCCTAACAAACGTGTCGTATGTCCTTAAGTCGCAAATGAAAGGGAAAAGAGAGGGAGAGTGTGGGCGAAAGAGAAGAGAAACGTCTCGTTGTATTTTTTTATGGGTCTCCGTCGATGCAAAGACTCGCCGGGACACAAAGGAAGCCATTACTGCTTACCATTTGTTGAATTCTCTGGTGCCAGAAAACTGACAGGTCCATTTCTCTCGCCGTTCAGAAAGAAAGCGCGAGAGACAGCCATCGCATAGGACACCTAATTACCTCACATTGTGAGGGACAATACAGCCGGCGATAAGCCACCCTACTTAGGAGAGGGCCGCGCGGTTCGTGCGCGAGCGTATGTGCGTGGGAGGACACGTGTGCGCTGGACAGACGTGAACCGCATGATCTCTGCATCCGTCTCGGTCCGAGCGGCAGACAGCGATGAAAGTCGCTCAAATGACTAATGTCTTCAGTGGTGAAAAATTAATGATTTTTCTAGCCAGGGTTAATGGACATGTCAAACACAGAAAATGAGTTGTTTGAAAGTAAATTACTGTAATCTATATTTAGGCAACTCAGTTAGCCTCATCAAGAGAGCTTCAACAACACCAGCGAGACTCTACCAACCCAACGCTCTCTCCCTCTTACAAACACGCAGAGCTTCTTCTACCTTCTGGCTCACGAACTTTGAAAGACATTCGCAGATCCAGACACTCGCCCGGCCGTTTGAGGAGCAGAGGATCAGGTGATCTTTCATAAGAACACACTGAACAATTCATGAGAGCAGTCCGGGATGGGACGGTTCATGCGCAGCGGCCCATCCTGAGGAGGAGTGTTACTCGGACGAGGTGGTTCTACAACAAAAGCTTGATGAATGTGTTTTGCACCGGCTTTGTTTGTCTCCTGAAATATGTCTTGAAATATGAGGTTACAAAACACATTCTAGAAGAAAAAAAGCTTAGAGGGGGAAGATGAAGACGCAAACAGCAGCTATCAGAGATTCCATAGGGGGAGCTATTGATGTGCACAAATGCCATTGCAGCACTAAAAGTCGGTGTGTGTTTGAGAGTGTGGGACCTATCCCAATTCAGACACAGGCTAGCCTCGGTTTAAAATGAGGATCGGACTGGGGAGAATGCAGGCTTTTGTGAAGAATGATTCAGACTATTTTAAGCAAACACAAAAAGCTGCTGTGTGCTAATAAGATCTGTTATCCCAAAATGGGCTCACTGAACACATTCAAAACAACAATGAATAACAAAATTTGCCATCTGTCTCATAAATTGATACTAAAACGGCGATGGATTTTCAATATTATGTCAAGCATTATAAAATAGCTAGTAAAACTGGTTTTGTTTGTCTTATTGCTATAGACCAGTATGGCTGCACGATTAATTGGTTACTGTCAACAACAACAAAAAAGCTTAAAGGGTTTTCCCTGTGGTTTTCTGCCATAATAAAAGCTTCATAGTATGAAGTTTGAAAATTAAGAAATTAAAACAGCCGTAAATATCGGTATTGTAATTTTAAAATAAATAAATAAATAATAATAATTATTATTAACTACTTTTTGTTACCATAGAATATTACAATAATATTTCTCATTTCATTTTTTTTTAAGTGTGAGGGTTTCCAAAAAAAATGAAAAATAAGCAGCAAAACTAACATTGATAATAGTAGAAAATGTTTCTTGAACATCAAATCAGCATATTAGAATGATTTCTGAAGGATCATGTAACACTGAAAGGCTCAAAATTCAGCTTTGCCATCACAGGAATAGAATGGGTCAAAGACGAAAAATGGTTTAAGCATAAAAACAATAGTGTAATACTGCTTTAAACTGTTGTTTTTCCAAAAAAAAAAAATATTTAAAAGTTTTCTGTTTAACTTAATTGCATTTTTGTTTGTTTTTCCTAAGCAAAAAATAAATATATCACACTTTCCCTAATTTACAGAAGAAACCCATTAATATGTCATTCAGTGTAATTTAAATCAATTTATGACATATAAAAAGATAAATTACTTTAACCTCAAATACTAATTAGTTGTAATTCAAATTTTTTTTACATTTGCCACTATTATAGATTTTGCCCAATTGTCAGTAAGCATTTTTTACTCATTTAAAACACAATAAAATTTAATATGCTTCCTTATTCTTTTATATATTTTAATATGTACAAGTCAGAATAAGCGTGTTGTTTGAATTTTTACATAAATGTTGTGCTACACTGAATAACAATATAACATTATTTCAACCAAATTTTGACGTTTTATTCTCCAAAAACTATGGACATAAAATCACTTTTGTAAATTTCTTTTGACGTGGACATCTTAACGTCTTTGACCCGAATATATTTAATTTAAATTCTAATAATATTTCATAATAATATTGATTTTATTGTATTACTCTATTTTTGATCAAATAAATGCAGACTGCATAAGGGATGTTAATAAACATTTTAAAAAAGCTTACTGACCCCTAACATTTGAATGGTAGTGTATATAAGAAATGTATTGGACTGGATTACATATTTTTACAGGAAACAAAACAAAACTTTTTTGTAGTATTTAAAATGTTATCTGACATAAATAACATTTATCGCATAGATATTGTTTATATATCAGGTTCCTGGTCTTGTCTTTTCTCATCTGGTCTTGTATGATTTCTTCAACCTTTTTTTTTTTCCAGGTCCAGTCTCATGCTACCTCACCTCTGCTTATCTTGTGGCATCTCTTCTCATCTGTTCTCATCTCTCTCTCTCTCTCTCCCCTACACTGGTTCACATACGCTGGCATATTGCTTTGCTCTTGCCCTCAGTGCCATGGGGCCCTCAGTGTGCTGTGTGTGTATTGTGTTGGCTGCTGCTGGCCCTCTGAATCGCTGGCACAGCCCTCCCTGTTCCAATCTCGCTGCCGTCAAACTCACTTACCACACCAGCTAATAGTACACAATCTGAGCCCGCAGCAAACGCCTGCCCAGGGTACATATCTTTGTGTTTGCAGTCTGTCAGTCACAGAGGCGCCCCACTCACAAACACACACCTGTTATCTCTGTGCCTGCTCGTATGTGGTGGGCAGGCTCGGGGGTTTCGCCCTTGTGCAGTATGGATAGAGAGATAAGAACAGGGCATGTGAATGTGGAAGGAATGAGAGAAATTGAGAGAGCAGGGGGAGAAATATGATTTCTGTGGAAATGTAAACAGGAAGACAGCACAGACAAAAAAGGGATTTAGACTGAAAGGAGGAGTTTGTGCCATGTGGACTTTAAGATTTTGTTTTGTTACTGTTGACATATGATTTGATTATTTAATATATTTTATCTTTGTTTTATACTTTTTAAACAATTTTTAGTCTAGTCTGTGGAGCTGCAAATTAGTTTTGTTTGTAGGGCACAAACTGAGCAAAAATAAAATATAAATTTGTGATTTATATATCAATATGATAATACTAATAATATATTATAGTATAATACACACACGCACACACTAATAAAATACTATACTGTTGGTATTACTCAATAAAAATATTAAACAAAATAAACGTGAAATAAGTAATATTTCACTGTAAAATAATCAATCTAGTATTTAAGAATAATAGGAACATAAGAAATATTACCATTAAAGTACTTCACTGTAAAATAATCCAGAATGTGTTTAAGAAATAATAATAACTATTATTTTAATTATTATAATAATTATTATTATTATTGCTTTTGGGGTTTTGTTCGTAGAGCATAAATTCAGCAAAATATATATATAAAAATTTGTGATTTATATATCAATATGAGTATAATATCATATATGTACAATATACAATACTGTAATACTGTATAATACTATAATACACACAAACACACACACTATAATAAAATATAAAGTATAATAAAAATATGAAACAAAATAAACTAAGTAATATTTCACTGTGAAATAATCTAGTATTTAAGAATAGCAAGAAATAACAAAATAAGAAATATTGCCATTAAAGTATTAAAGTTTTTTTTGGGCTTTTCTCAGTAAGGACACATTCAATTAAGCCAAAGTGACAGTAAAGACATTTACATCACATTTTTTCTTTTTGGATTAAAAAAAAAACATTAAATTAAAAATAGGTCAAAACATATTGGCCAAAACTGTTAAACACTATTTTGAATAGACACAGTAAATTTACTTGAGAAGTAAAATAATAAATAAATAATAAATAAAAAAGAAATACACTGATTAAAAAGTAAACAAAGTGCCAATAGGGAGATACTCTTACTGTATATTAAAATAAAAAAAAATCTGAAAGTCTGAAATCAGTTTGTTAAATTGTACATTTGTGGCAGGTCACTTTTTTCAGGTCAATTTGTAAGTATAGAAGCCAGTTTCCACCACTAAATAAAACAAATAAATAAAATAAATTTAAAAAAAAAAGTAATTTGGTAATGGGCAACCTGGACTTTTTTCTTAAAATTTCATGATACAAACTTGCAATTCTGATTTTTTTTCTCAGAATTGTTACATTCAAACTCACAATTACGATTAAAAAATCGGAATTGTGAGATATCAACTCGCAATTCTGACTTTTTTCTCAGAATTGCGTGATATAAATAAAAACTCAGAATTGTTTAAAATTTTGAGGAAAAAAAGAATTGCGAGTTTATATCTTATAGAAAACTCGCAATTCTGACTTTCTGCGTGATACAAACAAAAAGTCAGGATTGCGAGTTTATATCTCACAATTCTGACTTTTTTTGTCAGAGTTATCAGATACAAATGCGCAATTCTTAATTTTTTTCTCAGAATTGTGAGATAAAAAGCTTACAATTCTGATTTTTTTCTAGTATGATAAAAACTCACAATTCTAATTTCTTTTCTCAGAACTACGAGACATAAACTCACAATTCTTACTTTTTTCTTGTGTGACAAAAACTCAGAACAGTGAGATCTAAAATTATAATTCTGCCTTTTTTCTTGTGTGATAAAAACTCGCAATTCAGATATTTTTTCTAAGAACTGAGATATAAACTTACAATTCTGCCTTTTTTCTTGTGTGATAAAAACTCGCAATTCTGATTTTTTTCTCAGAACTGTGATATACAAACTCACAATTCTGACCTTTTCTTCTCAGAATTGTTAGATATAAACAAAAACTCAGAATTGCGAGATTTAAACTCTCAATTTTGAGGAAAAAAGTCAAAATTGCAAGTTTATTTTTCTCAGAATTGTTTTAAATTTTCTCTAAATTATTAGAGTCTTTTCTTGGGTGATACGTCTTTTATCAGAACTGAGAGATATAAACTCACAGTTCTGACTTTTTTCTTTGGAATTGCATGATATAAACAAAAAGTCAGAATTACAAGTTTATATCTCAGAATTCAGACTTTTTTGTCAGATTTATGAGATACAAACGCGCAATTCAAATTTTTCTTTTTTACAACGGTGAAATAAAAACGATTCTGACTTTTTTCTTGCGTGATAAAAAAAATCTAGCAAATCAGATTTTTTCTCAAAACTGTGAGATATAAACTTACGATTCAGATTTTTTTCCTGTGTGATAAAAGCTCACAATTCTTATTTTTTTCCCCCCTCAGAACTGAGATATAAACTCGCAATTCTGACTTTTTTTCTCAGAACTGTGAGATATAAAATCAGAACTGTGTGATATAAACTCGCAACTCTGACTTTTTAACATGCAATTGCAAGTTATTAGGTCAGAACTGTAAGACATAACCTCACAATATCAGTGATCTCCCTCGGTCGACATTACAGGGGGTCCTACTTCGTAGAAATCACATGTTTATGACTATTATATGTATATGAAGTTATAAATAAATTAATAAACACTCCAGGTTAAATATGCACAATACTTCACCAGAAGAGAAAAGATGAGGAAAAAGAATAAAAAAGTGAATAATACGGTCCTATACCAGGCACAGATACACATCAACAGGGCTATGAGAAGATGTGAGAGGTTGACTAGTGTCTCCATCATCCAGCAGCCACTGCTCTGCTCTTTCCCTCTTAACAAGACTTGTATTTTTCCAAACAGTGTCATTACACCAGAATTGCTCCTAAAACACTGACAAATCTACAAGTAAATCTCTGCTCTAGTAAGAACAACATCCGTTTGTTAGTTTTGTCCAGTTTGAGATCAGGAGACAGTGAATGTGGTAAGGCTGTGAGAGAGACAGCTCAGGGAGTGGGGTCTGTGCCCGCCTGTCTGCCTGGCATTCACAGTCCCAGCAGTGCCTGGCCTCTTTGCCTCCATTCCAGCTCCGGTCCCCAAGCTGCCACTAACGATCACTTGGCCTGCCCCAGCACACTTAACATGCAGACCATGCTAAAACACTGCGGCGACACACACACACACACACACACACACACACACACACACACACACACACACACACACACACACACACAATCTGAATATAAGACTACATGACAGAGAGGGTCTTACATAAGCAAAACAGTCAGCACTGCACTATTTTGGTTTCTAGAACACACAATTTTGCATACAACGTTGTCGTACTCATTTCGATCAAAGAGAGCTGACTGATCACATGTCTGATATCATTTGAGCATACTATGTAGATACACTTCAATATCATACATAACTGGGCCAAAAAAAAGTTATATAATTTGTATTTTTTTAATATAGAAATCAACCTAAAAATAATTTAAAATTAATAAATACTTTATTAATACTTTGATTCATTTTAAAACATTTGACACAACACAACATATATTTATATTATAATTAATAATAATAAAAGAATATTTAAAGAAATTCAAATATACAAATTAAACAACATAGATTAAAACAAACACAAATTATCACACACATATTTACAATATTAAAAATGGAATTATTTTATTAAAATTATTATTTCTATTTCTATTATGATTATTATTATGTTAATATTTATTAATTCTTTAATTATTAAGTAGTATACATTTAACATTTATATTTAATATATATTTCATTAAATATTTTATTAATTTTACAATATTATGCTTTGTTAATATTAAATAAAAATAAAATGTGAATATATTATGTGGGTGTAATATTATAATATATAATATGCAGAACACATATACAGAACACACACATAGCATATATTTATCTTTTCATTATGTTATAATTAATATTAATAAAATAACAATATTTTAATATTAATACAATTATTTAAATATATGTTAAAAACAAATTAACACACACATATATATATTTAAAATATTAAAATTATTATTATTAATATGTACTAATACTTTATGTATTAAGTATATATTAAGTATTTAATATATATATATATATATATATATATATATATATATTTTATTAAGATTATTATTATATATTTTATTTATAGATTTACACACAGCATATTTATATTATATCATAAATAATTATAATGAAATAACAATCTTTTAATATTAATAAAATAATAATAAAAAACAAATTAAACAACAATATAAATGACCACATACATATTTAAAATATTAAAATTATTATTTTTTAAACATCATTTAGATTTTATATTCATATATATATAATTTATAATTATTTTTTTTATATATTTATGTATTTTATATATTTATTTATATATTTATTTTATATTTTATCAATTAAAAAATCTTATTATTTTGGTAATTAATAAAAATATCAATATATTGTGTGTGTGTGTGTGTGTGTGTGTGTGTGTGTGTGTGTGTGTGTGTGTGTGTGTGTGTGTGTGTGTGTGTGTGTGTGTGTGTGTGTATATATGTATATACACACACACACACACACACACAGAACACACATAGCATATATTTATATTTTATTATAATTTATATTACTAAAAGAATAAGTTAATATTAATAAAATATTTTAAATATATATACACACAACAAATATAAACACATACATACAGTACAGACATATTTTCAAATATTAAGTAGTATACATTTAATGATTGATGATTGTTAAATAATAATGATTATATAATTTAAATATATAAAACAAATTGAAATATATTTTTTTTAATTATACAATTTATATAATGAAAATAAATATAGGGTAAATATATTATTTAAATATTTTATATAACAATATTTGATTAAATCAGGACTGCCTACTAACCTGTTAACAGGTGTAAACTAAATCAAAGTGACGTGCGCTAGGCCACAGCTCCTACATAATACATTTGACACCAAAGACGCTGAAGAAAGAACTACAAGATTGTGCACTGCAGTTTTTCAGATTCATAAAGAAAGATAATAAATTACTATCTCCATGGTGAATAAGCTGACGGCTACATTTCCATTTCCGTTTCTTTTGTTCGTCTGCATGCCTCGCTGTCATAGCGTGCAAGAGAGGTGACCGGCGTGCTAATGAGTCCTAAGTGGCACTGTTTGTGTTTACACCTGTTATGTGCAGCCTGTTATCAAGCTTTACATGGAGTAAACATACACACATACACACAAACACACTGGATGTGTGTTAGCTGCTCTTCTATGAGCCAACATCACTTCTGTTCGCCTCCTGCCTGCTGTTTCTGTGTATTTCTGCCCTGCATCTGTCTGCTAACAGCCATCCACATATAAAGAGAGACCCCCTAACCGTCCATCTGTCACTTCCTTTCTTTCTCCTTCTCTCTCTCCTGATCTAATCTCTTGCTGTTTGTGCAGCAGGGCTGGGTGCTATGTTTGTACATAGATACAGAAGTAAAAATACAACAGATAGTATTGTAGAACACAAGGGTTTCAACTTATAGAGATTGCACTATACAGTGGCTTGTTTTCATAATCATTGATGGAATCCCTAACACCAGTCTTTTTGTATAATTTATTTATTTTCTGATGGAATCCCTAAAACCACAGTCTTTTTTATGATTATTTTCCTAAATGCTTAGAATAATTTGCTTGCTGACTTAAGTTCAAAGCTTAAAACTCCTAAAAATCTCCATGGAGAAAATTAATGGGAAAATTCATCTGGAGCGAATAAGCGGTCACTCGCTGGGTTTCCATTTAACTACTTTTTAATGTGAATTTTGCAATTGTGCTTAAGAAAACCTTGGAAATGCTGCTTGAGTGCTTGATGCACTTGATTGAGGCCAAGGTAGATTTTTCATCCACAAATCAAAATGTGTATTATGGTTTTCTAATTTTTTTTTTTTTTTTGCCAAAATGATGACGTGTTATGACCACTTTTGTACTATGCCACTCCATGACACATGATTAAGGCAGGCTGCTTTGAGATAATGTGCATAACATAACTTAGAGAATTGAGCAATATTGTGCATTCTCACTCACCAAATTTTCAGAAATAATCTTTAAAATGCTAAATAATTGGATGGAAAACCAGCAAATTATTTGTGCTGAATACTGTTTTTCTTTGCATTCGAAAAATAAACAATTGAGTAAATAAATTAAAAGTAGTACGATTTAGAAGTAAGATTTTTGTATACACTGCCGTCCAAAGTTTTGGATTAGTAAGATTTGTAATGTTTTTTTTTTTTTTAAGTTTCTTATGCTCATGAAAGTTCCATTTATTTGATCAAAAATACAGAAAGGAACAGTAATTTTTATGAAACATTATTGCAATTTAAAAAATCAGTTTTCTATTTTAATATACTTTAAAATATTATTTATTTCTGTGATGCAAAGCTTGAATTGTCATCAGCTAATATTTCAGTCTTTAGTGTCACAAAATTCCTACAGAAATCATTCTAATATACAGATTTATTATTAATGTTGAAACAGTTGTGCTGCGTAATATTTTTTTGGAACCTGTAATACTTTTTTCAGGATTTCTTGATGAACAAAAAGTTAAAAAGAAGAGCTTTTATTCAAAATAGTAATCTTTTCTAACAATATTTCTAAGACTATCAATTTAACACATCCTTGCTAAATATAAGTATTAATTTCTTTCAAACAAATAAAAAAAATTTACTGACCCCAAACTTTGAATGGTAGTGTATATTGTTACAAAAGCTTTCTATTTTAAATAAATGCAGTTCTTTTTAACGTTTAATTAATTAAAGAAACAGCCTTAATGAGCAGAAAATACTTCTTTAAAAACATTTAAAAAAATTACTGATCCTAAACTGTATATATACATATACATATATATATATACATATATATATATATATATATATATATATACATAGTAAATTGAAAAAAAAAGGTTTCTAAACACATATGTAATACTGAATTGAGGATTTAAAGCGTTAAATAGTTTTTCACCTTTTTTTGTAAAATGTCTCAATGACGCACTGGAGCCACTGAGCATGGCTCCTCCCCTAACACTATAATAATTAAAGTGCATCAGCGGTTTGCCCGCTCAATCGCGAGTAACTGACATTATTGTTAGTTACTACAACCTACAGTTTTCTAGCTATGTCTTTGTGATGTAAACGCATAGTACCTGGTTGCGAAAATTTACAAAACAGCTCTGTCATCCATTATGGTTACAGCTGTTTTTGACAGCTGAGAGAGGAAGCAGCTTTCCCACGAGTGGGTGTGGCTTCAGCGCAGACAGTGGACACGCCCCCAGCATTTGAGAGAAGAAAATATTTTGATAACTTATTTTATTTACTTGGAATTTTTTTAATCATTGCAATTTGGCTGGCCGGTTTATAACACATCTTTTAGAACACATTTAATATTGCTTTACACGGACTTTAATATAAGAGCTAAGAAGGTGACCGGCTATTCCTCCATAAAGAGCAATGGCGAGAGGGAAAGAGCAATGCAGTGTTTGGATGGAGGTGGGTGGGGGCAGGCTGCTGTATCAGCAGAATATGAGCAGCCCTCTCTTTCCCTCCATTCACCTCTCTCTCTCTCTCTCTCTCTCTCTCTCTCTCTCTCCCCCCTCACTCCTCCCCTTCTCTGCTGGTGTCTGGGGAACTCAAGGGCAAGCACTCAGCTGTCACCTCCCCCCGCCTTTCTCTCCCTGTCCCAGCCCTGCTGCACACTTACCTAACAGAGAACAGTCACCTTACCGTACCACACACGGGACAGTCTCCCATGAAACCTCACGCTGGAACATACAACATACGGACATTAATATACCACCAGTGTAGTGTGACCAGTTGAAGCCTCACCATGTGAGGTAAAAAAAAAAAAAAATGGTGCCACATACAGAACATGAACCAAAGTCACCTATAGGACATATAGAACATAGTAACCTATGGTATATATAGAACACCAGTAACCTTACCAACACCTTTACCTGTAGAACATATAAAACACAAAGAATACAGTCACCTTGGAGCACAGCTAACACAGTCACCTCACTTACAATAAAATGAAAGTTACCACACATCACATCCAGTGCCAGCAGTGTCCTGCAGTGTGACATTCCACACTTCATATAAAAAAATTCTTTGAAGTAATGTATGATTTATTTTATTCATTTTTTATATGTGGCTTTTATTAGCTTATTTCAATTTATAAAACGGTTAGTTCCATTCCTCAATTCTGATTGGTCAGCAGCTGTGTCGTATTCATGATACGGCACTGCTATGACCGCTTCACTCAACGGTTTTGTGTATCATTGAACCTCCTTAGCAACCACCCTTAGCAACGTAAACAAAGCTTTAGCAGTTAGGGACTACTTTTTTACAGCGGAAGGCAGTTAATGATTTTACTTTATGAAAACGTACAACCTAATATATATATAAATTAATATATATTTTTGATATTAATATTTTTATTGTGTGGTAACCGTTTTATAAAAGCAATAAGGTACTTGAGGCCGTGCTGTATCGTGAATAAATCACGGCTGAAGGGCGTGATTTATTCACGATACAGCACGGCCTCTCGTACCTTATTGCTTAATTATAAAACGGTTAGTTCCATTCCTCAATTCTGATTGGTCAGCAGCTGTGTCGTATCAAAGTCCCTTTAAGGCAAGTCATGTCACTCGGCGGCCATCTTTGAAACGCCTCTCGGGCATACAAGTGCAGCTCCTATCTGTTTGAATGGGGAAACATCAAATTCTCCAAAACTGTTCACCAAGCTTACGATTAAATTTCATATTTTAAATCTCCAAAGAAATCCAACAAGAACTGCCTCATAAATATGGTTCCTTGTGCTCCAATAGCGTGAAAAAACGCTTATTTTTCCGGCTAGATGAGCCAGTGCGCATGCGCAGAACTGAGCGCACGTCTTAGAGCGCCGATTGTTTCTATAGCAACCGGGACTTCTGCAGCTGCAGTGACGCGCTGACTTTTCTAATCAACGATTGGCTCTTTCACTAAGAAGGCGGGGCTTCGCGGCCATAATGAGCGTTGCATTTTTCCCCATTCAAAACTACACGAGTGACATGTCTTGGGTATTCTATAGTCTTTGGTCGTATTCATGATACGGCACTGCTATGACCGCTTCACCAAAGGGTTTTGTGTATAATTGAGCCCCCTTAGCAACCACCCTTAGCAACGTAAACACAGCTGTATATATATATATACACACACATACATACATTTATAACATTTTTATTTAAAATGAGAAAAGGTTTGATTATTTTTAATCACATTTGTTTCTTCACTACGTTATTTTATAATAAAATAACTTATTTTAAAATTATTTTCATAAGTAAAATACTTCATTTAGTCTCTAAGTTAATATGTGGTTATTAAAGCTGCATGTATAAAAAAATACAAATAATAATAATTAATAATAAAATGCATGTAACTAGACAACATCCAGGATTTAAAAAATCAAATCCAAATCTGTAAATGTACAGACAATTTGGGTATTTTTCTAATAAGAAATGTTATAGGGAGAAAAACTATTTAGGATTCTGTACCAATTATTACAGTACATGTGGCTTTTATTAGCTTAATTGAAATTACATGGTATATTTGAACTTTAAAAAAATAATTGTCACATGTAAGTAAACTGAAAAAAATGGTTAACAATTAGATTAATTAATTAATAAATTATTAAGAGCATTCACATCAGAGAATAAACAATAATTAAATTAATAAATTATATGAATTAAAATAAACAGAATCCTAAAATCCATTTTAGCTTAAAATGTATATCTATGTCTTTCTGTCTGTCTATCTATATCATCTATATCTATATATTTATTAGAAAGTGTACATTTTAATTATAATGACTGGCAGTGGTTAAAAAAAACTTAAATTAAACATTGAAAATAGGGGTTATTATTTTTAATCACATTTTCTGTGTTAGGTCATTTAAATAGTCCTGTTCAAGTCCAAAATTATTTCATGCCAACTAGAAAACATTAGGTACTGAAAATCAAATTCAAATCTGGAAAATGTAGAGAAAAATTTGGGATTTTCTAATAAGAAATGTCATGGAGGAAAAAAACGATTTAAGAGTCTGTACCAATTTTTACATGTGGCTTTGTTAGCTCATTTGAATTTACATATAAAAATAAATAAATAAATAAATAAATAAAAGCATTCACATAAGAAAATAAACAATAATTAAATTCATTAATGATAATGAATTGAAAATACATAGAAATCAGTGATAATAGCGATAATAGTTATTTAGCTTAAACAGTATCTACTGTTTCTATCTACCCATCTGTCTATCTATCTATAAAGAACAGTAATGATATCTTAAGTATAATGACTCACAATTAAACATTGTGAGTCATTAACAAAAAAAAAAAGGTTTTATTATTTTTAATCATACTTTTCTGCACTAGGTTATTTAAATGGTCCTGTTTTAAAATAATTTTAATAAGTTAAATATTTCACGTAATCTCTCAATTAATATGTGCTTATTAAAGCAGCATGTATAAAAAAAATAAAAATAAATACAAATAATAAATAATAATAAAATTCTGTTTAAAAACTAATTTAGATGCAGCATGTCACAAAACAGTATTCCAAAAGTATTTCATACCAACTAGACAACATTCAGGATTAAAAATCAAATTAAAATCTAGGAAGTATACATAAAATGTTGGTATTTTGTTATGGGGGAAAAGAAAACTATTTAGGATTCTGCACCATTTCACAGTCACTAATCAAATAAGTAAATTAGTGACACTGATGAGAAGTTAGATGTTTGCGCTTCCATCACAGCACGGGATGCTCTTTGGATAATTCTCAAATCACTCTGATAAACACGATCATCAGGTTTTAATGAAAAAAAAAAAAAACTGCAAATGCAAAACAGAAGCATGTTCACAAGCAGAGTGTATATCTATATAAAACGTTCATGTGGAAGTAAAAGGTCACAGCCATGTTATTATCAACTTCCCGTTTATCTATACAGCACGCTTCTGCCTGAGTACACAGGCGAATGTATTAAGCAGATGCCAAACACTTCTCACTCCACACTTCAACACACTTAACACCTCTTCAACTTTGCACAGCTTCTAAACTCCTTATACAGCACTCACCTCATTTTCAAATCTGCAGCTCTCTAGGCGATCACTTTTTCAAACCGTTTACACATGCAACAATGTTATCAAAACTGTCTCCTAGCATCCGATCTGACTACAAAAGCAGCCACAGTAAAAACTCACACAGTGCAAAACAATCACATTGCGTAAGTCTCGATGTAACAAATAAGATGACAAAGTGACCATATCAAACAATCCTAAGCAGTCTCCTAGCAACCCCTCCAACACCGTAATCAAAACAGTCTCCTAGCAACCAAAACACTGTTACCGAATGGCACTGTCAATGTTACTACATCCCCATCATCATCTTCCAACTACAGTCTGCTAACAGTCAGCTTCTGATAGCTCATCCACAACAGTCAGACGGTCTCCTAGCTCTCCCTCCCACAGATCAGAGCACTATCGCGACAGCGCTCCCAAGAGAGCATAGGCAGGGCGGAAACAAATATGTTCCCTGACTTCGGACTTTCTGACACAATACGCCACTGCTAGAGTTTGGCAGCAGCGACACGGGAGCTCGCGGAGTGTGTGAAAACACGCGTGTGATTGTTCCCGCAATATGCCGTGCTGCTCGGAGACTGGAGATACTGACAGCGCTTTCATCTCTACGTGTTTATTAGTTCTTGGTGCGACAGCCTCTGTGCTTTTTGCCTAAATGAATAAGGATTCACTTTGAATTTTAAGCACCGCCATCATTTCTGCTGCTCTGAGCATCAAGGCTACGATACTAACAGCCTTTAGATATGTGCCCACCAGAGATTTATTTTCGTTATTAAAAGTAACATCAACTGCGGCAAACAAAATGGCACTTGCGTTGTAATTCCGAGTTGATATACAATAAAGACTCATTTCAAAACCTATTAAATAAACAGTTAGGTTTTTGCTAGAAAACAATCTTGTTGAAATTAATTGCAGCATACATACACACACACAGTTCTCCTGTAATCATCTTTCTCAGTGGGAGGCCTGTAGAAATAGAGCTGATTGACTGTAAGAACAAGCAGGGCTACTTTAACAAGTGGTTATGTCTTACTGAATAGAAACAAGACATGTGAGATCTCTTTTAATATCTCAATTGGCTCTGCAAGACAGCGAAGGAATTCTCAGATTTTTCTTTGAAAAAAAGTGTCTTCCAGAGTTTATCTCTCAAAATCTGCATCCATATTTGCCAATTTAACACATTTTGCCATCAAAACAGTGTTTAATATGCACTCAAAACACTTCAAATCAAATATTTCCAAGACTAATTTATCTCAGTTATGCTATTTGTTTATTTTATATCTCTATGCACTTAAGCTGCATAACAACAAAATCATAGATTTTGCTTAGACACTGAAAATTGCTGTCAACGTGAACAGAACTTTAATCAGTATCAATAATGTTGTTGTATTTTCTGAGTTTACTACTTAATGCACTTAAATTACTGTCCAAAATTTGAGGTCAGCAAACTGTTTAATGTTTTTCTTTTAAAAGAAGTCTTGATAAGGCTGCATTTATTTGATAAAAAAAAACAGGAAAAAGTTATATTCTGAAATATTGTTACAATATACCAATTTATCTGAGCTAAGCTATTTATGGTAGTTTTAGGTCTCTATGCACTTAAGCTGCATGACAACAAAATCATAGATGTTGCTTTGACACTGAAAATTGCTGTCAACTTGAACAGCATTTTAATCAGCATTAATCATTTTGTTGTATTTTCTATGAGTATTACTTAAACTACTTACAAAATTTGAGGTCAGTAAACATTTTATTAAAAGAAGTCTTGCCAAGGCTGCATTTATTAGATAATAATAAAGTAAAAACTGTCTAAAACGCTGTCACTGTTGTGATTTTAAATTACCATTTATGTATGCTATTTATAAAGTTGAGATTTTGCTTTGAAACAAAAAATTGCTGCCAAAGTGAACAGAACTTTAATCAGTATTAATAATTGTGTTGTATTTTCTGAGTTTACTACTTTTTATTTGATAAAAAATACAGAAATTCTGAAATATTGTTACAATTTAAAATAAATATTTTCTATTTAATATATTTTAAAATGCCATATATTTCTGTGATATATATTTCAAAGCTGAATACTCAAGTTTTAGTTTAAAATAAATACTTCAGAAACCATTCTAATATGCTGGTTATTCATAACCATGCTTAATATTTTTGTTGAGACAACAGAACAATGGAGTTTTCTCTGAAAAAAAAAAAAAAAATGTCTTCCAGAGTTCAGATTTCAACAATATCTCAAAATCTGAGTCCATATTTGCCTATTTAATGAAGTTTGCCATCGAAATAGTGTTTAATATGAGCTCAAACACTTCAAATATTTCCAAGAGCAATTTATCTGAGCTACGCTATTTATGTATGCTATTTCTAAATAATTTATAATTAGAGATTTTGCTTTGACACTGAAAATTGCTGTCAATGTGAACAGAACTTTAATCAGTATTAATAATGTTGTTGTGTTTTCTGAGTTTACTACTTAATGCACTTGAATTACTGTTCAGAATGTGAGGTCTGTTTAAACAGACAGCAAACTGTTTAAAGTTTTTTTTTCAAAGAAGTCTTGCTAAGGCTGCGTTTATTTGATAAAAATATAAGAAAAACAGTAATATTCAGAAATTTTGTTACAATTGAAAATAACTATTTTCTATTTAATACACATTAAAATTTTTGTGATATATATTTCAGATCTGTAAATGTGGAAAAAAAACTCCCACCTCCAACTTCAAAATTATTCTACATCGATGCAGAAGTACCGACTCAGTGTTTACAAAGTGAACATGCAAGGAGGGCCAAACACCCTTTACAAAAAAAGGTAAAACAGATGTAGGATGATTTTTTAAGACTGTATTGACCCAGATTACACAGAGTTTGCATGCGCATCTCAGAGATAGAAAAGCATTTGAGGTTAAAAAGTATATAAATTATACATTTCTTTTTAGAAAATAACCAATCGTTTCGCTAGATAAGACCTTTTCCCTCGGCTAAGATAGTTTAGAGGCCTTTGAAGCTGCATTTAAACTCCATGGAAGTCCACTATATGGAGAACATTCCTGAAATGTTTTCCTCAAGAAACATAATTTCTTTTATGACTGAAGAAAGAAAGACATGAACATCTTGGAAGACAAGGGGGTGAGTAAATTATCTGTAAATTTTTGTTCTAGAAGGTAAACCTACCCATACAACCAAACCTGCACATAACCTTACTTTTATTTTTGCAATATAATATGAACACAGTAAGTACATTGTACTTATTTTTTGATGTAAGTACATAGTCGTTAAGGCCACCAAGTAAAAAGGTTCAATAAAACAGGATTTATTAAGTCTTAACTGTTCACTTTAACGCGTCCTTGATGAATAAAAGTAATCATTTCTTAACCTTTGCTTAACCAAATAATGATTTTTCCCAAAGGGGGAAAAAACACACTATTTATGGTCTATATCACCTTGTGTTTTGTTCAGTTTAAGACTGGATGTAAACACACCCTTTATTCTTACTCACAAGGATTTTTGGAAAAAGTAAAACCTTAACTGAACTATAAAAGAGCCTCCTCTGAGCAATAAAATGTTCCTCTGGTGTATTAATTACAGAAGCGTTTTATCGTTCCATCAGTCATTTTCATCAAGAGAGAAGCTTTGGACCACTTTTATTCATATCCTACAGAATTCAGACGCACAGATTTTTCTGTGTCTGTACGAGAGATAAGGAGAGGACGTCCATGCCATGTGAAGGTCGTGTGTCTGCAGCAGGAAGCGGGCTGAGGCAGCAGGGTGGTTCACTCCTCTAATCTAATCTAAACGGGAAGAGGCTTCTGAGGGAGATGTAATTTCAGAGGCCCAAAAACAGCAGCTTCAAATGCGGCTGATCACATTAGCTTGCCATCACTAAATAGGATTTCTCTACTGTAACAGCAGAGCATACCCATTACAAATGACTTAAGCTCAGAGACCAGTAACTCAATAGGGAAAAAAATCAATATATATCAGAAATAATGACCCCCCCTCTTCTTCCCCCCCAAAAAACCCTGTTATTCCACCCACCAAACATCTCTGCCAGCCTCGCCACCTCCCAAGCTCTCAGATCTGTCATTAATCACGCTGAGATTTCTGGGTTGGATAAGATAATTAAGACAGGAGAGGAAAGACAGAGAAGCGAGGTGTGGATTTTAAGGTTAGAGAAACGAGGCGTGTTTGAATGGCAGAGATAAGTACGGCAGTTAGAAGGTGACAGTTCGGAAAGAGAGAGAAGGAGAAAAAGAAAAAGAACGAGAGAAAGAGAGAGACTGTCTCACCTCTGCTGTGTGTGATCCATCAAACAAGGAAAAAACACAGGAATTCATCATAGCAGAGCATTCGGACTGTGCAAATCAACATTATGTGAAATCGCCCGTCGGCAAGAGGAGAAGGAGGAGGTATAAAATGAAAAACAAATAAATCAAAAGTAGAAAAAAAAAACACTGGCAGACTTTTATCTGTTTCTTTGTTTGTCTCTAGTTGTTTTTCAGGAAACGTAGAAGACCAAATATGAGGCTAAGTGAGAATGTTTTACACATGTATGTGTGTACTATGTTACATTATAAGATTGCATTTTCAATGCATACATGTATATGGTCGTGTTGCATCCATGTGTGTGTGTGTGTGTGTGTGTGTGTGTGTGTGTGTGTTACTTCAGCTAAATGGCTTTTCCATCACTCTCTGCCAGTTCCACCTGATTTCATCTACTTCTGCTGGAACAAACAGCCAGTTGGGAGGCAGCTAGCATCGGATTGGGAATGAAGAGCCTCGTATTGAGACAGAGAAACAGGCGAAAAGACAAAGCGGAGAAGAGAGAAAACTGCCGGCATCTGCTACTTCATTAGCTGGTGAGGTTAAAGAAGTATTGCTTCAGCCTGGATGACAGAGAATGAAGAAATATCCACCTGGAGTCAAACACAATGGAGAAGATGGGCCATTCGTCACTCTGAGAGGCTGGGAGTGTGGATGAGAGAGCCACTGCAGATGAGCCAAGAGCAGACGATGGAACACACACACGTACACGCAAACACACACACACACACACACACACACACACACACACACACACACACACTGCGGGCTAAACAGCATGTCTATGTTGATTGTTAGACTCTCAGCTTGAGTTTGAGGTTTTCGGCTGGTTCACTGTAAAGGACTGTTTGCTTTAACCTTATTTAGAGACTTGAATCAGAAGTAACAGTGATCCAAAACCAGGCAGCTGGAGGGAGAAAGGCAAAAAAGGAAGTAGAAAAAGGAATGGTTGATCAAACTGAAACTGGAAACCATTTTATATTTTATATTAAATTAAATGTAATGTAATAAATAAACACACAAATGGTGTAGTGTATTTAACTAATAATGGAGATTATAAAATGGCAAGTATATACTTATATCATAAAATGGACAATTTATGTATATACATTGCCATTCAAAAGTTTGGGACCAGTAAGATTTTTTTTTGATGAGCATAAGTCTCTATAATACAGGGAAAAAGTAATAATATGAAAAACTATTGCAATTTAAAATAACAGTTTTCATTTTTCAATATATTTTAAAATATAATTTATTTCTGTGATGCAAAACTAGATTTTCATCAGCCATTACTCCAGTCTTCAGTGTCACACAATCCTTCAGAAAACATTCTAATATTCTAATGTATCAATGTTGGAAAGAGTTGTGCTGCTTAATATTTTTTTTGGAACCTGTGATACTTTTTTCAGGATTTTTTGATGAATATATATTTGATGAATATATTTTCTATCACTTTTTTTTATCAGTTTAACACATCCTTGCTGAATAAAAGTATTAATTTATTCCAAACAAAGAAAGAAATAAAAAAAACAAAACAATTACTGACCCCAAACTTTAAACGGTAGTGTATATTGTTACAAAACATTTATATTTTAAATAAATGCTGTTCTTGTTAACGTTTTATTCATCAAAGAATCCTGAAAAAAATGAATCTGCATATTATAATGATTTCTGAAGAATCACATGACACTGAAGACTAGAGTTACTATGCTGAAAATTTTGCTTTGCATTCAATAATAAATTCTATTTGAAAAGTATATTAAAATAGAAAACCACTATTTTAAATTGCAATGATTTTCATTGAAAATTAATTTCATTGAAATTACTGTTTTTCTGTATTTTTAATCCAGCCTTGATAAGCAGAAAAGACTTCTTTAAACAAAAAGTTTAAATCTTACTGATCCCAAACTTTTGAATGGCACTGTATATATATTATTTAGAATGTTTGTCGCCTTTAGGAAACAGCAGAAAATTCACCATTGGCTTAAAAATATCCTGTACAGCAGTCAGAAAATATTACACAGGTGTTTTAGCAAAATCAATAACTTTGCATCTTAAACAGCTCTGTAAACTAGCCTCAGCTTAGAGGCAACAGCTGGCGATTCTTGAGTATTACCAACTCAACCTCTCAGAGCATTAGAGGTCAGAGGTGAAAATGATCCCTAAATTGAATGGATTTTCATTTGTAGTTGTTCATCAATTCAAATAAGGTGGTTCACAGAGCAAAAATTGATCTAAACTGAAATCCTCATAGAAGAAACCCGTGAAAGAGTCCAGTTGAGCTACAGGATGATTTAAGGGTGAGGGGAGAAAATAAAAATGACATACATGCTAAAGGAAAATATTGTAAAAATGTTTATTAAATAAGTAAATTCCATGTGTTTTCCCTTAACATAAGTTATTAAAGCATAAACTTGATCCTGGAATTTATAAATCTCCAGAAGAGCAAGTGTGCATGTACTCTCCACAGGTTTAATTACAAAATTACTTCATTTTCTCCACTCATTTCTAACACATGGGTGGATACATAGATTGAAATGTTTGCTTCATCAATAGCCCCCTATGAAAAACCAAGACGAGAACGTCTGTTTCCGCTTTAATGTGAGGAAGAGCGTCCCATGGTTCACATTCCCTTCAGAAAGACTGATTTGTTACATAATAAAGTGATGAGTGAGGAGGAAGATGGAAGCTCAGTGTGGTGGCACCGCGATCAGAGCTTCTTTACGGGTTATTAAGATGTACCTGGGTGTGACAGGGCATCAATAACTTCAGCGCTGGCAGAGATAGCCCGCTGAGAGGCAGATGGCATACATGACTGGATATCAGTGATTATGCAGCATAATTAAAGGCAATCATAATTTCACAAAGTTTCACTTGCACTTTTGCAAGAGGCTGCAGCAGGCGCAATTAAGACGTTATACTGCAGCCTGGGCGCAATGTGCATCGCAAGAAGAAAGAGAGTGATCAAGAAGGAGAACAAATAAAATTAGGAAGTGCAGACACACAAATATCTTTGTACATGTACACCCACAGTACTCAGCAATAAAGTTGAATCTGATTCTGATCTAATTTATATGTTTATATTTAGAGCTAGAGTGAGAACCAGATTTTTACATTTTCTGAAGAAAAAGTGGATGGTGCTTGTCTCGGTGTCATGATTCTCGGGTATAGTGGGTGGTTGGTAGGCCTAATGAAACAGGATGAGATAAAAAGTTTATCTGGGAAATAATGGAAAGAAAACACTTCTTTTTAATGAGTTGATCATAAAGGCTGCACACAATAACATACAGCACGACCAATGTAGTCCGATTCCTAAACTCCTCTTATGAAGCGGCTCAACCAGGGGTAACTATGGTTGCAAGTTTCGAGTTCAATGGAACTTACGACCATAGTTAGCTAACAATGCTTTTGGGAAATGCACCCCAGGGTAGTCCAATTCACAAACAAAGACTATTATCAACTGGTTCTTTTTAGTGATTCAGAACCATACAGTGCAACCAATGCAGTATGAATCACAAATAATTCCATCTTAAGAAGTTCTTTATAGTGATTCAAAAAATATACGGCACAACCAGAGTAGTCCGATTCACAAATGACTATCATGAACTGGTTCTTTTTAGTGATTCAGAACCATACAGTGCAACCAATGTAGTATGAATCACAAACAAATGCCTCTTAACAACAAGTTCTTTATTGTGATTCAAAAATACACTGCACAACCAGGGTAGTCTGATTTCCAAACAAATCACTCCTATGAACTGTTTCTTATTAGTGAATCAAAAACACACAGCACAGCCAATGTAGTCTGAATCAAGAACAAATAACTCTTTCAAGCAAGTTCTTTTAAAGAATCATTCTAAAAGACTGACAAACCCAGAAGTGATCTGAATTAGTATGATGAATCCTTTACTGAATTACCAGTAAAATACAATGTATAGACACTCAGTACGTTTACATGGACAACAATACTCCGATTTTAACGCGATTAAGACAATACTCTGATTAAGAAGCAACCATGTAAACTGATATTTTTGATTAATTTAATCCGACTAAAGTCATAATCGGAGTAAACACAAATCGAATTAAGACAGGTGGAGTATTCCTATTTTAGTCGCATTATGGAAGACATGTACACACCTTAATCACACTATTCCCCTTGCGTAGGACTTTTCACCAGAGGATACACACTAATGCTGCGTTCCAGACAGGTTTTGAGCTCGTAAATCACGTCTTCAAACCACGACTCAGGGCTTTGTAGCACTTTCACGGGTAGAAGTTTGGAAAAACACGGGTTTCCTGGAACGCGGCATAACGCTCTCAGTTGGTCGCACGTGCATATGCTTTGGTTTCATTTTTATTTATTAATTTTTTTGCTACAACATGGGATTAATCAATGCTCATTGCTGATAAATAGTTTGTCTGTTATCATAATTTATAGTTTTATGGAAACGTATTTAACATTCAACCCGTTCTTTTTCATTAGTAGGCTATTATTTGTGATTTTAATTTTGTGAACGGGATTTCCGCTATTGGAACGTCTTAGGATGCTTTTCACTTTTACTTTTACGAATTCATGATCTTTTGCTTACATATAGGCTACACCTATCAATTTTAAGATTAAAACAAATTCTTAAAAGATGGATTTGTTATTTTTAATTAAACAGCATAACAACAATCAAATAAAACTAGCTTATATAGCATTTATTAACAAAAACTAATAAGACGAGGCATGGACTCCATCACATGCTGTGTTATATGCCGACTAAACAATTTATTACAGGGCACGCAAACACTGAGCAATCAAATTAATAAAAAATAAATAAAAAAAGTCTCCAAGGCGTAATGTGACGTAAACGGCAAAGATAACAGGGTTTTCAAAATGAAAACAAACAAAAAAAGTCAAACTAAACTGGCTTTCGGTGACTGTGCTTGCGTGTGATTTTTTTCCTAAAAACTGCCTGGCTTTGAAACGCTCGCTGTATGGAGCAGACGCTTTGGAGTAGCACAGCATGCACAAAAATGTGTTGCATATGTCCAGAGCCACTTCAAGCTTTTGTCAAATTAAAACCGAAACATCCAAAAGTCTATAACGAAGATGAACTGATCTAATGATGTGTGTCATTAATCGATCTATGTAGGCTATAACATATAAAACGGGAACATGAAAGGAATATTCTAAAAGCAACTCATGTAAACAGCTTAATCATATTATTGTCTTATTCAGAATAAGGTCATTAATTAGATTACTGGTGTCCATGTAAACGTAGTCACTGTAACTGAAATATAGCAAAATGAATTGTAACTGAACTGAATTAAAATTTTATAAATTTTATAAACTGAATCCAGAGTTTGTGAATCAGAATCAAACAGATTCAGAAAAAAAAAAACGTATTGATTGGAGTTTGTCAGTCTTTTTGAATGATTCTTCAAAAGAACTAGTTCAAAATATGTATTTGTTCTTGATTCAAACAACACTGGTTACATTGTGTTTTTAATTCACTTTAAATAATCGGTTAATAAGAGTAATCTGTTTGTAAATTACCCTGATTGTGCAGGACATTTTTAAATCACTATAAAGAATTTGTTCATAAGAGGCATTTGTTTGTGATTCAGATACATTGGTTGCACTATATGGTTATAATTCACTACAAAGAACCAGTTCATAAGAGTGATTTGTTTGTAAATTGGACTACCTTGGTTGTGATTTCCAGTCTTAATGTTTTCAAAAAAATTTTTTACCCATATCATTGGTTGATAAAACAAATAGTGCCACCTCAATCAGGCACTGTTGACAGTATCATGTTGTGCATGTCGCTTTATATGCAAATGAGCTGATGCTCCCTGCCCCCTTTTCCAGAATAGACTGTGCCTTTACAGCTCGTATCTCGCATACTCTGCCAAAAAACATCTGTTTGGTTTTGCTTATCACGTCTATCACGTTGAAATCAAGTGTTTTAAACCATATTAGTTTAAACTTCTGATATAGGGTTTTTCAAACGCACACATCCAAAGCACATGCACAGAAAGTGGCTATCACACGGCACGTGAGTACTAAACTAAGTTTTCTTTCATGTCTTATTGCGCTTAAACTGTCAAATACACTCAAGTTTATGTTAAAAACACACAAGAGTTTCAAAAACAGTCAGTTATGTTTGTGAAGGTAAACAACTGGAAAATAAATTGCATATTAGATCTGTGTGGCAGCAATGTAATATACAGTTTAAAAAAATAATCCACTGCTCTCTTGTCTCCTCTGAGGCTAGGTCTCTAAATAGTGTTTTGTGCTCGTCTATGCAGCCAATGACAGAATAGTTAGCATGCTTTGCGCAAACATTAGCCATGGCGTTAGAACTGGTACACCATTGTCGCTTGTGAAAACAAAATGATGTAGAAGGAAACATGCAGATTAAGGGTAGGTGTCACCAACGCGGTCTCTGTGGCTACCTCCGACCGCCGTCAGCGGGAACCCTCCCCGGACTTTTGACTACATTTCCCATCACCCCGTACCTGAGACTCACTTCCGGTTCCGGGTCGCCCGGGTCACATCCTCCTGGCGGCCATATTTAAACTCGCTTCGCGGGCAAATTCCCCGCGAAGTTTTGCATAGTTTACCTATCAATCCTGAGCGTTTTCCCCGTGTTTATTTTGTCTTTTCGTTGCCAACCGGACTGTTATTCTCTCATTGTGATTATTGCTGCCTGCCTATTGACCTTTGCTTGGATTATTGACTACGCCTGTGGATTATCTCTGTTGTACCTGTCTGCTGTTGTTTTGAACCTTGCCTGCCTGACCTTGATCATTAAAGTTTGTTGCACATGGATCCCCAGCCTCCGTCTCCGTCAATGGACGGCTTACAGAAGGGATGCACCGAAATAAAGATTCTTGGCCGAAGCCGAACAAAAATTAAACACTGGGCCGAAGGCCCATTACCGAACATGTTTTTCGTGTTTTTCACCAATGTATTTTGCCAATTACCACTGCATAAATTAAATAGCCAATATTTGCTTTTTACAGTTTTGTCTTGCTTTTCAAAGAAAAAATATCAATTACAAAACAACAATTTAAAAATATTTATTTAACACTAAACATTTGTGACATTCTAGTAGACATACCAACAAAGCACAATTTAAGTTAGTAACATAATATTCTTTGGCCAATTTAAGATTGAATCAGGCATGTGTTCTTAATGTACCAATAAATACAGCCTTGCTGAGCAAAGGAGAATGTTTTAATACATGTATTAATAGAGCTGTTGTAATGATTGTTACCATTATTTCTGTGTTTTTATATATATATATATATATATATATATATATATATATATATATATATATATATATATATTTTATTTTACAGAACAACAGTAAAATTACAATACTAACATTTATGAATGTTGACTCTTATTTTGGTGGAAACCCGCAAGAAGACCTCAGTACTACTTTTTTCTGACAACAGCAGATTTATGAATGATTCACATTACACAGATTTCCCTCGCGCTTTGGACTTTAAACCCTGGTGCACCCTTTGTGCATGTATTAGACAACATAACGTTCTGTAGTTTATTTACCAATGGTCATCATACAGTAAGCAGCAACAACCAACCCTTTCTCTTCTCATGGAAGACATGCGATGCGATACTAAACAGTCTCGGGTTGTCGGTGCTTGTAATGATTTTTGCGTCTTTCTCTGACAGTTTTAAATGCTTCCACTCTGCCGACATGTTTGCTGCATTAGTGCACACCTCTATTTGATCGCTTTACCTCATTGCTCGGTATAATTTATTCAGCTTTTTCACTTATTCGAAATTTTGGTTTAATTTTGGTTGCCAAACATTCTGTTCATCCCTTATTAGAAAGCATATTATGATAAAAATCCCCTTACTATATCACAACTGATGCACTTGTTTTTTCACATGCTTGCAGAAAAAGGCTTACCAAAACAAAATGACTAGGTTGTTCTTTTTTCATGTTTTCCGGGCACATGATTATACCACTTAAACATGAAAAAAGTCAGATTTTCATGATATGTCACTTTTAAGGTACTGCCCCGGTGACAATTTCTACTTATTTTAGGAGAGTGTATGAAAATATGGAGAACACACTAGAGTGGAACAATGCATAAGAATTATATAAGCAGAGGAAATCATTTTAATTTAAGCCATATTAGCATATAAAATACTTTGAAAACATATGTAATGACTTTTTACCCACATATTAGTTATCTGAAAACACACTAGCTAATGAGGGTACTACTGTCAAGCTGTGAGGACATATTGAGTGCGTGCGATTCCTTATCTAGAGAGCACACAGTCTCACAGGATGATGGCCTCTCATTGCTGTCCTTGTGTGGACAGCGGTGATGGGAAAGCAGATGGAGGGTGGGAGTGTGTTTCTGTGTGTGTGTGTGTGTGTGTGTGTGTGTGTGTGTGTGTGTCCCTCTTGGATAATAGACTATTGGGATTAAATATTGGCTAGTGCTTCAGGTGGAGGGCAGTGGACTGGCTTGTAATGCATCACACTCAAGGCCTCTCCTCCTCCACCCTCCCTCTCTCTTTCCATCCATCTCTCTTTCTCTGTCACTACAATCCTCTGTATGGTTTATTTATGATAAGACCCCCCTCCCAGACGAATTTGCCTCGTCCAAACAAGACGGGCTGAGAAAGCGTTTAGAATAAATGACAAACAGGATTCAATCTGACTTACATTTCGAGACAGATATAATTACCTCCCATTTCAATCAACTTCATTGCTATTTTTGTCCACTAAATATCATCTTCAAGCTATCTGCTCCCCAAACCTTCAATTTCGCATAATCACTTCCGTGCATAAAGTTTCCCCGCTTTGACCGGAATTTCAGATAGCTAAATGTTGGAGTGACTTTGCCTCGCCCGGGTGCTGTTGCGCGTGGATAAATGTGACATTTCGCCACTAAATTAGCATAATCACATTGACGACCGAGGAATCGTATTGACTGCAGTACAATGGATTTGATTAGTTGAGGGGGAGCAAACAGCAGCATTATAATCAAGCTGGAAAAGTCACAGGTATTTTTCTCTGTTTTGTTGGAGGCTATCTGTGGCAACACTCCTGTCTGACATTATGCATCCTCGCTAATGCAGGCTGGAAGCGGCTAACAAGCAGCATGCTAACTGCTGTTAGTGCCGTTGTCCGTACATTAGTGAAGGTTGGTTGGTTTGTTTCGCATCATCTGCGGTGATAAATGCCGGTCTCCTTTTGCAGCAATGACATTCATTTTGTGCTCAGCACTTTGAAGGTAGTTCATTGCTAACTTCGGAGAACAAAAAAATTAAAAAACATAAACTTAAAACACACATGAAGAAAAATCTTCAATTTTAAAACAGAAGATAACATGTTAGCATTAGCTGAATTAGCATGTCTTATTTTAGCTCCGGCTTATTCAAAACGAAGGTGAAATCTGCTAGTCAGGGTTATTTTATCATGACTTTGTATGTTTATCTAGTCAGTTCGACCTTGACAGTCAATCTGCTCAGCACAATCTTCTAACGCTTTACATAAGCAAATCCATAAAAACCAACCAGAGGCCTTTGTGCAAGAGAGATGCTAATTCCTCTTTACCGCCCCTCTGTTGTAAATAAAACACTATTTCAGATGTTCAATTACAATAAGTACCTTTCATTTAAGAGCTCAGTCTATGTTGTGGCCTTATCATTGAGAAAAGAGAGAGGGAAACGAGAGAGATAGAGATAAACAGAAGGAGAAATAAAGAGAGAGGGCTTTTAGTTAGATCGCATACAATTACTCACAGTCGTTTTGTAAGTGCAGCAAACTGCAGTAGGTTTCTGCACCGCTCATTTGCTTAACAAGGTAAAAGCCAGAGAGGCCAGTCACAGAATCAAGACAGATGTCTTCATGAAGGGAGAGAATCCAAAAGGAGACCAAACAAGTGTGTAAAGCATCACTATTACTATTGCTCAGATCACTTAAGTTAGTGATTTGAACAAATGAAACCGTTTGTGCTACAGGCGTGACTAATATTCCTCAAAATCACATGGCTTGCAGAGGAGAAATGCGCCATTTTCTAAGCAATCAGACATAGAAATGTTACATTTTGGGGTGGGCTCTTTTGACTTGGACTAGCAAGCAACCAGCCAGAGCACCCTAAAAATGATGCCATGTCATTTTAAATAATAATAAGATAATTTTGAAATCCGAGAGCTTTCTGACCCTGCATAGACAGCAACACAACTACCATGTTCAAGGCCCAGAAAGGTAGTAAGAACATTATTAAAATAGTCCATGTGACATCAGTGGTTCAACCATAATTTTATGAAGCTATGAGAATACTTTTTGTGCTCAAAGAAAACAAAAATAACAATTTTATTCAACGATTTCGTCTTCAACGCGCATTCAAGAGAGTACCACAACGTATGTGTGTGGTGTTGATGATGCAGGAGTCGGTGTTCTGAAGATGTTTTTTGCATCACTCGCGTGAATAAAAAACATTTGCGATCAACCATGGTGGAGATAACTACGATCGCTGCTTTGTACCCATTGTAGAAGACCCAAATACGCAGAAAAGACAAACAACGACTTGTTAGGGTTCACAGCAGCATCCTGAGGTGGATGATTTTCATTGTTTTCTATACTCCAGATACCTACATCATTAATTTCGGGCTACAATAATGCTCTCTTCCATTTTCTCAATAAGCTATTCACTGATTGGCTTGCGCGAGAACCCGTCATGTATATTTTACTCACGAGTAGCAAATTTTCAACTTGCATGGAAGACTCAGTTGAGGTGAATAAAGCACATTCGCGGCAAATGTGTCACACATTTTGCATCACCCGGCGCAAATTAGCCTCTATCCGCATCTTTGCATTGACTTTGTATGTAATCTACTCACGCAAATAATTGAATTTGCGTTTGGTGTGAACACACACATCTGTATATTCTGGTTCAAATAAATAAAACTGGGCAAGAACCGTTTTATGTACAACGTGCGTCTTCTTGTGCTTGTAAACAAGGTGCAGCACTGCAAAAAATACTTTTCTTACTTAAATTTTTTGTCTTGTTTCCAGCCTAAATATCTAAAAATTCTTAAATCAAGAAGGATATTCTAGACCAATAAAAATTATTTTCTTGTTTTCAGAAAAAAAAAGGTTTTTGCTTAGAACAAGCAAAATAATCTGCCAATCGAGTAAAAAAAAAAAAATCTTATTTCAAACAGAAAACAAGATTATTTTTGTTACCCCATTGACAGATTATTTTGCTTGTTTCAAGCAAAAACACACTTAATTTTGACTTGTTTTTTTCTGAAAACAAGACAATATTTTTTTTACTCTTCTAGAAAAACCTTCAAGACAAAAAATATAAGTAAGAAAATCATTTTTTGCAGTGAGTGCATCCGGGTTCTACACCGTCAACACATTCTCACTCCCAACACGTCAAATATTGATACTTGGTCAGGACTCCTTGGCGTCCTTTTTGATGCTCAGTGTACCCCTTTAGTGTCACTTTTGGATCCTCCATTGTTTTAAGTTGTTTGCATTACGCGTCGCATTTGTCAGAAATTTTTACATTTGCACACAGACTACACACAGAATACGCTTTACAGTGGATAGAGATGGCGATCGCATCTATTCCTCTCAGAAATCGATCGTTTTGCCTCGGAAAACTTGGGTTATTAATACTTTTTTCAAAAATAAATAAACATAAAAATATCTTAATTTGAGTTACGAAGATGAACAAAGGACTTAGGGGTTTAGAACGACACAAATTCACCCTCATATCATTCCAAACCTGTATGACTTTCTTTTGTGAAACACAAAAGAAAATATTTCTAAAGTCAGTTGGGTTCAAACAACAATAGACCCTATTGACTTTCACTCTACATACAAAGAAAAAAACACTTAGACATTTTCAGAATATCTTCTTTTGTGTTCTTATAAAGATAGAAAGTCATACAGGTTTGGAATGACTTGAGGGTGAGTAAATGTTAGCAGAATTTAAAATTTTGGGTAAACCATCTCTTTAGGGCTGATTTATCAAACCCACCTCATCCAAATTGCAAAAAAAAGAAAAGAAAATGTAGCTTTTCTGTATGTAATGGAAGCATGCGCCTGAAGGTAATTAGGTCTTCTCAGCCTCCTAGACATACATTGAGTCCTTGAGGAGGGGAAAAATCTGCCTTGCAAGCTCCCCATCTGATCTCAGGACTTTGTGTTTGTACTTCGTTACAGTGGCTGATACAAGATTAGATAGACGCTGGCATATCACAGACGTGCATCTCGATGGCTCGCAGAGTGCACTTTCCAATTCCAGAGATGACCTTCTGAAAGAGCGGAGTGAAACGAAAGTGAGAGAGGGAGAGTTTCAGGAAGGGCACGGGAAGCTGATACCAACTCTCCGATTATAATCACAGAAATCGGCATCTTGGCTGTCTAAGACGGTCCTTAATGAAAAGAGATACTCACAGTGTAGCTAGCGGTAAATGCTTATTATCTTAGATGTTCTACCGATCGTCTGGTTAATTCACCTTTGCTGAATGGGCAGGGGGTGGTTGAGGGGGTGTGAACTAATTACAAAGCATTGATGGCTTTGATTGAATCTGTTTGAGATGACTGACTCAGCAATGGGATTTCAATACACCTCGTCCCAGGGTGAGCATTGCAAATCAATGTACCTTAGTAAGCGTTTTGCTACTATGACTCAAAACATACAAGACTTAATTCAAGAAATGAGTTTAAGAAATGATTAAAATATGAGAGTGCACTATGGGGAGCTACAGGTCCATGATCATTTAGGCTATAAAGCTGATGAGCTATATGATGAGCTATAGTATAGAAAGCAAATCATTTCGGCTGCAGAGCACCTATTATGTCAGCTAAAAATAGATTATGAAACTGAACACTAATAATCCAAGCTAAAGACCTATGGTCTGAGATATTACAATCATCAAGCTATCTTAACCGAGGCATGCAGACTGCATATCTCACCCTCATCAAAACAAACTCTCCAATATTCATTCCCCTATAAACCGATCTCAGACATGCTCTCAGGACGTGTAGCTGTCAATCTGTGTTCACCGCTGATCAATCTTAGGAATTGCAAGAGTATCATTTCTAACAGCTGAGATCAATGAGTCACAATGAGTCGACAGGCCAAGGAGACCACGTTTACGTATTTGATGATATATGCTGATTCATAGAAGGATCTTTTTATTTTAAGTGCATGTTGAAAGTGCAACAGTGAGTAATGTCCATGGACTTTACTGTGCAGAAACCTATGCAAATCTTTAACAAACCCAGTTGCAAAAAAACTCTTACTTTTACCAAAGGACTTAACGCTGGCAATAAACAAATAACTCCTTAGACTAAACCACCAAAGCTCTGCTTGAATTACTTTTTCCAGCAGTGTTACCTCATCTGAAGATTACTGTATCATATTTATTGGATTTGTCTTAGCTACTCCTATAACATGAAGTATAAGGATACGTAATCTATAGAGGTTCTGTAATATGAGCTTATACAGCTTTCGAAGTCCACATGAACCTTGCAACCCGTTTTATTTCAGAAATCTGACGCAATTCAAGTGAAACTGGATATCCAATGCCAGAATAAAGCTAAAAATGTCAGCCAAAATGTTTTAGAGGTGTTACACATTACTGTTTAAAGGAGAAGTTCACTTCCAGAACAAAAATTTTAAAGATCATTTACTCACCTCTTGTCATCCAAGATGTTCATGTCTTTGTTTATTCAGGCGATAAGAAATTATGTTTTTTGAGGAAAACATTTCAGGATTTATCTCCATATACTGGACTTCTATGGAGCCCGCAAGTTTGCAACTTCCAAAAATGCAGTTTAAATGCAGCTTCAAAGGGCTCTAAATGATCCCAGCCGAGGAAGAAGGGTCTGATCTAACGAAATGATCAGTTATTTAAAAAAAAAAATTTATATATAATTTATATACTATTTAACCTCAAATGCTCATCTTGTCTAGCTCTGTGTGTACTCTGCTGTCGAAAAACTCCCATCTCACTTTCTCCTTCAACTTCAAAATCGTCCTACATCGCTGCAGAAGTACCGACCCAGTACAAAGTGACCATGCAAAGATCAAATGCCCTTTACACAATTCTTTAAAAAAAATGAAGTAGGGCGATTTTGAAGTTGGAAGAGAAAATGAGATAGGAGTTTTTTGACCTACCCTAACTGTCTTGAACCAGAATACACAGAGTACACGGACAAAGACGAGCATTTGAGGTTAAAAAGTATATAAATAGTAATTTTTTAAAGAAAATAACCGATCGCTTCCTTGGTGGGATCATTTAGAGCCCTTTGAAGCTGCATTTAAACTGCATTTTGGAAGTTCAAACTCACAGGCACCATAGAAGTCCATGATATGGGGAGAAATTCTAAAATGTTTTCCTCAAAAAACATAATTTCTTTACGACTGAAGAAAGAAAAACATGAACATCTTGGAGTTTCAACAAAAAATTCTCAAAATCCAAAAGGATTTCTAAAGGATCATGTGACACTGAAGACTGGAGAAATGAGTGATGAAAATTCTAATTTGCCAGTACAAGAATAAATCACATTTCAAATATATTTTAAGAGAAATTGTTATTTTAAATTGCAGTAATATTTTATAGTTTGTACTTTTTTTGAGCAAATAAATGCTGTCTTTTTGGTGCATAAAAGACTTTATACTGTTACACATTTATGAACATTTTGTTTTTTTAATAACATGCAGTTAAATCTTACACAATGAGACCTGAGCATGTATTAGACAAGTGAATAGGGTCAAAATTGATTTCATGTTGACTTTACTGCTGAAACATTAAAATCAGACAGCTAACAGTTAAGTATTAAAGAAATCGGGGGCACCATAGAAGTCCATTATATGGAGAGAAATCCTGAAATGTTTTCCTCAAAAAACATAATTTCCTTACGACTGAAGAAAGAAAGACATGAACATCTTGGATGACGAGGGGGTGAGTACATTATCTGTAAATTTTTGTTCTGAAAGTGAACTACTCCTTTAAGATCAGCTGGAGTCCCATCTTTATCTTAACTCTCTCTTTTTATGTTTCAGTCTTTTATTTCTCTTTTTAATGGTCAGAGTATAATACATGTGGACATAGCCATACAGAACATTTGTGGATTTATGGAACAGTTGTCAAGCATCAAGCTCAGACTCTTTAACCATTCAAAAGGAAAAGAACTTACGACAGGTACTGCTAAATGTGGAATTAAAACTATTGAATTGTTAATCCTGCAGTTACAAGCACAAAATGCTACTGGAAAAAAAAAATGCATTTTTACTGAAGTATATGTGATACTTCAGTAACTCTGACAGATTAGGGGAAATATGGATGCGAGGTGTGAGCGTCTACGTGTGCGAGAAAAGGAAAGACTTCCATAACACATCAGGTTTCAACTCTGTAATGACTTGGAGAGTGAACTACATTGGACTTGACATCAAGCTGATTTGAAAAGCTTGTCGCTTGTTTGGAAAAAAAAAGCAGCTGCTTGTGAAAACTCACAAGTTTATTTCTGTTCCAGGATTCTCACCTCCGCTTCTTTATCTCCTGTTAATTAGCATCGCTGCTAACAAGAACTCTAGCACATATGCAAACCGCATGCATCTCCTCCTGTTCTCCTGTAGAGTGTATGTGGGGGAGAGAAGACATAATCTAAAATTCTGCAAGCTTTACAGAGAGGAAACTAATTAACTTGGGCAGGCTCTTAAAATCCAATTGGGTTTTCACCCGATGCAGATTATTTTTAATTAATCTGGTATGAAATGAAATGAGCGACTAACGGAGAAGCTGGACTTGGTCGATGTTTTGTTTCATAAACATCAGACCCAATGCTGACATGCTTTAGCTGCTAAATGCAAGACATGTTCACACTCCCTGCTGTAAACAAAAGGCAAAATACTACCTTAAAAACATGTGGGGTGAAAGAGAGAGAGACACAGACTGCCTGTGAGTGTTGTGACAGTAAAAGGCCTCTTTAAAATCACTGCTCACCTGATTGGCAGGGTCACTCAGTGCCTGTCTACCCATCACTCACAAGGCACCTCTCACCTCTTTAATATTCCTGACGTCTAACGGGGGCTTTTTCCTCCTGCTTTTTGCCTTTTGAATGTGAGTTGGCAAAATACGAAGCAACCTGTCAGTTTCAGTCTACATGGCATAAAACAGTCAATGCAATTATTTAGTTATACCATAACAAATGCATTACTAAAGGTGGCTGATTTAACAAAGATTTAACATGTTTTTCCATTTCAACTTCATTTTTAAATTATACGAGTTTTAACTCAATTTTTAAGTCAGTTTGACATTATTTGAAGGGATAGTTCACCCAAAAATGTCATTCCAAACCCATGAGACCTTTGTTCATCTTCCTAACACCAATTAAGATATTTTTAATTAAATCTGAGAGCTTTCTGACCCTGCATAGACAGCAATGCAACTACCAGGTTTAAGGCCCAGAAAGGTAGTAGGACCTTGTTAAAACAGTCTATGTAACATCAGTGGTTTAACATTATTGTTATGAAGCTACAAGAATACTTTTTGCAGGCAAAGAAAACCAAAATAAGATTTCTTCTCAATTTCTTCTCTTCTATGTCAGTTCTTGGCATCTGTCTGAGCCTCAATGTGGTAGTTGCATTGTTGTCTATGCAGGGTCACAAAGCTCCAGTATTGTTTAAATAACTTAATTTATGTTCTGAAGATGAACGAAGGTCTGTCAACATGAGGGTAAGTAAATAATTACAGAATTAAAATTTTTAGGAAGAATTATATATAAGTAAGACATATCATTTCAAAGTGTAATTAAAGCTGCGAGCAGCGATGAACGGGCCCTCGCACCCGGGCTCACCGCCGACCGGTGGCTTCAGGAAAACAGCAAACGGTGGGCAGTATGCTTTTAATACAGTAAATATAGAAAAAATGTCATAAGTCATTTAAATGTGCCAAACTTGCCGCTGCCAGCTGGTGGCGCTATGCCTATAACTGATTATTGGCATGTAGATGTGTTCAGGCCAGCACTATTATCAAATATATGAAGTTTGGTGCAGATTGACCTTGGTGTGTTTGAGTTAGTGAAATATATGAGATATCCTGCTGCCAACAGGTGGCGCTATGATAATATCTGAATATTGGTCTTTAGGTGTCTTCAGGCCAGGACTCTTACCAAACCTGTGAATTTTGTGGCAGATCAGACATTTTCAGGCTAAGTTATAACAACTTCTATGTCTATGCAGAAACATCAAACTTTGTCAGGCCATCACGGACATGCCCTTTAATGAAAACTCAAGATCTTCACAATTTAACATCTCTAAGGCCTCAAGATCAGACTGACCAAATATAATGTTGATTTAATTAAATGCAATCAATGCAAGGACTTCAAATAGATGCCAACTGTGAACCAGTATGCTACAAATAAGAACATGTATTTCATGATGATAGCAAAATGTTATTACTGCTTCCTTTATATCCACCACTTCTGCTTAAATGTCATTGTTACCTATCTGTACAATTTTTGTATAATATATTTTTGTATAAAATCAATTTTTGTCATAACTAAGAATCAATAAGGAAGACGGTGCCCAGTTGGCACATGCATTCACAGTAACCATCTGCTAGTTTGGATTTTAAGTTTACAGAATTGAAAGGGTTACACTTTAAAATCAACACACAGACACATACACACAAAATATAAAATGTTGCCATTCAGTTTCATTTGTTAAAATTAACTATATCAGTTAACATGACCAATAAATAAATAGCATTTATTAATGTTAATTAATATTAAGCTAAAAAAAAAGTATTCATATAAAGTTTATGTACAGTGAATTAACATGAACATGAACACAGTTCATGTGGGTGTACAGCAATACACAATAAAGTGCTCTATAAACGCTTCATTCTTTCAAAATATCTTTAAAAATCAAGTTGAGTATTTTAACGGGGTGATATATATATTTATAACTGTTCTTAAAATTATGGTTTTCAGATGTTTTGAAGAGATAACAGTAACGTTTGTTTTGTTGTCAAAGTTTGTCTTAATTTTTTATTATTATTATTTTATATTCAATAAATAACACTATGTAAATATTGTCTATCAATGAAGATAAATTGATCATGCTAAAAAGTTGTATTTTTTTAAATATTTTGCTATGTGACTGAATAGGACAAGTTCATGGTACAGTTAAGTAAAAAATAAATAAAAAACAACAACTGCAAAATACGAACAATGAAAGACTTAGTGACCCTTTATATTTTCTCAAAATATCAGACTCTCAAAGATCAGACATATTTATGTAATTACACTACATACAGTATGTGCATTTTGTTCAAAGGTGGTCTGTAGAATGGCTCTCTACTCTGTCACCCTCTCTGCCTCTCACCCCTCCCCCCTGCAATAATGAGCTTCTCTGTGCCTGACTGAACGCACACACATACTGTAGAGACATTCACCCAGAGTGACAGCAGGTTTCTGAGTTCTTTTTTTAATTTTCTTTAATTCATTGAAGCTTGTATAAAATTAATATTTCCAGCACTTGCTCAGAATGATTAGATCTATGTGTGAAAAAAGTTTTAAAGAGTTTGGATGCTGCACTTTAAAGATATAAAAAATTAGGGTTATGTTTTTTACTACATCTTTAAAAAATCACCACGTCAACACCGTTCGAGATATCCCAAATCCGCTCGCAATTTAACATCTTCAGAATCTTCTCTTCATGTTAAAAAAGTTTGGTGTGAAAAGCTGGTTGTTCTTAGGAGTAGTGTGAATTTGTTTACTACCTGATTTTTCAAAAAATCCACATTCAAATCAAAATAGCCGGCTTTCTGTTGGTCTTAGCTAATGAGTTTGATTTAGAAAGTTGTCCAGATTGATGAGAACAATATAAGTACAGAGTTTGGTGACTGTAGGAAAAACTAACCCCCCAACTTTTGTCAAAAGATGGCGCTATAGAGTGCCTGCTCCACGCCCATTTATGACCTTTTGCCAGTGTCTAACTATCATTAATATTGATGTGTGTGTTGAGTTTCATGAAATTCTAAGCATGTTATCTGCCTCGAAAAGACAGGAATGTAATTTTAAAGTTTGACACGTTGCCATGGCAACAGCATTTGATTTATCATCGACCCCTTTACATATTCTTATCGGCCGTGTTTTGACATGATTTTGATGAAGTTTAAAGAAAATCGAGTAAAATTAAGAGGCTGATTTCAAAGCATTTTGAAAATGACACGTTTCCTGCTGCCAGTTGGTGGCGCTATAACTTTGACTCATAATAGTCACATTTATGGAATCGGCATCATACAAGGAACAAACTGGTGAAGTTTCATCAGAATCAGGCAATGTGTGCAACAGTTATTAGACACTTCCTGTTTCTCATTTCTCGCCATAACTTTGTCGCCTTGCCACGGCCAAACCGTTCGAGATATCAAAAATCTCCTCGCAATTTAGCGTCCCCAATGTCTTGAGATCATGCTGACCGAGTTTGGTGACAATCCTATGGAAACCCTGGGAGGAGTACGTTAAATTCCAGAGCATGCGCTTTTTAAACAGCCCTAAATATCCCACTTCCTGTTGCGTGGAGCCCATGACATAGAGTACAAAAGTTGTTCAGCTCGATGAGTTCTATATGTGTACCGAGTTTCATATGAGTACGTGCAAGTATGTGTGCGCAGTACATCAAGTTTTCAAACTGTGTTCCAGGGGGCGCTGTAGAGGCCCTGAACCACGCCCGGGTCCCAGCCTCTGTGGCGTCCGGACGACGGCAGATTCCGACGTGTGTGCAAATTTTCAAGAGTTTTTGAGTATGTTAAGGCCCCCAAAAGTGCCCCAACGGTTGAAAAAAAATAAAAATAAAAAAAAACAAAAAAACAAATAAGAATCCTTAGAAGAACAATAGGGCCTTCGCCCTTTTGGGCTCGGGCCCTAAATATAACTGTTTAGTTAGCTTAAATAAAATAAATACATGTTCAATTTAAATGAATGTTAAATTAATTACTATTGGTAATTAAAGACATTGAAGACAAAATAAGGTTCTATTAACTACAATGTATTGTTTAGTTACAATAATTAAAAAGACTTAAATTTAATCTATTAAAATTTAATTAAGGCAAGGCAAGGCAAGGCAAGTTTATTTATATAGCACATTTCATACACAATGGTAATTCAAAGTGCTGTACATAAAAAGGAATTAAAATCACAATAGCATAAAAATCATAAAAAATTAAAATAATAATCACAACAATAAAAACAAAATTAAGAACATTTAAGATGATTTTAAAAAAGAAAATGATTTCAAATTGATTAATACAGTAAAATGATTATACATAAAATAATGCAATTAAATATCAAATCAAATAATGCAATTAAAATGTATACTGTATAAAACAATTAATTAAAATGACCTAAATTCAAATTATAAATAACATTATTAAATATTAAATTACTTAGTACTGGTAATTAAAGACATTGAAAACATAAACTAAAGTTACATTAATTAATTAGCTTTTTTAGCTACAAATTAATAAATAAATAAATTATTTCACAAAAACATTTAATATGAAATGCATACAAATAACTGATGGAAAAAAATAACATTAATTCAGAATTTCTTAAGAGTAGCCCATCTACCTCAAATTTGCCAAAAATAATTATTTTTTATGCACACAACCATAGCGGATTTTTATTGAAGTCTCTGGTTTGTGTGGATTAGTATTTTAAAGATAATAACCGCATCTCTGAATGGTGCTGTTATTATTCCTGTCGCCACTGTTCTTTTCGCAATTTTAATTTCCTTTTTAAATATTCCATTATCAGAACACAAGGTTAAAGGAAAGACAAAACTCAATACGTGCCTTCTTCTACCCTGACACACTATGAGAGTGAACGGTCTTCTTTAGAATTTTCTTTATTCACATTTGAGAAAGATGGTTTGCTTACACCTTATATCAAAAATGTAGTTAAGTGAGTTTGATTATCTATCTCGTTTTTATTCGGTTTAAGATACGGCAAACTCGTGTCTGAAAATAATTCCACTAATAACCAAATCTGCAACATATGTTGTCTGCGGAAAGTTCAGATTAGACATAGCACTTGTCATTTCAAAAGTCTGAAAGGAGCTGTATAGCAACAGATTTGCGGCGGCAGATAGCTACCCGCTCTATTAATGACCCCCAAGTTTGAAAAAGATTAGAAAAAACCCTACAAGAACTCATTTTCCAGTATGTGTCGGCACTGACGGAGGCCTGGATATTGTGAGTGTGTGAGAAAGGAGGGTGGACTGAAATTTCAACCACTTTAATCACTGCCACATGCTGTTTCTTTTATTAACGCAGCGTTGGGAGGAATATTCCTGTTGAGGATTGTCAAGTGCTTGACTGATTCATATACTTTTTTTTTTTTTTTTAACTGTCACCTTTTCAAATACTGTGACTGGGAGAAACGAGTGTGTGCATACATAAACACACTTTCACATTTACACACATACACAATGAGATACCGTGTTCAATGTGCGGTTTTCAATCTATGGCACGAGGGAAAAAAATAACACAATGCAGATATTCAATTTAGATAGAGAACAAGGCCAAATCTTCTCGTACACTGGAGACAATGCTCCATTTGCCTCAGCAGGCTTAAAAAGAGCATGCAGGGAGCACACGGTGCGAGAAACTGACAGCTCAGGAGTGGAAATTTCCAATTATGGATCTGAAGAAACAGAAACACAGAGAATGAAAAGCAAGAGGTACACAAATTCTGTGTGAGGAGCCAGACCTGTGTGCTGCTTCCTTTATGATTTCACTTGAAAGTTTGGACAGAGCTCTCTGAGACAGTGAGGAAAACAAAGAACATTGAAGGTGAGAGTCAACCAGAGAAGCAGAGAGAAAGAAAGATGTACAGGGTGAAATGTACAATCTACTGTACTGCTCTATAGCAATAACAATGTCTAGCTGGTTTGACCAATCCAGATTGGTGTCGTCAAAAGTACAGATTTTTAAAAACGTGATACCAACATTTCCCACGAGCATTTTGAGCACTGGTGAGCAGATTCCTCTGATTGGCCACTCAACAGATATGTCTGTGATTGGCTACAATGATCATCGCCTACACTTCCAGATCCAGATCAACTATCCATATATCAGCAGAACTTTCCTTTCAAAAATCCTTATTCAGACCATTTTGTGAACTGGTTCGATTGATGAATTGAAATAAACTGACTCAAAAGAATGATTCATATCAAATGAAAAACTCTATGACAAGCATAAAAAAAAAAAATTACTTCTGCGCTGAAGAAAACCATGGATACAAAAAAAAAAAAAAAAAGCTTGCCGCTGAAAGGGCAAGTTCAACCAAAAATAAAAATCCTGTCATCACATACTCTCCTTCATGTCATTACAAGCCTGAATGATTTTTTTTTTCTTCTGTGAAACACAAGAGGATATTTTAGTAAGAACAATGCATAAAAAACTTTGGACCCTCATTGACTTTTATTGTATGTATGAATATATATATATATATATATAAATGAAGTAATACAGGTTTCAACAGACCTGAAGGTGAGCAAATTAAGACAGATTCTTTAATTTTGGTTAAACCATCTGTAAGCTCAAAAATTTAACCATCCCTTTATGATAAACCATAAATAGAAAAACATACATTCACTATAAAATTTACTAACTTTTTCAAGCCTGGAAATTCCCTGATTTTCCATGACGATAGAAATCTCAGTTGTATGTGAAACACAATTAGGCCTTGTCCACACTAATACAGTTTTGCTTGAAAATCTTTTTCTGAAATGTTTTTCTCTCCGTTTTGGCCTTCCATCCACCCTGGAGTTTTTGTTAGTGAAAATTACACTTTTTGAAAACACTCACCAAAGTGGGTACATTTGAAAACGCTGTTTTTGTGCTGTATGTGGACTATGAAAACAGAGGTATATGAAAATGTGACTTATATTGAACCAATAGGTATCTGTTTTTTACGTTCACACCTTTGCTAAAATACGTTATCTTGTACACTCTTCATACTACTGTCCTGTAAAGATGACAGAAAATGTACTCGCAGCTGCTGTCCTGTGGCAAAACGTGAGGGCAGTTGCATTTTAGATCAAACAAAGCACAGCGAGTGAGTGTGACCTGAAAGCATCATTAAATCTTGAGATATTTTCCCAAAATAAAATTATCCTGCTTGAAGAAACTTATCTGTATCGCTCAGTGACTTTTTATGAGGTTTTATGCAAGCACAGCAAGGTGAATTTCACATTTTCCTACATTTCAGTGTGGATGAGAAAGTTTTAGAATTTGCTAGTGTGGACGGAGAGAATTTTGACACAAAAAAGCCATTTTCAAACTAAAGGAGAAGTTCACTTCCAGAACAAAAATTGACAGATAATTTTCTCACCCACTTGTCATCATTCTTCAGTCATAAAGAAATTATGTTTTTTGAGGAAAACATTTCAGGATTTCTCTTAGAGTTGTTCCGATTCCGATACAAGTATCGGAAATGCCACCGATACCACAAACAATCTAGCATCGGTATCGGTTTGTACTTGAACACACGTACCGATCCAATACCATTTTCTTAAAAAAGACCTAGTTATGCCCGCTAGCTTTGCTTTACGCTGCAAATTTGGAAGTCAATTCTTATTCACTGCTCAGAATGCAAACACAGGAAGTTGTGCTGACCAATCAGCCAGTAAAACGGCAACATGTCTCATATGACCCTGATCCAGTCATAAAAACGGAATTTACAGTTTAACGTGGAATGTGATGGAATTTGTCAAAGTTTGGATGAATTAATCAAAAGAAGGTCATTAAATTTAAATCAAATCGTGACATGGACTAATATTTGTAAATATAAAGCTGCAAAACAACTATTTACATATGAATTCTGTGTGTCTCTGTGTGAGCTGTGCAGCGCTGACCGTTAATCAGCTTGGACCGCAGCGCAAACAATCTTGCACGAGACCAGAACAGCTTTATTCGGGAGCCAAAATTGATTTTGCGACACTGTTTACTGCTGCGAGATCAAGTGAGAAGCTTTAGAATTTGCAGCACAATGAATAAGGCTGCTGCAAGATCTAGTGGGAATCGTTCAATTTCTGTCTAGAATTCTCTGTTATAAACAGTCAGAAAACCAAAAGTAGTAATGCTAACTATAAAAATGCCTGCGAGTTTGAACTTCCCAAATGCAGTTTAAATGCAGCTTCAAAGGACTCTAAACAATCCCAGCCGAGAGTCTAAACATCTAATTTTCTCTTCCAACTTCAAAATCGCTTTTTTACCTCTTTTTTTTTTTTTTGTAAAGGGCATTTGATCTTTGCACATTCATTTTGTAAACACTTGGTCGGTACTTCTGCAGCGATGTAGGACGTTGGAAGTTGGAGAAAATGAGATGGGAGTTTTTCCCAATTAATGTATTTACATTAATGAATTAATGTAGACATAGCCTTAGTGGAGTTCAACATTTCCATGGGGTCCTTTAAAGTGTTGTATATTATAACGTTAGAATTTAAGGGAAAAAAAGGAAAAAAACTAGAAACAGAGCAGCTGGCAAAGTGCAGACATATACATTGCACTAACAATACTTAGAAGTTAACACACTGTAAAAAATTACTCTGGGGGGTATTAAATACAACCCATAAAAAACAGTTAGATTTTACTTAAGTATATTAGTCAGGAAGTAAAATATATAATAATGGGTAAGTTCTACCCTCACTACCTATTAATTTACAGTAATAAATGCAACAAGAAAGAATTAAGTAATATATACCGAAAAATATTCGGTATATATTACTGGTGCTACAGCACCACAAAGTGCGCATGCGTCAACGTTCAGGAGGGAATCACTGGATACTTGTCTTCTGTGCCAATGGCGGGACAGTGATGTGTCGAAATACAGGTACGTTTTATTTAAAACATTCTGATATCATCATGAATACAAATGTTAAAATGTTTGTTTGAAGTTAAGAGCAACAGAAATATTTTGTACTAGCACGATTCTGTGTTATGTTGTCGGCGCCACAGCAGTCATGAAAGATTGACTGTTAGAATTTGTGGTTGGTCAAACTAGCTTTGAAAACTGAGAACATTGTCCAAAAATGGCACCGGTAAATGTGAGTAAAAACATACATTTGTGATTCAAATATATTACCTGTCGTTAGTTTTATGTATACGGCTAAAATGAGCAAACAGCTTTAACGTTGAGCGAGCGAGCGTGGTTGAGCGAGCGAGCGAGTGAGAGAGAGAGAGAGAGAGAGAGAGAGAGAGAGCGAGCGAGCGAAAATATGCGTTTGTGAGTATGTTTGCGTTCGTCTTCGTAATGTTCGTATGTCTGCGTGTGATGTGCTTCATTCGTGATGCTAAGTTGTGAACAAACCGTACTGTACACTAACTATACTGTCTCTCAGTGAATAATGTGTTATGTACACTTGGTATTATAGCTAACATTACAGGTAATGTTAAGTCCCCAAGCTAATGGTTAGCATGAATGTGCGGTTAGCGTGTGCTGTTGTGAAACCGACAAAAACAAAAGATAGATATCTGTAGGCTTAATGCATTTTATATTCCTTATGTGATCTTATGTTATCTTGAGTTTTATATATTTTGTCAATTCACTTTGAGTTATGTGTTTGAGTGATCTTGAGGTTGCAGATACATTGCAATATGAACTTTTTGAAAACTAAATTCTAACAACTAAATTCCATGTCTGTATAGTTCCGGAGTATTATGGAAAAAGGACAGTGTATGTTGCCTTATTGAGTATCCAGGGGAAGACCAAGAAGAGCTCTTTCTGGATTGTCAGGTATGTTATTGATCAACTCCAGGCATCTCAACAGATACACAAAATGTTGGCCAGATGCCACTGTTTTATTTCTAATATCAATTACTGTGATTTAATACACAAATTAATATATATTTTTGAATGAATACTGACTGATTTCTGTCCATCAAATGAAAGTCTACTCATCCAAATCTCTTCATGCTTCAAGAAGTTCATGAAAAGATCATTAAAAAGAAATACTTTGAGCAGATTAAGATTAATCCAAGTCTTCTTAAGAGGCACAATCGTTTTAAGTGATACACAGATTTAATTTAGGCTTTTATTTATACATTTACATTCATCAGCCAACATAAGCTCAGCCCTACTTGCTTGATGCATGAGAACAAAACCTCATTGGTTCTCACTTTTCAGGCAAACAAGTTTGAGCTTCCATTTACGAAAACAAAGCCTATAATTACATGTCAATTTATGAAGTTCATCATATAAATTCATCAGGCTTCTTTATGAGACTTGGATTAATCCACTCAACTCACATAAATTTATTTTACAATCTCTTTATGAACTTTTTAAAATCTCAGTTATGGGTGAAAAGAATTTCAGTGGAGGGACAGAAATTTCTCAGATTTGATTTATTATATGCAAATATAATGATATAGAAATATTATATATATAGAAATATGTAACTATTGCCATTTGTGTTTTGAAGATTAACAAAAGTCTTATTTGCTAAAAACATGAGGGGGAGTTAAATTCTCTTTACGAATTACATGTGAGAATTAATTATCCTTGACATTAAATTTTGGGGGATTAATCCAGTTTTTTGTATTGGAACATATCATGGCCCACTTTTATAAAAAAGACACCTCAACAAAACATTAGAATGGCATCATGCTAGCAATGTAGAATCACAAAGAAAACAATGTACTGGAACATGTTAATATGCTTAAACAAATCTTAAAAATAAATAAAATTATATGCTTCTTGTTTTTCTTTCTAACAGGAGGGTGAACTTGAGGGACACAAATCAAATGATGAAGATGTTGGTGATGCATGATCCAGGAGGACCCAGCCTCTCATTTTCAAGTGTTGTAGCCATCATTTTAACAAATCATGTCAAGTCAGTTTTTATATAGTTTGAAATGACAAAATGTGGGACAGCATTTAAGATTATTGTTTTTAGCACATATTCTGACATGCATGAAGACATTAATAGATTTTTTTTTATTTTAATGGGAAGTGTTTAAGAGGTTTTATGTAACATCAATCATATAAAGTTGTATTTCACTTAAATTGATTGTAAGAGGATTCTTTTGAATGCATTAATTAATTTGTTTGAAGAAGAAATGTTTGTTATTTGGTTAATAAAAAGTAAAATGCAATATCCTGTGTCTGACAATTATTTTTTTAGGTAAATTTAACCTCTCTGGAATAAATGTGTAATTATTTATATTGGCTAATTATTATAAATAATAATTAAGTAGATGAACTGTTGCCTACTAAAATAGAGTAAATATTACTCAATCTTTATAGCTAATTAGTATTCAAAAATATTACTTAGAATTTACCTACTTTTTTTTAGTTAGTCATAGCTGTAAAATATAGGTATTTTTTACTCTAATATATAGGATAGAATCTACCCAATCAAACTGAGTGCAAATTGTTACCTCAATTTTATTGAGTAGATTCTATAGGTTATTTTTTACAGTGCACTAACACTACAACTTGTGTGATCTTAAGGTTCAAAATCAGCATAAACTAAACATTAAACATAAAACACTGTCGAACAGATAAGGTGCTCACTACTGAATACTTGTTGCATTGTGTCTGGTGTAAGTGTAAAGCACACTTACACAGTCACACTCCACTAGACTCAGTTCAACTCAGTTAAAACCAAGTTTCTAAGCAAAGTTTGTAATTTCTACCTGATCTGTTTTGGCACTCAGAGTGTACATTTGTACTGTGGAAGAGCACGGCTACACATCCAAATCCTCCTCTCCATCTCAGCCAAGCATTACATGAAGGCTGATTGACAGCTCTTGGAATTGTATCAAAGACGAGCGCCAAACTAAGTGTGTGTGCACGGAGAGAAAATAAATATAAAAGTGGCTGGCGGCAGAGTCTGCCGAGGAGGCAGTGGCTGGGTATCTTTCACATGCAGTGTGTCACATTCCTTTCCCACGCTATACACATCTCGGAGAAGAAAATATCAGCTAAAGAGGTAGAAGCGTCTTTGAAAAGGGCCCTTGAAGCCTTTTCACTCAGACCTGCAGCGCTTAGAAGCATCTCATGTACGTTTGCGGCATAAACAAAGGTAAAGAAACCCTGACTGTCACCTGCCTCACTTTCTCTCTCATTCTCAAGCACTCTCACTCATAATTTTATCAGGTGCCAAAACCGTCCCGCGGCCGAAATTAGACACCCCAAACGGTAAAATGATCTCCAGATGAATTCATTTGCAAACAGCCCAGCAGAGAGCGTCTCGCTGTGTGGCGGGGGTGGTGATTTCATGATTTCAGGATGACGGACAGCTCATCTCTCTGTCTTGGCTATGCCGGTAGCTGGGAAGCTAGGCAGAGTGCCAGTCTTCAAGTTTTCTTCCTTTACTTGTTTCAATTTCCTTCTAATTTCTTTAAGTACTCCGTGCTACATGCTTTTTTGCGTAAGCTACACTAAACACGAAACGGTTGAAGAAATTCTACAGGAAAGTGCAGTTTTTTGATTAGATTAGAACTATCCTCGGGCGACGTGGGACGGGGAGGTGGAAGCTGGTCTGGAAGCCCGAGGGAGGCGATGAGATTTTAATGGGCCATGCGGTCCTGCTCTAAAGAAAGCTTTCTTTAAGACCCGAGCTGACCCAGACAAGCCTCTATCCGCTGTAGGAGGCACTTCACGAGAGGCGAAAGGCGCTGATCTAAGATCAGGCCTGCTCTGGGACTGCACATGCACTCATGGCAGCAAGCTGAAAATAAAGACTGCTCCGGGAAGAGTTTAATTACATGAGGTTGCTGCTGGCGGATAATGATGGGCATTGATTGGCTTGTGTGTGGCAGCTGGGAATAAGACTGGAGAGTGTTGACCGGGGTGTCAATTTCATTCACATCAATTAACAAAAGCAATTCTCCCTCTGCACACGCTCCCACCTTATTTCAGACTTACAAACATTACAAGAACACAAACAGGCATTTCTATGTCTACCATTTTTTCTGTCCATCTCTGTCTTTCTCTACACCAAAAAGAGATTCACTTTCTGAAGGGTTTATTCCAAATCTGACTTTCTTCCATGGAGCAGAAAAATAAGTCGTTATGAAGAGTGTTCACACTGCTGTTTAGCACACATACATGATCATGTCCTAACAAGCTACAAAAAGGACAAAAAAGCACCACAGAAGAAATATAAAAGTAGTTCATATGACTTGACCAATAAATAGGGATGCACAATATTATCTGAACGTTATCGAAATCGGCCGATATAAAAAAAAAAATATATATATATATATGCCAATACACTTTGCCGAAAAGACAAATAGATCACGTGGTCAGGGTGTTCTAGCAATAAGATCACATGAGCAGTTTGGTCATTCTTGAAGCAAACTTTTGCCTGAACAATCACCGCATTTAATTTGAGAATGTATGTACAGAATGACGTGCCCAGTCTGAGTCAACAGCCACTAGCGCATACAGCAGCAACAGCCTCCTGCGGGTCCTAATGCCTGTTCGGTAAGGCCTTTTTATTTATTTGTAGGCCTACTTGTAATAAAAATAAGTAACATACACAATACTGTAGGATTTCAGCGCGAATCAGACAATTTAAGAGAGTCTATTAGAAGTTAGAACACTTCTACAGACGTACATTCCACAAGAGGCCCGTCATAAATCTGACGTTTGATAGCCTGGCGCCAGAACGCCAGCCTGAAGCAAACCTAACTTACTAAGAACTCGCAAAATTAACACAAAGACACTTCTTCATAATCAAATCCTTCGAATAAGGAGATTGTCAAATTTGGAGCAAGTAACCAAGATTAATTGTCAAAGAGATGCACATTTTGAACATCACATGATTAAAGTCATTAGCGATATGGTTGGTTTTCCCCCACACACAGGACACAACGGAAATTCCTTCCCTAAACTTTTGACCTCCCAGCTTAGAGAACAGACCCTCACAGAAGGGCACAGAAAACTGTCTATTGATGTACATATGCGCCTAAAATGTGCTAAAGAACTAAGGAGCAACTCCTCATTTCTATGTATAACTTCCTATCATATATGTAACCCACACATTTGTCTATTATGTTTTAATCACTCATTGTGTATGTCCCTTTTGATAACTATTGAATAGTTTAATGGTTTATATTGATGTTTGATATGTCTGAGTTGGAAATCGCATTCTCAAAATGTTCCTGTAATTCAATTCTTTGCGAAATGTATTATAGTCTTGTTATAGAAATCATGTCCAAATTTATCTCTGCAAAGAGCGGGAATTTGGGATCACGGGACTAATAAGATAACATTGTGATTTATGGTTGGTAGGAGGAACCAGCAGTCCACCGGACTTCGGACATTGTTCTAATTGGTCAAGACACCATTTTGGGATGTGTCCAAAAGCTGAGCTTAAATACCCAGGACACCCTAAAATCTCTCTCTTATCTCTTCACTATAAGCTCTCTTACGTCTCTCACGCCGCGTCTTGACGCTGCCTGGCCTGTGTGCCAGACGCTCCTCTAAAGGAAACATGAGGAGACCATTCCACTGCTGTCTTTTACTTTAATACTTTTTATTTCTTTCCGTTGAGAGTTTCGTGTCTAGTTAAGTTTGTGCAAGCCGCGACCGACTTAAACGTCTTCGTTGACCTGAACTTTATCAGCGCACGCACAACTCTCATATCCAGCCAACGCCCAAGAAGACATCACATTGACCGACCACCAACCAATCAGCAACCTCGGGAAAGCCCCTTTTTGAAGCGACGCAACCAAAGGAATTCCCAAAGGCAACGCGCAAGTAACCTCCAGAATCTTACTGAACTGGTGCATTTTGATATAAAGTTTAATAACCTCTTTGAGAGACTCAATACGAGGGTTAATTAAGTGATTGATGGTTGTTCAGGTCTAAGCAATTGCACATATTGCTAACTTGGGACTTCATATTTTCATTCCTTTAAACTCATTCTTTCCTCACTTTCTCTTTCTGCAACCTGTGTGAATGCGTGTGTTTATGTTAGTTTAGTTTGTATGTGTTAGGTTTATCCATTAAAATCATATTTTTATTAGAAAAGATAAGTATCTTGTGTTTTGTGCTTACAAGTTAATGTCTTAAACTGCTGATTTTGCTACTGTGCTAATATATAGTGTTTTCACTATATTCTGGATAGTAATGTCCATCGCAGAGTTTCTGTTACGGCTTGTGAATGAATCGCAGGTCGACTCTTGAACAGCCGAAAAAAAGCGATTCTGTTCAAATTCCCTATTGAATCATATTCGATTTCCCTTTGAGCTAAATTATAAATTATATGTGTAATTAATCCCTTTTACAATCTTACAATACCATTAAGATACTTGCCTTCTGAATAAATAAAGCAGTAACTGATCTCATGAAATCACGAGTCTGTTTTGATTTAAAGGTCAGAAGCTATAGACAGATTTATTTATTAATATGTCTCTTTTTTTTTCAACTTAAATACAGGAGCTTTAAAAGATTTTAAGAAGTTTTACAGCTCTTTCGGATTAGACCATCTATTAATATTAAATCAAAATATCAAAGATTGATTTTAATAGTTTAAAAGTTTTTTTTTTTTTTTTTAAGATTTCAATGTACTCTTATCAACAAAAAAAAATTTAATGTCTATTAGTTTTAGTTGTTAGACTTGGTTTTGTTTCAAAAGAAAAGGAAATATCGGCCAAAATGATTTCGAAAAATATCGGCAAAAATCTAATATTGTGCATCTCTAACATTTAGGTCAATATTCTGTGTTAAATCAAAGTAAAATACTCATTATAATCTTCTGGGTGATCGGTTCATTGGGGTTGAACAGAAAAGATCCAACTTACAAGAACAATTCATTTGAGACATTATTTCTCTCCTGAATGTGTCAAGGACCTGTTTTTTAGTAAGCGCTGACCTAAATTTTAGTCTGTTCCTTACACAAAGCTATATTACAACTATATTTTTTGAAAATATTTTTTGTTTCAGGCCATGCTGAGAATCAGACAAACAGCATGATGACTGTGATATTTCTTTTATACAACGTTCAATCAACAAGATGGTAATTTGGAGTAATTTTGCATTTTAATAACAAAACTGCCAGTCTCTTTGTCTACTTTTGCTTTGACAACAGAAATAATTCCAATGAAGCCATAACAGAATTTACTATCTTCAAACACACATGACTGGTTATGTTCTAGTGTGTTAAAACAAATTGTTTGTGAGAATATTGCAATGACTTACTCATACAGATGAATGAAATCATAAAAGCATACTAGAATAAGCAGCACATCCTAACATACAAATCTTACAGACCCTAAACTTTTGAATTGCACTGTATGCTATTTTAAATAAACCAGTCAGTTGTTTTGGTGATTTTGAAATATTAATTTATAAATCTGTGGGCCAGAACTAACTTGTTGTATAAAACTGCATATACCTCACCATGTCTGTTGTATGAAGTGCATTGAGAACACAGGTGAACACAGTGACTTCACTTCCTCCTGAGAATAAAGCAGTACTTGTGGTCCTCAGGGCAACTGGTAAGTAAGACAGCGATGTCTGTCTGTGCGGAGGGGTGAGACAGCTGTCACTGCCAATTCAAACACACACGAAGACAAGGTGAGGGCAGGGCAAAGCATGATGGGAGGGAATGGAAGAGAATGCAAAGATCTGTAAAGCTTCACTCACACACACATTCAGAGATGTACACAGAAACACACACTTAATGGCCTGAGATGAGAGGGTGAGAGCAGGAGCTGTAGAGATCAAGTTAGCTGCGGTAGAACCGTAATTGAAGGCCTACAGGATGAGGTCAACCTCTATAAATAATACACCAACAGAGGGACTTAGAGGCACATACAGTAACACATGCAGCTACATTTGTAAATGGTGGTTGCTCAGGCAAAAGTCATGACACTATGCTACTATAAGATGTACTGTATGAAGATAAGCAAAGCATTGAATGTTTTAAGCACATTACTATCCAGTAGCTAAAGGCAGTTTCAGTGGTTACTGGGAGGCTTATTACAGGCCCAAGTCAAAAGAACCAATCCACAAATCTCTATGATCCTCTGGTCCCTAGATGTTAAAGCTGTCACGATCTGAGAAACCAAAATTTCTCTCAACTTTTGACATATAAAAGGCCATTGTACTATAAAAACTGCAAGTTTTAGAACTCAAAACTTTGTTGTTAATCTAAAAACAGCTTATATTAAATGCAGTCTGCCAAAACGACAGCTTTTGAAATATTCTACTCTATGATGGTCATTGCTTTGTCTGTTAAACACATTGTTTGATATGTACTGTGTATTTAATGCATTTTAAACCTAAAATCACAGCAACGTCCATCTGTGAAGGATGTAGAATGTCAAACATACACAGGTCAATAGAGTAGGGGGCGTTTACTTTCGAGTCTACAATCCGCCACACCTATTTAAACAGATCGTTCTGATGAGGGGTGTCAAAAGCAGGACAGAAAATTGCTTATTACTTATAATTTTTTTATATAAAAATCTTGATAACATAAGTAAATCTTAGAGAACAGTACAAAATAAAAAAAAAAACTGAGGCAGTTTATGATCTCTTTAAGGATGGATGGCATTGGTCAACTAGCCATGAGCAAGGTTCACAAGTTTATCTACATTTTTTTTTTTTCATTTTTTTTTTTTGCCACAAAGTTGTTGTTGTTTTTTTATTAAATGCATCTCTAGACCTTTGCATTCCTGAAAAAAACTGTTATTTTTTAATAAAATGATAAAACAAATGCTCAAATTATGAAATAATAAATAATCCCAAAATGGCAGCTCAAATGATGAATAAAATGTTAAATGGAATTTAATGTCCCCATTTGATGAAGCATAAACTATACCAAAAATAACATGAAACACAATGTGATACTTTTGTCAGTTTTGTGATTTGTGGTATTGGTTCGATCACTTGTTTTCGTCTTTTGCTATTTCAATTTGAGCATTTTATTAACCATTTTTGATGTTGATTTTGACATTTGCATTTATCATTTGATAATTGAATTATAGTTTTAATTTAGATTTTAATTATGATTTATGCTTCCCCAAAAGCAGAAATAAAATTGCATTTAAGCATCTGATTTATCATTTGAGAAGCTGTTTAATCTTTTTTCTTTTTCTTTTTTTTTTATTAACTGACCATTTGGTTTATTTTAATTTTAATCTTCCACTCATGTCTTATGTAAACGCTTCCCAAAAAATGTCCCAATTAAACCCAGAAACCAGCCTAAATATACATACAGGCCCGGTTTCACAGACAGGGTTTAGACTAAGCCAGGATTAGGCCATAGTTCAATTAGGACATTTAAGTAATTTTTATAAACATGCAGAAAAAAAACACTACTGATGTGCATCTTGAGACAAAACAAAGACACTGATATATTTTAAGATCAATCAGTGCAATTTTGTTTCAGTTGAAACAGCTCAGACTTACATTTTAGTCTAGGACTAGGCTTAAGCCTTGTCTGTGAAACCGGGGGTATATGTATAATTTGTGCAACCCAACAACTACTTGTTTTTGAAAAGATGCAAATTAGCACAGTTTCGATGAATGTCAATAACACTGACAGCCAATCAGAATCCTTTAAGACAGTGGTTCTCAATCCTGGTCCTGGGGGACCCCTGCTCTGAACATTTTGCATGTCTCCCTTATTTAACACCCCCGATTGAGATCATCAGCTCGTTAGTTCAGTTCATGGATCTCTCTCTTAATGAGTTGAAAATCTCAATCAGGTGTGTTAAATAAGGGATACATGCAAAATGTGCAGAACAGGGGTCCCCCAGGAACAGGATTGAGAACCACTGCTTTAAGAGACTTAAAAGAGCTTGAACATTTAATGTTGTAGACAACATAACTGCAGCACACATTATAGTTATTGTTATCATTCTTAGTGTGAACAGGCCTTTAGTCCAATTACTACCTACAGCTAGGTACACTACCAGTCAAAAGTTTTTGAACAGTAAGATTTTTAAAGTTTTTTTTAAAAGAAGTCTCTGCTCATCAGTCCCGTATTTATTTGATTACATTTTTAAATATTTGTACTATTTAAAATAACTGTTTTCTATTGAATATATTTTAAAATGCAATTTATTCCTGTGATTTCAAAGCTGAATTTGAGCAAAATTACTACTTCAGAAATCATTCTAAATTTTCTGATTTGCTGCTCAAAAAACATATGTTGAAAACAGCTATGTAGAATGTTCAGAAGAACAGCATTTAGATGAAATAGATATATTTTGTAACATTATAAATGTCTTTATCATCACTTTTTATAAATTTAAAGCATCCCTGCTAAATAAAATTATTAATTTCTATAATTTCTATAAAAAGCTTTTTATTTCAGATAAATACTGATCTTTGGATCTTTCATCAAAGAATCCTGAAAAAAATTTACTGAACTGTTTTAAATATTGATAATAATAATAATCATAAAATGTTTCTTAAACAGTAAATCGGCATATTAGAATGATTTCTGAAGGATCATGTGACACTGAAGACTGAGTCATGATGTTGAAAATTTAGCTTTAATCACAGGAATAAATCACACTTTAAAATATATTCAAATTTATTTTAAATAGTAAAAATAATTCAAAAGTTTACTGTTTTTGCTGTACTTTCCATAAAATAAATGCAGGCTTGGTGAGCAGAAGAGACTTCTTTAAAAAAACATTAAAAATCTTACTGTTCAAAAACTTTTGACTGGTAGTGTACATGTCATTCCTGATATGCTGCATGATTTGAAATACAGTATAATCCATGTCCATGCCCAATTAGTGAAGAATAAGTTGATGTAGCAATTTACTTTGGGGTTAGGGGTTTGTGCAAACTAGCATAAGCTTTAGTCAGCATCACTAATTACATTTGCACCATCATCCATGTAACATTGTGGTTTAGTGAACATCCTTTTGGTGCATAAAATCCTTATCAGTAATCTGCAGCCAGAACCCGAACCCCCACATCTTCAAAAAAATGTCCACTGGGGGAAATCACAAGGATAGAGGGGGTGTTTGTTGTTAATATCTGGCCACACACATTAACAGAGGTGCTTTATGATCAAGAGTGTGAAGGTGTGGACTGGATATAGAGTAAATGCTCCTTTTGAAATTGACTCTGACCTCTGGTATACCTACTATGGACTGCTGCACTCCTAGTATGGAACACCAGAGCCTGGATCTTTCTTCAGACCTATTATCTACTGTCTGTTTCCCTCTGGAGAACCAGAGAGAGAGAGTGAGGGAAAGAAAGAAGGATAAAGATGAAACAGACATCTACATGTACTACTTTATAACTTTTTACAGATGATACCTCTATAGATAAGAGGACAGTATTTGGTGTAATGTAAAGACAGGCTCCACCAGGTCCAGAACTACTATAATTAACAATCTTTCTTATTCACTCTCTCACAAACACACACACACACACACAATCTCTGCATGTGGCACAGCAGATCTAAGTGTCATAGCTTGTTTTGGTGGCGTGTGGGTTTCAATATGACTCCACTAAATGCCAGGCAGGATCTCTAAAAGAAGTAATAAATCATCATATGGGAGCAGCGCGCCTCAATATGCACACGAAACACTGCCATCTCCCCAGGCGACAGTCACACACACACACACACACACACACACACACACATACACTTCACACTCTTGCTCACATACAAACCTCTCAGTTTCACCTACATGCACACACACAGACACACACCAATACAACAATGTGGCATAATAAAAATGATCAAGTGCATTCCAAAGAACATCTCAAGCATATGTTGATCACTCACTGCCTCCGTATAGAGTAACATATATTCATAACGCAAGACATCATAACCCACTGATACAGAGGGAAACTAATGTGTTTAGCTTCAAGAGGTTTTATGATACACTACGAGTCACACCTGGATACACCTACACATTTTTTATATTGCTATTTTTTATATTTTAGAAGAGGAATAGTCATTAAAATGAAATGGAAGTATGGGAATTATGTAAAAGTTACATCAAAACTCTTCTCTTTACATACACATATGCATTTTTCTGAAAATCATGATACATCTATTTTAAAAGTATGTATTTTCTGTTGCTATAATGTGTCCGTGATGGATAGAATTATGAATTTCTTTAAAAATATATTTTACTAACTATTCAGTGCCAGTTGGTTTTATATTTTATGTATTACAATCATATTTATTTAAAGAATCACACTTGTTTATCAGAAGCTTACAGGCAATGTTGCTCTATAGTGCAGATTAAACTCTGTCAGATTCAATATATCAACCAGTTGCAGGAACCTCAGGAGGTTCTCCTTCAAAGCAGAAGAAAGAGAGGAGAAGAAGAAGGAGGAGGGTTTTAAACTCTAAACCCCCAGCTAATGAATCCATATGATTGAGGGAGGAGACAGAAAAGAGGAACAGGCCTTGGGGAAATCGCAGATGAAAATGGCTGACAAGGTTCTGCGTGTGCATTGTGCTTTAACAGGGAAAAAAAAAAAATGAAGACACCCAGTGCTGACAGGAAATTAAACATGTTCGTTCTGGGTGACACGCGCCTGCTCGTCAGAGAATGAGCAAGAGAGAAAGGGAAAGGGGAAGCATTTTTCACATAAAGCACCACGATTGGGCCTGTAAAGCACACAAATACACATACAACCAACCCAAACCTGTCAATTATTCCTCTTGCTTCTATGTATAACTGGAACAACCACAACACTGTGTATTTGTATGTCATAAAGTAAATCATATTCACGCAAATGCATCTACTTACTTGGACATCTGCACAATATGTGCACAAATTACTAGCAAAGGTCACATGGATATTTATTGCATGGACTTTAGGGGTAGGATTTTAGGAGAACATCTAAACAAAGTGTTACTCATCTCGTCCAACTGCCATAAATAAGAAAATGGCTGAAAATGTACTCAGCCTTAGGCATTGCAAAATGTAGATGAGTTTGTTTCTTCATCTGAACATTTTTAGAGAAATAAACTAATCCATTATTAAGATGTTTTTAAATTCAAAACCGTTGAGTCCTCTTATCCATAAAATTGCTGTATCCATTAAAAAAGTTGTTTAAATCAGAAGAGAAATGCACAGATCAAGCACCATTTACAAGTGATAATGGTCCAAAACGGTTCTAAACAAATATGTTGGAGGATTTTGATGTGAGAGGTCAACAGGGAATGGACTTTTTTGCTAGAGGAAGCATTACTGTGGACACTTTTGGCCAGAAGCGACAGTTTCTTTTAAATGCCTTAATGGATTTTTTCTTGCAAACAAGCAGCTGATTAATTGATGGACTGTGTGGATTACTTGTGGATTATTGTGATGTTTTTTATCAGATGTTTGAGCTCAATCCAATGCAGAGGATCCACTGGTGATGCTAAGTAATGCTAAATTTCTCCAAATCTGTTCCGATGAACAACAAGTAAATTATCAGGAAATTTCATTTTTAGGTTAACTATTTCTTAAAGTCTTAAAGAATCGATAATACAGAGAATAATTCAACAGAATAGTCAAATGATAGTGTACCACTGTATTAAGGGATGACAAAAAAGCAATAGGCAGTAGCCAGTGCTTTAGCAATACTTGATGTGTGTGTGTTTCTTGTCCTCTCTTTCTTCTTCATTCTCACGTCTCAGAGGATGTGGGCTGCAGCGAAAGCCAGCAGCATGTACAGTCAGACGCCTGTCTCTCCCTGGAATTCCCGTCCTGTAGGAATCTCATTATGAACAAATGCTGGCAGATCAGAGACAAAGAGAAAGTAAGCGAGACAGAAAGAGCTCAACGTGAAGAATCTTTCACTGTAAAATCCATAAGAACATGTAAGCTTCAGCCATCTCAGTCCTAAATGAGCATTTACTGAACTACCCATGATCCCTTCAGGGACAAGCCAGCTTTATGCACTTCCTGTGCAAGACTATCCATGCCTTGGTTCTCAACCTAAGAACCTTCTAGTGTGGAGGAACCTGTGGATTGCTCAGATGGAGAAAAATTGAACAAAGCTTAGATCAGATTTGATATTTTTCCTTTTCTGAACGAGGCTTCCGACACTTGGGCCTAGCTAGTATCTAAACAGAACACCACATTTAACACTTTAGCAAATCCACAGCCATGCCCTGGCAATCATACTGGCAGTGACTTTTGCATGGCTAAGCATCACTAACATTTGCCTGAGGAAATGTAAAAATCTAGTTAGCAATTGCAGGCGTCCAATGCCCCATCTTTAACCGAGTCAGTGGCAGGAATCAAAGGTTTTTTTAGCCAGTGAGTCGGCTCTGTGATCAACAGAGTGTTAGCTGTTATAACAGGATTATTGGGAATTCATCTGATGATAAGGAGATTATGCCGAGCTTTGTGTTGCCAGAGAAATCACCAGTAATCCCGCTAAACACACACCCAACTTGGCAACCTATTACACAAACAATGACCTGTTTTACACGATGGCCTCAGACGAACATACAAACAGACAACACGGTTGAGAATAAAATAAAACTGTAACAATTCCATTAACCGACAGATTTCATTCCCAAACACTAATTGGCCTGTTTAGTCATGGGACCTCATTCAATCAAAATCAGTTCAATCAATTATGCTGACACACCAAAGAGGTAAAGGAGGCTAAATTAGAAAAATGACTTCCAAATATTAACAAGACCAGCTTGTTTTCCAAGAAAACACACCATGTCGGCTTAATTATAGAATTAAACTACAGTGGTGGCCAAAATTATTAGAACACTAGTATTTTCACCAGCTAAAAACAGTTGTAAATCAGTTCTTTCTATCTTTTGCTGTAGTGTGTCAGTCATATCAGTTTACATTTCCAAACATTCATTTTGTCATTAATTGTAATAATCCAGCAAGATTTTGGATCTGATCTGATCTCATCATCAACCAGTCCGTCTGGAATGACATGAAGAAGCAGAACAAACTGAGACAGACTAAATCCAGAAGGACAGCTTCAAGCTATTTGCAAGTGCACCTAGGGCAAAAGCTGCTTTAAATGCAAAGGATGGTCACAGCAAATGTTGATTTAATTTAGTTAATCTATTTATGACATTATTTTTGACAGAACCCTGATTTATAGCATTTTTACACAAGTGTCTAAAACTTTTAACAGCACTGTAGCTTTCCAGGTAGGTTTCTTGAAGCATCCTGGAGACGTTGACACAGTTTTCTGGATTTAGTCTGTCTCAGTCTGTTCTGTTTCTTTTTTGTCATTCCAGACAGACTGGATGACGATGAGATCAGATCTCCGTGTGGAGCACTGGCTGTTGTCAGACTCCTTGTGCAAACAAAAATCTCACTCGATTATTACAATTAATGGCAAAGTTGATGTTTGGAAATGTAAACTGATATTTCCTACTGACACACTACAGTAAAAGATATAAATAACTGACTTAATACTAGTGTTCTGATTATTTTGGCCATATATTAAAGCAGCTAAGAGCTCAGAAAGTCAATCATTTGAGATATACAAAGAGTAAGGGTGATTTGTTTAATTACATTTTTTATTAAAATGTACAGTTGACAATCTATATATAATGGTCTCTTCAAATTAAATTATATGGCATTTTAGTCAGAGTACAAATGACTGAAATGAGTGAATATGGCATGATGAAACATTGACAAAATTTAAAGGATATTTTTATTAAAACAAAAACTAGGACTAAAACAAACAACTGCTGAGAATGAAAAGCGACATTGAATCTCATCAGAAAGCTCAAGTGCATTGTGCGTTTGTGTCGCTGCGTATTAAAATTACGCAGACTAGCTTACATTACAAGGCAACACAGGTAATTTTTTAGCAAATTACCCTGCTGGCTTTTGCAGGCAGGAGAAAAAAAGAAGAGTAGCAACTGTAATGTTCTTGAAAATACGGCTGTGCACTGCTGTGGCTCGCGGCTAGACTAAATTGAACTCTGTTGTAATTGATGAATTTATTAAAATGACCTGCACGCAAATGCCATTAAGCCCAGGAAACCTATCGCCACACACGGCTGAACATATCTTCACCCGCGTAGGAATGTGTTTTGGAAATATTAATTGGGAGGTGAGAATTAGTTAGGCGATTTAAAAAAAATCTCTGTTAACTGCAAAGAGAGTCTGATAAGCCTGTGTTGAGATTAAACTGACCTTTTCTTTCACCAGATGAAAAAAAGTGTTGGTGGATAACAGACTTACCGCCCCCCTTCTCCTCTTCCGAGTGTGTGTGTGTGTGTGTGTGTGTGTGTGTGTGTGTGTGTGTGTGTGTGTGTGTGTGTCGGGTGTATGTACAGACATTAGGCTGAAATAGGTAAGACAGCGAACATTTTCCCCTCCCTGTATCATAAAGCTATTAAGTTACTATCAGCTCACCAGCAGTCGTTGCTTCCTGTGATACATAGGCACATTTCCCTCGCAGCTATGGCTCTGAGCCTTCACTGCACACATCTTATCACACACAGCTTATCTCTAACAGACAGTTAGTAAAGAGCAGAGACTAGCCACAGGTGATCCGGCCTCTGAAATCCTGAGCTCGGGTCTGAATCGTGGCCCCCAAGGCCAGTCCTGTCACGAGTCAGGACTCGAGGAGAAGAGATGTGGTCTGAACCCTCAAAGAAAGTCAACTGTCCTCTCTTTTAACTTTGAACCCAGACTCACACGAGGACTCTGAAAAATTGCTAGTTTAGCTCCAGTCAAACTTTAATGAAATTTTCACATCAATGGGGATTTTTCAGAGACTAATGCAATGTAGACAGAAGATTATAAAGCATAAAGGAGGCCACGGAACAAAAGATTGCCAAAACAGAGCGTCACTGCCTGCCAAAACAAAAACGCTGCGAGAAAACATTATGAATGAGAAGACAAATTTAATTAGATCTGCATGATACATTTCTTTGCAAAAGGAAATTCAGACGTCTAACTCAACTCTCCCAATTTAATGAATTACTAAATTGAAATGTAGCATTCTTTGGTGTTTTTTTCCCTCAGACATTAAATACAGACAAATAGACAATATTAAATAAAATGCTCGCATAAACATTCAGTTTCAGTATAGTGTTGCAAGTGACCTAATAACAAAGCAGTCTTGATATTGTCCAATGTGAAATAAATTAATAAATAAATACAAATAGTACTAATAATTAAGTATTGCATTATTTAAAAAAAATGTGATAACATTTAATACATTTAAAAAATAATTAAAATAAAATTTAATAAATGTAAAAAATATTTACAATTATTTTTTTTATTTTTTTTTAAGAAAAAATACTTTTATTCAGCAACGATGCATTAAATTGGTCAAAAATCACAGCAAGTTCATTTACATTGTTAAAAAAAAACAATGGACTGTATTATGGATTCTTGGGCTGGGTAACAAAATATTAATTTCTTGATTTTAATCGATTAGTCTAGGCTGTTTTCATTTAATGAACGGAACATGTAGCGTACCTCCCATCTAATAAATCGCAATAAGCTTTGTGCTTTGTTACTTTTGATAGGAAACAAAGTTTTAGATTTTAAATTCTGCATTTTAACCATGCAAAGACGTCAATAACATCTTGCAAACAATGTCATGTAACATTTACCTTAGAAAAAACATATTCGGTGACCATAAACCCATTAGTCAGCTAGAAAAATTAACTCTAGAGAGGAGCATTTGGCTAAATATATGCACCATATAACAGATTTTTTTTCCCTAGAGAAAATTTGTCATGTACAGTAACTGATATATATACAAAATAAACAATACTGAATCAAATCTAATTGTATCGACTTGAATCACAAGCTTGTGAATCAGAATCAAATCAAACTGTGAAATCTGTGTCAAAAGCACAATGTTTTTAACATTGATAATATATAATAAGCATCAAATAGAATGATTTAGAATGATTTCTTAAACAAATCATGTGATACTACAGACTGAAGTAATGGCTGCTGAAAATTCAGCTTTGCATCACAGGAATAAATTACCACTTAAAATATATCATGAAAGAAAACATTTTTTTAAACTGTATTTTTAACTGTTAAGCAGCTGAGCAGTGTTGGTTATAATATGCAATGAGAACTACAAACCAACCAGATGCAAAGTAGGAATAGACTTTGTAATTAAATGAAGCCTTTTTTAACCATATTTTGTACCAAAATCTAAAAACCCCATACCAGCAGTGACATATGGTGGATGCAACATCATGCTGATTGAGAGATCAGATAAATTAGACATCTTATTAAATTCAAGTTTGGAATGGCTGAAGAACACTCAAAATGAAAACCATACACTAGCCTAGTTAAATTTGGCAGGAAACACTATGAGATCCAAACACCTTCTTTATCTTTAATTTCCATCTGTAAATGAATGAACGCACAGTCTCATATGCTGCTTAATGCACTACTTGTTGCCTTTAGGGGTTTAACATTGACCTTGTGGCAAACTAAGTTTGAGAGGAATTTTTAAAGCATGCTGGTGACAAAGAAATCGTTAGAGGTGAGAAAGAGAGAAAAAGGAAACAGAATGAGGGAGAAAAAATATGAACAGATTTAGCTATACTGTATATCTGGAGAGACAGTGGTAAAAAAGACTGAGTGTAAAGAAATAAGAGGGAGAAAAAGACTGAATGACAGAGAGAGAGAATACCATTGTTGAGGTGAAAGGGGAGGGCTGCAGCACAGGGCTGATTTATTTTGTGTGTATCTGTAAAGAAGCTTCCATCTGGCACGGCACAAAACCATCAACACTGTAATTAAAATGCAATTACCACCTCTCTGCTCCCCCAGCCACACTGTAATCCCAGAGAAGTCATTCCATCTGTGTCACACATATACACACGGCCATCATTTTCCCTGCATCCCTCTTCACCGTGTGTCCGTCTCTTTTAACAAGCTTATGGACTCCAGAGCATCTACGGATGGGCTGTAGTCGCCATAAAAAGAACATAGACTTCACAATCACTGCTTAACAAGAGCACATCCGCTGGCAGAACTCTGTGTGAAACAGAGGGTCCATACAAATGCACCACTTAGAACAAACTCAACAATAAGTTTGGGCCGCTGATCCACAGCCTGTGGAAGAAAGTTTCTGGCCAGCTGAAGGGTCAATTCTGCCTTGTCACTACAGGCCCTATTTTAACGATCTAAGTGCATGATCTAAAGCGCATGGCGCAGGTTCACTTAGGTCGTGGCCGAATCCACTTTTGCTAGTTTAAGGATGGGAAAAATGGTCATTCGTGGGCCCCCCCCAAACAAGTTACAGTTCACCCTCTTACTGCTGAATGTGATCGTTTTCGAAACTGAAAGTGAAACTGAAAAAACAGCTTGCATAAGCGATTGACTATCCATTGTGACATGTAAGAATTTTTAGATTTATGTACACAATAATAATCTTTTCATTTTTAATATTTTGCATGTTTGCGTGCTGCTGAGCATTCCTGTGTGTGTAATAAGCAGAGTGTATGCACGTTGTGCACCTGTCTATAGGCGCAGTTTACTAACAGGCTCTTTAAATAACAAAAAAATATTGCAGTCAGTTGCCTCAAAATAGCAATGCGCCAACAATGCATCTGAACACACCTCGGTTTTAGACCAGCACACCCATGGGCGCACCAATGGGCACAAATGCATTTGCTATTTAAACAACGTAGCTTTTAGAATTATTATTATTAGTAGTAGTAGTATTAGGATTATATGGGAGGAGGGGGGGTTAAATATAATAAAAAATACAGTCACAAATACAATTCTTAAAATCATGATTATGGATTAGTGTTATTATAACACAACAGTTTCAAATTTGCAATAAAAATTAAATTAAAAATTAAAATAATAAAAGCTGTATCTAAAATAATAATAATAATAATAATAATGTGCTTTATTTGCAATAGCTTACATTAGCTATAATGCAACCAGAGCTGGGTAGTTCCATTACCAATTCAAAATTACATAAAAATTGTAGTTAGTAACATAATTCATTACATTAAACATTTTAGGTAATATAATTAGACTACTTTTAGATTACTTTTGCCCTAACTCATTTATCACATTGATTTAAATAGGATAATCTTGTACCGTACTGATCAACAAACAAAAAAAAATAAAACACTAACTAAAAAAAAAATATTTTGAAACACAAAAACCTTCCAAAGACATAGTAAGACAGATACATTACTGAGTGATCATTTAAATAGAAATTAATGTGTTCATCAATAGTTGATGCAATGTTAAAACACTTCTTAAACTTGAAATGACTTTTGCAAATCCAGTGGTCAAATGCTGTGTAGACACTGAGCAATGACTGGTTCTTTGTGTGAATGACCATATTGATTATGAATAATTGATTGCTATTGTGTAAATAATATGTAATCATGTAATCCATAAAAAGTAACTGTAGTCTGATTAGGAGTATTTTAAAATGTAATTTAATCCAAGTACTTAAAGGAAGTTCACCAAAAATGAAAATGTCATGTCTATCTGCTTACACCCTGGACATCCAAGATGTAGGTGACTTTGTGTCTTCAGAAGAACACAAACAAAGATTTTTAACTCAAACTGTTGCAGCCTGTGAGTCATATAATGGCAGTCAATGGAATCCATGGCTTTGAGAGTCAAAAAAACATACACAGACAAAACCAAATTAAACCCTGCGGCTTGTGACGATACATTGATGTCTTAACACATGAAACAATCGGTCTGTGCAAGAAACTGAACAGTATTTACATCATTTTTTTTTACCTCTGATCCACCACAATGTCCAACTGTCCTGAGAGTGTTCACAACAGCTGGCGCGTGACGAAGAGCAAAGCAACCGTAACTTCAGTCGATCAGGCTCAAAAGTTGTGAGTCGGTGAAAAGTCAACACTCCCAGATTAGTTTGTGCAAGCAAATGTAATCTTTTAGTTTTTAATCGGTTGCAACAATCAGGATAAGCACAAGTAATTACCATTTTGAGTAGCCATCGTACTCACAATCTCTCTGTATAAACAATGAGTGAAGTATACGCACGACAGATCGCTACTGACAGACTGCAACAGTTTGAGTTAAAAATATTTGTGTTCGACTGAAGAAACAAAGTCACCTACATCTTGGATGCCCTGGGGATAAGCAGATAAATATCAAATTTTCATTTTTGGGTGAACTATCCCTTTAATTTTTTTTTTTTTTTTTTTTTTACTTGTAATAAGTTACTACCTAGCTCTTAATGCAACTTCATCCATCCTCCCCAACATATGATTTTTTTTAAATAACACCACCATTTTGTGTTAACCATTTTGGCTTAGTCTAGTTATAAATAAAAAAATAATAAGACTTTGTGCATACAGGGTCAAATCTGTATCTTTGATTTCATTCGCACACTCTTTCTACAAATAATGTCCTCTCTTTGAAAGTTTTGTGGTTTCTTTGAAACCACAACTGGCAAAATATAAATACAGCATTTTAAAAATAATCTGTATGAAAAGTGTTGATGCATAAAATCCATCTGTTTTCAGTAGAATCAAATATCGCCTGTCCCTATCATTAAGTCTCTGTCCTTGAAAAAGTAAAGTTCATAGGAATCAAGAGAAGCATTTTGTTCCAGAGAGCTGCAGAAACTAAATGAGGTGAAACATTTGCCAGACTTGAGATAAATGTCCAGAGAAAGCAAAACAGCCTTGCAGGTTTGTGTCTGAACTGTATCTGTAGTCTTCAGAGTGCGTGTGGTGTGCATGTGTGTGTGTGTACGGATCTATTGTTGTATAGAATAGAGGGGAGTATTGAGCTGTCCCTTCTGATATAAAAGCTTAATTACTTCTGACTAAATCTGTAATTAAAATATATCCCAGCAGCAGCCCTACCTGTCGGAGAGAGAGAGAGCAATCTCTGATAAATCACGCGCACACACAGTCTCTGAGCACAGACGGGGGAATGGGAGAGAGATTAGAGAAGAGGAGAAAGAGAACATGAGGGAGAGGAAGAGACAAAGAGGAGATAAAGATAGAAAGAACTAGTTTCTGCAGGGATGAGGAGTTAGAAGGTCAACTGAGAGAAGAGAGAACTTATGAAGTATGGCAGCAGACACAGAGGGACTTTTTGCCATACAGCTGTTTACAAAACACCGTTTTCATGTAAATCATGTAAAATGCGAATATATGTGTGCTTCTTGATCACACTTCTAAATCTGTGTACTGTACTTAATTTATGCATGTAAATGAATGCTTAATTAATTAAAATTAGTATGTGTAAAATAGTCATAATTAATACAGGAATAATACAATTCAATGGCATAATATTTAAATGAGAAATTCTATCAGCACTGGCAAATGTCATATGTGATTTGAAAAGTCTGAGACCACTAGAGAAAATGCTTTACAATTTTTTTCTAATTTAATAAACAGTTTTCATTTTGCATTTTTCAAAATGCATCTTGTGCTTCAATAGAAGAAAATTTGACCTTTTGCAAAAAAGTTCACATAGTCAAATGTCAGAAATTTGATTAGTGACTTCACTCTAAAAACGTTTTTAATTTTGACAGCTGTGGTTGCCCGAATAATTACAGAAAAAACTGTAAACACCTTTACAGAGCTAACTATGAATTTTACAGTATAAAACCACAATTTATACAGTGAGGAAAATAATTATTGATTTTAATTGTAGGTTTATTTTAACAGTGAGTGATAGAATAACAATAATAATCCAGAAAAACGTTATAAATTGATTTGCACTTTAATGAGTGAAATAAATATGATCCCCTAACAATCAGCAAGATTTCTGGCTCCCATGTGTCTTTTATACAGGTATTGAGCTGAGATCTCAGCAAGTTACCTGTATAAAAGACACCTGTCCACAGAAGCAATCAATCAAATTTAAAACTCTCCACCATGGCAAAGACCAAAGAGATGTCCAAGAATGTCAGGGACAAGATTGTAAACCTATACAAGGCTGAAATGGGCTACAAGACCATCACCAAGCAGCTTGGTGAGAAGGTGACAACAGATGGTGTGATTACTTGCAAATAGAAGAAATACAAAATAACTGTCAGTCTCCATCAGTCTGGGGCTCCATGCAAGATCTCACTTTGTGGATTTTCAGTGATCATTAGAACAGCGAGGAATCAGCCCAGAACTACACGGGAGATTCTTGTCCATGATCTCAAGGCAGCTGGGACCATAGTCACCAAGAAAACAATTGGTAACACACTACGCCATGAAGAACTGAAATCCGACTCAAGAAAGCACATGTACAGGCCCATCTGAAGTTTGCCAATGAACATCATGATTCAGAAGAGAAAGGTACATTTTTGTTGTCAGATAAGACCAAAATCAAGCTTTTTGGCATCAACTCAACTTGCCATATTTGGAGGAGGAGGAATGCTGCCTATGACTCCAAGAACACAATTTCCACCGTCAAACATGGAAATGGAAACTTTATGCTTTGGGTTTTTTTTTTCTGCTAAGGGCACAGGATAACTGCACTGCATCAAAGGGATGATTGATGGGGCCATGTACTGTCAGGACCAGGGCATTGAAAATGGGTCGTGGATGGTTATGACCCAAAACACATAGCCAAGGCACCAAAGGAGTGGCTCATAAAGAAGCACATTAAGGTCCTGGAGTGGCTTAGCCAGTCTCCAGACCTTAGTCCCATAGAAAATCTGTGGAGGGAGTCGAAGGTTTGAGTCGCCAAACTTCAGCCTCAAAACCTTAATGACTTGGAGAGGATCTGCAAAGAGGTGTGGGACAAAATCCACCAACTACAAGAAACGTCTGACCTCTGTGATTGCCAAAAAAGGGTTTTGCTAAGTCATGTTTTGGGAAGGGGTCAAATGCTTATTTCACTGATTAAAATGCAGATCTATTCATAACTTTTTTGAAATGCGTTTTTCTGGATTTTTTTGTTGTTATTCTGTCTCTCACTGTTCAAATAAACCTACCATTAAAATTATAGACAAAAATCAGCAGGGGATCAAATCATTTTTTCTCACTGTAAACAAGAATATTTAACTGTAAACCAGTAAATTTAACAATGCACACTGCTACTAAAAACTGTTTTGTGCGTTTAACATATACTGACAACCACCATAATAATGCACGTGGTACAAAAGAAAGCCACATGAAGAATCAAAGTTCATGACAAGTAGCTTTTCCACAAGCTGAAGTATATACTAATATAATGAAGGTGCACAGTGTCATTCATGCAAACAGAAAACACCATCTTTGTAACACAAGACACTTAAATAATTCAATAAACACTCATTAAACAACAGAATATGTAACAAAACCCTAATGTACATAACTGATAACAAAAACTATTACAAAACATGATTACTTAAAATACTATTAAATGTGGGGGAATTCTGGGAATATCAGTTTACAGTTTTTGTCAGTAAATTATACATTGATTTGTTCTTTTTTACTTATAAAAACTATACAAGTAACAGCATTTTCTGTAAAATTACACAAGACTTTTACAGTTTTCCCTATAGTATGGGAATTTACTGTTAACCTGTTAGCATTTTTTCCAGTGTTTTTTTTTACAATATTGTACTTTTAAAATTACACTCACTTTTTACTATGATGGAAATCTTTCTGTTCAAACTCCATTTAACTCAAACAATAGTTTTTATTTTTTAAACTGTAATGTGGTCTCAGACTTTTGTGCTACCCAGTATGTATCAAATCACAAGAACAACAGGTAAGCAGGGAAGATGCTATGTGTCTAACAAAACAGACTTACTGTGGAGGCAGAAAGAAATTTCCACTGGGCCTTGTGTGGACGAATGGATAGGGAATGAGAAATGCCAGCACACTGAAGCCACTGGGTTTAAGTACAATTGTTGTTGCCAAAAAAGAGAAAGAAACAACATTATGGGAAATGGCTTTGCTTCTGTGACTGCCTGGTGGAATGGCTTCTGCCTCATGGCGGGCACCAATGAATTTCACCAACTTTCTTCAAACCATTCCATCAGGGCTAAGGCGATATTCTGGCCCCAAATCTGTTCCTCCTCCCCTATTATGCATATGATTAGGAGTCAGAAATCAACGCTCTAAATCTTCACAGCCGGATCCGACGCTAACGCTATGTGAGAAATGAAAATTTTAAACGAGAGAACTCTGTTAGGTGGAAAGTACGGTGAGCATAGAAGAACTGACAACGTGTTGATCTCACGGTAATTTGTGTGAAGGCAAAGTCGTATGCAGCTGTCAGCATGGCGGGGGCAGAACCACACCACAACACTGTTAATTATAAGTGGGAAAACTATCAGGTTACCCAGCTCAGGGAGCCCATGCTGCTAGATGCTCTAATTCCGCTCTGTATTCAACACAATCCTGCGGTCTATTCATAAATGTTTGAAATCTAGAGCAGGACTTAGAACACTCTAGGAAAGAAAGACAACTGCAAAGAATTCTTTGTCAGTTCCTAATTTGACCTCCAGCAATGACTGGCCTCTTCTCAGCAAGTTTGTTGCAGCACAGCCTGGAGTGCTGATGAAACGGCAAGAGGAGTTGTTTAAACTAGAGAGTTTGAAAAAATGACCAAGAATTAGTCAAAATCAGAGTGCTTCCAAACTGGCTGTTAAATAATGCACACAGATTAAAAGAGTTTTTTATTATTATTTCGATTGGATGCCTCATGAATAGAGAAAAGCTTCAACAGGAAAATCCCTCTTGACTTTGGCCAATTTCTGAGTGACAATAGCACACTTGAGGCCTGGACTGATTAGCCTGTTGATTAGAGTGAACAGGGTGCTGTTTCATTCCGTCTCATCCACTGATAGCATAATGACAGAGCCCAGAGTTACTTCAACAGTAACACCTACACATCTGTAAACCTGGAGGGAAACCTAACAACACAGACCAATAAAGAGAAGGCTGCAATCAAATGTTATATGTAAAGGCTCAACCATATTTGCTATACTGGTACATGTTCTGAACTTAGTTCACATCAAAAAAACATTTTTTTTTTTTCATCTCATGGATGGATGGATGGATGAATGATGACAGATATAATGACAGATAGACAGATAAAATAACAGATAGTTAGACGGACAGACAGATATTTAGACAGAATGACAAAGACTGATAAAATGACAGACGGATACGCACAGGTGGTTAAATGACAGACAGATAGAATTACAGACAAACAGAATGAAAGAAAGATAATTAGAATGACAGATATACAGAATTAGACATACAGAGAGGTAGAGAAAGAGACACAAAGAAAGAAAGAGAGACAAAGAGATAAATTGACAGACAAACTGACACTGATGGATAAAATAACAATGACAGAGAGACAGATAAAATGGCAGACAAAATGACAGATAATGACAAACAGAAAAAATGGCAGACTAAGACAGATAATGACAGACTGACAGAGACAGACAGATATATTAACCAACAGATATAATGATAGACATACAAGTTAGATATTGACAGACAGACAGTTAGACACTGACAGACAGAGACAGACAGATATAATGATGGACTGAGAGACAGACAGATAATGACAAACAGATAAAATGGCAGATAGACTGAGACAGATAATGACAGAATGACAGAGACAGACATACATTGACAGACAGATATAATGACAGACATACAAGTTAGATATGGACAGACAGACAAACAGACAGTTAGATTCTGACAGACTGATGAACAGGCAGAGAAAGATATAATGACAGACAGAGACAGACAGATATAATGATGGACAGATGGACAGACATATAATGACAGACATATAGACAGAGACAGACAGATAATGACAAACAGAGACAGATATAATGATAGACAGACAGATAATGACAGACAGTTATATACTGACAGACAGACAAAAAATATAAAATGACAGACAGACAGAGACAGAAAAATAAAATGACAGACAGACAGAGACAGACAAAATTAAAATGACGGACAGACAGATGGATAAAATGACAGACAAACTAACAGATAAAATAACAATGACAGACTGAGACAGACAGATATAATGACGGACAGAGAGACAAACAGATAATGACAAAAATGGCAGACAGACTGAGACAGATAATGACAGACATACAGATAGATAGACAGACAGATAGACAGATAGTTTTTTTTTTTTATTGCACTGTCTGAAAGGTCGTTTGATTGTGACATGCACACACTGCAGGACCACAGTGTCCCAAGCAGTGATTTTTACTTCAAGTCAAGGTCATGGGCGAATGACAGCTCGTCTAATGAAAAACATCCCCCACAAGTACATAAAACATACCATATGCTTATTGCACAGAGAAGTGTAATAAATGGGGCTACCATCCTCCGTGGCTCCACCTCGACTGCCGCATAATTCTGACCTGATTAAGTGACTGACAGTAAGAGTGGCGACGATGAGGAGATGGAAATGGATTGAGCCCGGTGCCTGGAGTCACTGATCCATCTCAGGTAGAACTCCAGCCAGTGCTTCGCCCGAATCATCAATCACCTCGAGTGTTCCTCTGTCCCAGATTAAAAGGCCTGTCTGCTACATCCTCAGGCCAGAGCCTTCATCACAGCACAGGCTCGGCGGATGGACGGCACAAGCCCTCTCGTGGAGGCGCCTACACTACAGGATGGGAGTATAAACGGATCAGTCAAACCGCCACCACTGTCATCTAAACTGCAGGTAGTGAAATGGATTTTTTTGATGTACTTTGATTAAAAATATGTAATGTAAAATTAGTGTATGAGTAATCATGAGGAGATTTTGAAATATCTAAAATATCAGTACTTTCATTTCAACATATGCTTCACAGCATGCTCAAATTTTGCTAATGTGATTCTCTTGAGTCTGTTTCTGCTGAGAATATGTTGTGAGAAGTTTTTCGTCGAGGCAAGTGAGGAATGCTCTGCATTGCCTAAGCGAAGACACAGCCTGGACCATTGATTTGTTTACTAATAGTGAATGGATGCAGCAGACTGGCTCTTGGCTCTCTGGCTGGCCGGCCTATTGAATAATCAATATCATTTTTGTTCTTTTCGGGCTATAAAGACACCGCTGATTCTGATCTGCTGGACACATAAGACAGGAGAAAGCTGAACCTCTTAGCAAAATCCCCAGCTTCTGGGAAGGCAGACAGACTGAAAATGATAGCCACAAAAGATTCTGGTGTTGTTTACAAGGTGAAGTATTGAATAAGACTTAATGCCCTTCAAATGAAACTTTGTTGCCTCTGAGAGAACAATTGTAGGAATTTTATGAGAATCACATATAAAACTGAAAAAAAAAAAGAAACTTGCTTTGCAGGAAATCCCAAGCATACAAATGGAATACAGATGGAAAGAGCATGTCTTAGTTTTATCACTCAGGTTTCTATTTGATCGTGGCCTATTACACCCTGTGTACACCATAAGCGAGCAACAAAACTAGTTTGCTCCCATAATGATCAACAAAGCCATCTACACTGCAAGTACGCAAAGCTGTGCCACTCGGGAAAAAAAGGTATAAAAATGTTTCCTGCACCAAAGGAAAAATGATTATTATTTTTTTACCCAAGTTGTGAGCCTGCATTTGATGAGACAGACTGGGTACAGTGAAACAAAGACAATAAATTGACAACATGCCTTTGTATTGTATTGTCTTCACTGGCAGCATGCAAAAACAGCACCACCAGTGTACTCCAATTCACATACAAATGACTCTATATGAGCCAGTTAGCAAAGTAATGAATCACATGAATGAGAGCCAACAGACTTGTGGGCAGAAATCTGACAGTCCGAGTCTCGGCAAAAAATAATGTTTAAAAAAAGTGTGTGTGCATATATATAAGAAAACGTTTATAAATGAATAACAGATTGTGTTCTGCAGATGTATTATATTTTTAGAAGAATGTTGGTAACTAAACAGTTTGACGACTAAAATACTTTAAGAGGTTAGTATTTTTCACACAATTTACAGAAGAAAGACAACATCAGGGTGAGTAAATGATCACAGAATTAAATTTTTAGGTAATACTTTCTACTATGCCAACTTAATATGCAAAAACAACTACAAGCATAATAGAGCATGGCATGTAAACCAAATTCTGTAGATAAAAACACTACAGTGTAATTCTACCTTTTAAGTTTTCTAAGTCAAAGGGTCAACCTTAAGCATCTGCATACTGAACGAATGAGTACTTTCTCATCTGTTCCGGTAAGAAGAGGAGCGTGTGTGGTGCAGATGGAGTGATAGAGACATTGATCTAATCGAGTCTGACTTTCCACCACCACCCACCGCCACTGTCCATCTGTACAACACCCCAGCCATGAGCTCACACGCTCTCTCCTGCGCTCTCTCTCCCTCTTTAAAAATCTCCTATCCAGTCACCCCTGTCTGTGCCACAACATCTGGACAAGTTTCAGGCAGACCGAACCTGATGCCAACCTGCCTAATAGCCTATGGAGTCAATTATAAAAGAGAAAATGTTGCAGCCTAATTGTTAATGGCACCATCTGGATAATGGCACTTTTCAGGGAGAAGACTCCTTACCTGGTCATCAGGGATTTTCCATTCCAACGGCCTCCAAAAGCAATGGAGGAGAACCAGAAGAGAAACTGTTTTTCATACCTAATGAAGTTCCCTTTTAACAGTGCTCGTTGTGCATGATATAGTGCATTTTTGTGTGTGTGCGTGCACATGTGTGTGTTCTTCGGTGGCAACAAAGTGTTTCTCAATCTTCATTTCGATGTGAAAGCAACTGGGGGCAGTCAACAAATTAAATGCCGCATTCTATCTAATGGCTTATAACAAATGTTCTCCAGAGCAGTGTCTTTTCAAATATTATTTTCTCTCTTTTCTTTTTTGTAGCAAGATGTGGTTCAAATGTGCCAGAGGGAAAACGCTTGTGTCATAACTATTAATTATAGTAGCACCTTAACAAAACAATGTAAGCTTTTTGTGGATTTCATGTGTTGAAGTAACTTTATTTATATAACTAAGTACCAGTTAAGATGATCATGATATACTGACAGTGGCCCCAAAAAAGTTAAAGACACTTCAGTTACTTATTTTCAAGAAATATAGCACAAACATACTCTTCAATGAAATATTTCACTAAATAAAGTTTCAAAATATAAAAAATAAATATATTGTTCAAAACTAAGATGTAAAGTTTTGAAAAGCTGAAGGAAATATTTTATATTTATGAATTAGTTCACTTCTGAATTAAAATTCACTCCTGAAAAGGTAAAAAAAAAAAAAAAAAAAAAAATTATTAACCGGTATTTTTTTCTATGAACACAGGAATAGAAACGTTTAAATACTGATTCTGCTTAGAGTGAACCGATCAAATTGATGCTTTATGCAATTGATCAATATCGTTATCGGAATTGACTTATAGGTTTTTGTTAACATCGGTATCGGCCAAAAAAAACTAGATCAGTGCATCCCTATGATTTAGTCACCCCATGTCCTCCAAGATGTTAATAACTTTCTTTATTTAGTCAAAAAGAAATTAAGGTTTTTGAGGAAAACATTCCAGGATTTTTTTCCATATAGTGGACTTTAATAGGGATCAACGGCTGAGGTCCAAACTGTAGTTTCAACGCAGCTTTAAAGGGCTCTACAGGATCCCAGCCGAGGAATAAAGGCCTTATTTAGCGAAACAATCATTTTCTAAAAACAAAAAGTTTTTTAACCAAAAAAGCACGTCTTGCACTAGCTCGACGTCACGTGTTACGCATTACATATTACACATTAAGTACAATAAGACCCTTATTCCTCGGCTGGGATTGTGTAGAGCCCTTTGAAGCTGCATTGAAACTGTAATTTGGGCCTTCAACCCATTGGCCACCATTGAAGTCCGCTATATGGAGAAAAATCCTGAAATGTTTTCCTCAAAAAACATAAAAACATTTCTTCTAGAATGAAGAAAAAAAGTCATGAACATGATCTTGGAAGACGCAGGGGTGAGTAAATTATGCTAAACTAATTCTTTAAATTTATATTATTTTATTTACTATTAAATTTATATTTCAGACAATTTTAAATGTGACTGAAGGTGACCAAAAGTGTCCATATATTTTTGGAGGGCACTATATATCATGTTAGTGAATAATTACTGTATTCACCTGTATTGATCCTCTTTCCTTGTCATCACAGTCCATTCCTTAAATTGGCCCCTTTTCTCAAAAGACCAGTTCTTCTTGTGAAAGGACATCACAGGTTCTCATAGAAAGGAGTATGAAATGAAGTTCTGGACACACCAAGATGCTGGGATGTCAGGCCTAGGGTTGGGCGATGTAGACCAATTTGGCATCGTACGATGTCTAATGTGAAACATCGCGATGGACGATGGCATCGTTTCCACCAGTGCTTAATTTGAGCAGGATTTTTAAAGCTTTTTTTTAAGTTCAAAATCGATTGCTTACTGCTTAACCCACTCTCTCCAAACGCATTTAATGAGCAGCGGAATGTTTAGAGAGAAAGTGTAATATCAGAAATAATACCAAATCAAGCAAAATATTATTATGTATTAACATTATAAACACTATAAACATGGCTATAAGTTAGTTACCCTGACTCCAAAACAAATCATTTAAATGTAACGGTATTCAGAATGAAACTAAGTTAAGAAACCAAAACAAAGCGAAACTAAAAATAACAGGCGTTGGGCTCACGTCAGTGATGCGCGGGTCAATGTATAAATAACCCGAACCCGAACCCGCCCGCAACTCGGACCGCAAAAAATAAAGAAAATATTGTACCCGACCCGCTTTCTGACCCGCATGTTAAATATTGGCGACTGACAGCAGCGATTAGCCTATATGCGGCTATGCAGTGGAGATGCGTCATTCGGCATTAATTAGGTAATTTTGTCAAAAGAAATGTTCTTGATTACAAGAAAAATACAGATTGTTCTTCTTGTGATTTATTTTGTCTTTCCTTTATACAGATTTAAATAGTATCGTTTTCGAAGTACTCTAAATTATGTCAGTGATTCTCCGATGTTCAATATGATCAAGAATTATTTTATTTCGATCTACAGTGTAATAAATGTTAAGAAAAAGATACCCTATAGCCCTAAATATATATAGACTACAAGCTAATTCCCTTTTTCTTAATTTTTAACTTCTTCTAAAATTTATCAAGAATATTAAATCAACTTAATAGGCTAGGTTAAGGAATTTTCTTATACAAACATAACAAATGCACTTCAAAACGAAGTTTTCATATATAAATTCAGGAATCACGAATATGCCAAAATAATATTAGGCCTATTTTATATAGCCTATATTAATTGTATAGCTATAATAGTTGTATCAAATGAATAAAGAAATTATAGTGCCTTGAATTCATTAAGTAATGTTTAATTTCGTTTTTTAATTTCGTAAGTTCGTTTCGCTCTCTGGAAATTTAAAGAAAAAATACTGTTACTTGGAATTCGTTTTTAATCCCTGGTTTTAAACAAGCATATACATGAGATAATTTATATATTATTGCTTGAATAAACATTTAAAAATAGTGCTAGAAATTTTATAATTAAGGAAATTAAACAGACCTAGGCATTTGAAAAGACATAGTGAAATGTGTCTAATAATTCCAAAAAGAAAGAGAAGCATTGTACATAATCAAAATATTCGAGACATTTATACCATTTTCTTAACAGTTAAGATGCTGCATGTGTTTATCCAGTCTAATCAAAATGTGCATCTCACCCCTGACTTTCCCAACAAAAATCCCACCCCCTCTCAGAAAATACATAAAACTGACATTACTGAGCTATATGCGTTTAAAAGTAGCCTATTAAAATCGTACAATGGCGTTGCTCAGTTCAACGTGTTAGTAATTCGGGCATTTTGTCCCGCGTCAGCATTTATTCAACAGTTAATAACGCTCAACATTCAAAAGGTAAATATTATTCAGCCAATGAAGTGTAGGCCTATGTATTTCATAGAAAAGTGTCTAGTAGCCTACTTTATAAATTACAAAGGTTTAATTGGTATCTTTATTTCAAACGACCCGACCGACCGCGACCCGAATATCATTAAAAATATTTTTGGATGACTCGTAGGCCTAACTACGGGTGACCGCAGGCACCCGCTCATTTTGGATCAACCCGCGCATCACTGGCTCACGTACCTCTGTAATTCGGCACAAATCCAAGTGTTTCCATATTCCCAATGTATCTGAATGATAAACTGTTATTTATAATGTATACTAGGCTTTGTATTGTACGTTCGTATTTCGATGGAAAAAAATATATTCTCTTGTTTTTTGTTCCAAGCTCTGTTCGTTATGGTAAAACCATGAAAAGGGCATATTTGGTGTAGTTTATTTAATCTAATTTAATTCAAATTATTTAGATTTTTTTTCTGCTGTTTTTGTATGCCTCATTTATTAATGTAAACGAACTAGTTCGTGTAATTCGTTTGGAGTTCACTGTAATTTGTATTGTGATCGCTTACAACTTAATAATAATAAAATATGTAAAGATGCGGAAATTGAAAGCATGCATTTCATTTGGCTATATAGTGTGATTAAGTGTGTGTTTTTTGCAAGCGGGTTGCTGCTGCTGCGGCGGGGGCGGGGCGAAGGATCGCGATGCCGGCTCAGCATCGTGATGTCTATCGGCCATCGGCGATGGACGATGACATCGTCTATCGACCCAACCCTAGTCAGGCCCTTCATACGCTGAAGACCTAATAGAGGACATCACCACTAAAAAACCTTTTCTGAACCTCCCTAACCACAAACCATTTCAGTTACTGCACTTCTTCCAAATGGACACTGAATATTTTATGTTCACTTTATCAAAGAAGACAAATCTCTCACATTATCTTTACTAAGGGGCTCAAAGAGTAAAAAAAAAACATTTGTTTTTTGTTTTGGATATTTGTTGGTATTTTATATAGTTTACTTTTTGAGTCCACTGATTTTTTTTTTTTATTGTTTTGTTCTCTGGTTATTTGGCACCGATGTTGTTTTTAAAATGATATTAATTTTGTTTCAAATAAATGCCTCTGCAAGGCCTGATGCCAAACCAACTGTGTCAGTCTTCACTCACCCCAGAGCATTATATACCATGGCAGTATATACCATTATATACCATTGAATTATTAATTCTCATTACTCTAAGAATACCGTTGTATCACCAAAACAATGACATGGTACTTCTATTTAAATGTACGGAAGATGCTAAGTTCACTTCACCCCTCTTTCTTCCTTCTGCAAGGAACAAAAGCATAATTTTCTCAGCACAGGTCATGCTTAAACAAATGTGATTGGACAAACACTGTGTGTTTGTATGCGAGTATGAATGGAGCTATCTATCCAAACCAGCCAAAAACAACAGAGTGTGAAGGAGATGACGACAGAAGAGAGAGACAATATTAGAAACAGACAGGTATAGGATCCTAAAAGGAGGGAATGGCAGGACGGGAGGAAAGGAGAGGAAGAGGAGGAGGGGGTAGATTGAAAAACACATTTACTTAGCGTTTGGCACACGGCTCACAAATTCAGCGCAGCATGAAGGACAATTTGCAGCTGAGAAAGGCAACACTCTATATGAAGGACACTGGCATGAGAAAGAAAGGAAATGTTAGTGTGTGCGCTGGAGAAGCCTAATAAGATAATTCCATCGCCATCTAAAGTTCTCAAACTCAAAACATGACCTCTCAGATTCTCTCCATTCTGTACAGTTACTGCCGTGACCTGTTTATAAACACGCTACCACATATGTAAGAGTTTTCCAGTTGTGTTTGAGCAGAATTCCCCCTTCACCAAACAAGCTGTCCCATTATAGAAGATTAAACACAAGCTAAAACCTATCCCCACAGCAGCAGCAGAGCCGGCGTCGAGTCTCGTTCATGAAACGCACACTCGCACACCCCGCTCTAATTGAAACAGTAGCGTTGGCAGTGAGCTGTCAGCCATGAGCTGAAACAAATGTGCGTTTGATTTGTTATGGTTTGTAAAGGAAGGGGTTAACGAGAAAAAGCAGGTGCACTAACGGCCGGCTGACAAATGGCGAGTGAGCTATATGAACCATGAAATGAACAATCAGGCAATAGAAGGTAGCAGGCCTTTCAGCACCATGGTCAGCAACAAAGTGCCTGCAACAGCTCGCTGCCTGAGTGATGGTATTCATGAGGACAGAGAGAGTAAAAGAGAGAGAGAGAATGGGGAGTGATAGAGAGACGATCCTTCTGCAGAGAGATTACAGGCTGTGTTTGGATTTCAAAACTATGATTGGAAGAAAGTATCCCATCACAAAAGTAATCACAAAGAGTAAACATCCTCATCCTGACAGGCCAATGGACACAAAGTGGTTTCAGACTCCGCCTCCAGTGTCTCCTGATCTTTCTAACACCCTCATGCCTGATATTTTAGTCAATATATAGTCTGATATAGCAACGTTTAGTTTTATATAACTATTATGTGCCCTACAACTTTTACAATATGTGATGTGGTGGATCAAAGTCACTTTTACCACATTTACCAACCTGATAAATTACTCACCCCCATGTCACCCAATATGTTCATGTCTTTCTTTCGTCAGTCGAAAAGAAATGAAGGTTTTTGCGGAAAACGTTCCAGGACTTTTCTCCATATAGTGGACTTCAATGGGAATCAACGGGCTGAGGTCCAAACTGTAGTTTCAATGCAGCTTTAAAGGAATAAAGGAATAGAGGCCTTATTTAGCGAAACAATCATTTTCTAAAAACAAAAAGGTTGTTAACCACAAAAGCACGTCTTGCACTAGCTCGACTTCATGCATTACACATTACATATTACGCATTAAGTACAATAAGACCCTTATTTTCGGCTGTGATTGTGTAGAGCCCTTTGAAGCTGCACTGAAACTGTATTCAACCCATTGGCCACCATTGAAGTCCACTATATGAAGAAAAATCCTGAAATGTTTTACTCAAAAAACATAAAAACATTTATCAGGACAAAATAAATCTTCAACTCTTCTCCAACTTCAAAATCATCCGACATCATTGTTTTATCTTTTTTGTTTTTTCGTTTGACTTATACACTGAGTCGGTACTTCTGTCGACGTCGTGTGAACTTTTCAAGCAAAATGAGCATTTGTGGTTAAAAAGTATATAAATTGTCGGCAGCGATAGCCGTGTGGTTAGCGCGCCGACATATAGCGCCGTTGCGCTCTGGGCATTCCATGTTCGAATTCCGACTCGAGGACCCTTCCCGATCCCGCCCCCTATCTCTCGCCCACTTCACTTCCTGTCCTATCTGATCTGTCCTATCATAATAAAGGCAAAAAAGGCCAAAAAATAAATCTTTAAAAAAAAAAAAAAAAAAGTATATAAATTGTATATATATTTTTTTAGAAAATGGCACATCGTTTTGCTAGATATGACCCTTATTCCTTGTCTGGGATCGTGTAGAGTCCTTTGAAGCCGATTAAAACTACAATTTGGACCTTCAACCTGTTGGCCCCCATTGAAGTCCACTATATTGAGAAAAAGAAAGAACGAAAGAAAGACATGAACATCTTGTATGGCATTATAAATTATTGGGATGCACTGATATCATTTTAATAATAATAATAATAATAATAATAATAATAATAATAATAATAATAATAATAATAAAGTACTACAGTACTTTTTTACTCAAATAGTAAGAAAAAAAAGTCACAGCCAATACAGCATCTTTTCTAGATTTTGACCAAATATATTATACAAAAAAAAAAAAAAAAAAAAGTGAATGCTTTAGAGACATTAAAGTATTTCTTCAAGATATTTTAAAATGTTTGCAGCATGGCTTAAAAAACGCTACTCCTATAAACGGTTTGAGAGGAAAGCATTGCATTTTATTATTACATTAAAGGAACTGTATGTAAGAAATTTATTTCAGTTAATCATAAAATGGCCCTGACATGTCACTAGACATTAAGAAATCATGTTCATTTCAAATACTTATATCACTGACAACAGTGGTCCGGCCAGGATATTATCATTTAAAAGTGACAGTTGCAGCCCACTACTGATGTTATTGTTGTCATTTTGTGTTTTGGTCTGAGGCTCCACCCTCCAGCTATCTACTAATCACGAAGTCAGTAGAGTTTCGTCCTCCGGGTTGCCAGCTCAGCTGCAGTTACGAACGTGTCGGATAAAACATGTATAACGTTACTAAACCTAAAAGCCTCATTATGAATCCGAAATACGTTGTGACAAAGTCCGAAATAACACAAGGATTTGTATAGGAGATGCCTTTGAAAGATGCAGACGGCTGAAAACGGAGAAGAATTTGAAGACAGACGCCATCGTTGCGGATTTTCTCCTGGACAGGTTAGATTCATCTATGTTTGGCTAACTTTGCTTCCATACACAGTGGATTTTCCACGGTCGCCCGTGCTAAATGCGTTCATAAAAAGCTTTATATCGCACCACTAGCAGGGTATGAAAACAGTCTATGTTCCAACTGAAATGTGGTATTACAGTACATCTTTACCAAGTATTTCGCTAATCGCCATTAGTACATTTTTGCGATACATAATTACTTTGCAAAACATCTCTCGTGAAGCATAAACATAATTAACAGAGGAAAAAAATTACTGTGTAGGACTCGTCACTTGCCATTGGAAGCTCCTTGTAGCAGCCTACGTTCCTGCTGAATCCTGCAGCTTAACTGGCAACCTCAAGTCAGGGGGGAGAGGGAGGGGATACACCGTTCTACAGTATTTTGAAAGTGATTGCAGTACCAGTTTTGGCCACAATCCTACATACGGTTCCTTTAAGAAATAATATAGGCTAAAATACCAGTAAATAATGCAAAATAACTACAAACATTACAAACGCAATCAAGCTATTTAGTTCCCTTTTCTCCACAACAAATCCTCTCAAGTTGTATTTAGGCTAAATTGAAACCTACCTCTCTCATTCTGCACGAATCCAAATGTTTTCATATTCGTGACGTATCTGGATGCTAAAATATGATTTATTATGTAAACTATAGGCTTTGGTCTTTACTCACATTATCGACGTAAAACTTATCATAAAACTTACATTATCCACAAAAATTATATTGCCCAGGGAAAAACGCATGCAACAGACATGCAACTCATTGTCTCCATAATAATAAACCATCGATATCGGCCCTTTGCATGCTATTTCCCATATACCGATGGCTTTATATTATTTAAAAATCGTCCAATAAATATCGACGGCCAATACATCGGTGCATCTCTATTAAATTATGAAGACATATTTTTTCTGTAAGGGAACTTCTTTAACAAAGAAGTTGTTATAAAGTAAGCTGTTTTACATTTTTCATAATCAATTGAACTGATATCAGTTTAACAGCTTTGTCTCTTAAAAACAGTAAAACTCCAACAAAACTTAATGTGTGTCGATTAAATTTTGTCTCCTACAAATTATCATGAAAAAGCATGAGAGGTTATTAAGCGATCATACATCCATGCTTTTAAGGTGCTTTTATGAATATGATTTATAGCTTTGGTCCGGTATAAGGTCCTTAACATTAAAAAAGCCATTTAAAGCATGAAGAAAGAAGCTGCCCTCACATATACCCTGAGTCTTAAACACACAGGCACAGGTTAATACAAGTTATATCACCTATGACAGCTATATGTTGGCTATATAAGCACACACACAAATAAACATACGCCTACACATGCACGCTCCGTCACATTCTTACAATCTGTGTGTGTGTGTGTGTGTGTGTGTGTGTGTGTGTGTGTGTGTGTGTGTGTGTGTGTGTGTGTGTGTGTGTGTGTGTGTGTGCGAGAGAGAAATTACAGCCATTTCCTTATAACAAGGTGACCTGCAGTTACTAAGCCATGAAATTCACTTAGGTGTGCTGTCTGTGGCACAGTTTAAATTAATGGCAATAAGTTATGATGGTTTGACCACTTCCATTATGTCCTAAAGCTTGGCTCTGCATTACGTCCTCTTGAGACAAAAAAACTAGCCTTTTTTCTATCTGTGCAAATAGTATTGCTAGCTGACTGTCTTTCAATTTCATTTCAAATTCGGTTACATAAACTGAATTTCTTTTTATTATGTGAAGACAATATCAGCCTGCATCTGAAATGGTTTCCTACATTCATCTGTATGCATTCAATGTAATAAGAGTCTCTTGAAAATGAACATATAAATAAACAAACAAACAAACATACAAAAATAGGTAACTCACATTCAAGAATGAGCACAGCCTAATATGGGTTATCGTGTACCCTGTTGCTCAATAACCAGACCTGAAATGGAGGCCAAACAGTGCTCATTTCTCTGCTATTTTTCATTCGTGATTCGCCTACTTTATATCTAATGGACTCCGATCAGGAAAACAGTGATAATACTAAGCTTCTCTCCAAGTGCCAACATAAAACTTAAACATTGTTTTCTCTGATATGCTGGATACTGTTTAAAAAAATCTGATTTAAATTTACTGTGGGGTGAACTTATGTAATATAGATGAGGCTGTCATAATTGCAAGGAACATCAATAAGTTAATAAGAATAAGTTACAAATTACAAACCAAATCAGTAGATTTGCATCACATTATATTGCTGCGAAAATGTGTGTATATGAAATTAACATTAAATATTCATACACACATTTACTAGCTAACTATCATTTTCAGCTATTACTGACAATTAAAAACCTATTTTTTAGATGTAGCTTTGCAAAGAAAATACATGTATACATTGTTTCTAGAAGATATACAGTGGTGTGAAAAAGTGTTGGCCCCCTTAATCATTTTTTATTTTTTTGCATGTTTGTCAAACTTTAATGTTTCAGATCATCAAACAAATATAAATATTAATCAAACATAACACAAGTAAACATAACATGCAGTTTTTAAATGAAGGTTTTTTTTAGGAATGAAAAAAAATCCAAACCCACATGGCCCTGTGTGAAAAAGTGTTTCTCTAGTCACACCCAGGCCTGATTACTGCCACACCTGTTCGCAATCAAGAAATCACTTAAATAGGACCTGCCTGACAAACAAATGAGAAAGAAAGTAATTGAGATCTATCAGTCTGAAAAGGTTATAAAGCCATTTCTAAAGCTTTGGGACTCCAGCGAACCACAGTGAGAGTCATTATCCACAAATGGCAAAAACATGGAACAGTGGTGAACCTTCCCAGGAGTGGCCGGCCGGCCGACCAAAATTACCCCAAGAGCACAGCGATGACTCATCCAAGAGGTCACAAAAGACCCCACAACAACATCTAAAGAACTGCAGGCCTCTCTTGCCTCAGTTAAGGTCAGTGTTCATGACTCCACCATAAGAAAGAGACTGGGCAAAAATGGCCTGCATGGCAGAGTTCCAAGATGAAAACCGCTGCTGAGCAAAAAGAACATAAAGGCTCGTCTCAGTTTTGCCAGAACACATCTTGATGATCCCCAAGACTTTTGGGAAAATACTCTGTGGATTGACGAGACAAAAGTTGAACTTTTTGGAAAGTGTGTGTCCCTTTATATCTGGCGTAAAAGTAACACAGCATTTCAGAAAACGCACATCATACCAACAGTAAAATATGGTGGTGGTAGTGTGATGGTCTGGGGCTGTTTTGCTGGACCTGGAAGACTTGCTGTGATAAATGAAACCATGAATTCTGCTGTCTACCAAAAAATCCTGAAGGACAAAGCCCGGCCATCTGTTCGTGACCTCAAGCTGAAGCAAAATTGGGTTCTGCAGCAGGACAATGATCCAAAACACACCAGCAAATCCACCTCTGAATGGCTGAAGAAAAACAAAATGAAGACTTTGGAGTGGCCTAGTCAAAGTCCTGACCTGAATCCTATTGAGATGCTGTGGCATGACCTTAAAAAGGCGGTTCATGCTTGAAAACCCTCCAATGTGGCTGAATTACAACACTTCTGCCAAGATGAGTGGGCCAAAATTCCTGCACAGCGCTGTAACAGCCTCGTTGCAAGGTTTTTTTTGTGTGTGTGTTTTTTTTGGGTTTTTTTTGGCCAGATGGAAACATCTTAATCCTTGTTCAGGGCTGAGAGAAAAGATCCTTACTGCTAAAGCGTTTAAATCTTTTTAAAACATTATGAAAAGGAAGAGCGTGGTTTTAAAACTTCACCCAGAAACGACAAAATGGTGTCATTGTAATGGGGGTGTAATTAAAAACTGCCTCTCATCAACTGCAGAGCAGATGAACATTCTTTGTCTTCCTCTCGATGAATGTTTGAATACAGAGAGTATGAAATCATTCTTAATTACACATTTGTCACAAGAGAAGCATTCAGTCTCATCTCTGTGTGTTTTAATGGCACCTTCTTTGCTAGCTGATTAATTCCGCAAAAGCATCGTCCTGATGCCTCATTACATTAGAAAACTTTCCCTGCGTCTTTCATGTGCGAATCCATTTTTTTCCCTTGCTCTCTTTTTCCTGCACTCCTCATTTGTCTCTCCCAAACTCCAAATGTTTATTCAGTGTTCAGTTCAATGGTTTCAAACACTGCCAATCTCTAGGGACCGGCGGTTTGACAACACGGAAAACCCGTCACACGTTAACATGGGATAACGAATCAGTCAGAGTTATGCCACAGGATTTCATTTACTTATATTTACGTCCCGTTCCATATCATACATGGGTGTTTTCTCGTTAAGGCGTACATTAAAATTCATCTGTTAACTGGAGTGATGCCTTCCACAAACTACTCAGTAGTGTGTAAAAAACCTGCAACATAATGGATGTCATTTGCTGGTTTAATTAATGTAATGTTAATCTTTTATTAAATCAGGGGATGTTCTCTCAATTACTCAGTCTGACTGTGAGGGATAAATTAATAACTCATTGATATTTAAATGCAAACCTTTTTTTGTAAGAGATTCTGCAGATTAGCAAAATCCATTGTTCCTGAAATCACATGAAATTAGATTTAGTTGAAAGTCAACTGCAAAAAGCACAGCCTGAGATTAAGGTTGATATGGAGGATGAAAGATATAGCCTACCAGATACTTGCTATCTCATATCACAACATGAAACGTAAACAACAGACGAGAAGACTTTCTATGAGTCTCTCGGTCATGGACCACCCTGGATTGTTCAGAATATTCCAGTATATGTTTACTGATATCCAGGTTTTAATTTGGGCCCGGGAAGTGTTATAGGCTGTTAATCAGGGTCCTTCAGGTACGTCCTAACCGTGTTACATCTGGCCGATGAGCCGCCTGGAGCTGCAGCTAGCGCCGCTGATCAAATTCCCCGCTAGTCTCCTGATGAAAACATCATTTGTTTTGCATCCCAGTGCCGAAAAACAGGGCTGGCTGTGACTCTCTTTGTGGGCTCAGCATACTGCAATTTACACTGAATGAAAATGACAGCCACTGAACAGCGGCATAAGCAATTATGGAATGCATGGACCGGGCAAACGTGTGTGCATTTGAATCACGATAATGCAATCTGCACAACCAAAGGCGCTGCATATGTTTCAGCTATTAATGACATGAGAATTCAACCTGCTTTTGACGTAAACGTGGCATTAAAGCGCTTCCTGGGAGAGATTATTATCCAGTCATTTTATTATCATAAAAACTGCTGGAACATACATTAAAATGACTCCATTTCATACAAGCTGTGAATGAATCGGTGATATTACCATGATTCGGTTGACAAGTTTAAGAGGATATTCAGGTTAATTTCCTCTCTGGAGAGACTGGACCTTCTACATCCAGAAGACAAACACCAGATGTTTACTCTATGCAAACATTCTTTGGTATACCTGCGAGTATATGCACCTCTGAGAGCACAACCAGAGTATGAGAGTGAATACAACATCTATCTCAAAGCAGAGTTTTATTTTACTACTCAATAACTGTGAGGACATGGGGATTGAAATTCAGGTTCCTTCACAGATTAAAGGGTTGGTTTCCTAGAAAAAAAGGCTAAATCTAGTATCAGACTTACAAAAAACTATTCAATAGAAAATCACCACTGACAGTGTAATTTAGCCTGAGACTAGACATAATCTCTATCTGAGAAACCGTCAACGAGGGAACTGCTGTGAACAAAAACTACCTTTTCACCTCTACTTTAACCCTCTGGTGCTCTTCGGTCACTTCTGACCGAAAAATTTTCTGTTTTGAATTTTTAAAAATCACTGCTTAATCGGAATGACATGAAACTCGGTGACTTTTATGCCATTTCAGGGTGTCTACAGGTTTGACCAAGTTAAATTTAAGACATTTTAAGACTTTTTAATACCATTTTCAAACAAAATTTAAGACCAAATTGAAAGTCCCGCAAAAGTCTAGCACAAAACTATGAAGATATTTTAAATTATTATTTTATTTAACTGATTATTCTTGGGAATATTCAACAGAAAACACTATTCCAGAAGAAGAAATTATTTTCTATTCCATGACAAAGTCAAGGCTCTCACACACTTTGAAGCCAATGTAACAGTGTAACAAACACGGATTTTGAGTCATGGATCGGATCATTTTTCGGATCAGAAAAAAAAAAAGTTTGTTTTTTCCTAATTACTGAATGCTTACTTTAGGTAGGCTACTTCTCATCCACAGCAAAAACTACTATCTGAACTAAAGTTCAGTAACAAAACAAGAACAATTACACATATGACAAGTGTAAATGAATACAACATAAAGTTAGTAATAAAATCAATAACACTAGTATTCAGGAGGGGAAATTTAATAATTAATTGTAAAATAACTAGTGTTTCTCACTGCAGGTATTTATAGGACGCTGTCTCTTTAAGGCCAAATGCACGCATCTCTTTCTCAGCTGTTTCGGTTCACTGAAGACATAAACGACTGTTAAACAGAATACCAAAACGGGTATTAAGACATGACTTGGTATGTACGTTTCCGTTCAAATAGCAGTTAAAGAGGAATCAATCTGTGTGAATCGCGCCGCGCGCCTCTCTCTCTCTCTCTCTCTCTGCGCGTGCTCGCGTCAGGTGTGTGCGGCAACGTAAAAACATGTGCTAATTATAAACTTTTACTCTATGATGGTTAAACTTAACAGTTAATCTGCAAATCAAATGCGTGTAGTTGGGCGGAAACCCGCTAAATCTGGCAACACTGAGGCGTTGTCAAGCAAGCGCGTGTCTAGCAACAGAACAGATTTAGAACGTGCGCAGGAGATTCTCCTCAAAACGATAAACTTTTCCTTTTCAAAGTGTAAAAAATTTAAGACCCTTGGATTTAGATTTAAGACAAATTAAGACATTTAAAGGCCTTATTTTAGGACAACGGAATTTAAGACTTTTTAAGACTTTTTAAGGATCCGCGGCCACCCTGCATTTGGAATGTCAACACAAAAAAAAATTGAGGGCATGATTCAAGCAGGCTAAGTGGTCGTAAAAAAAATAGTCACACTTGTGCTCTTCGGTCTAAAATGACCGACCATAGGAAATGAATGGGAAATCGACAAAAATACAAATATTCAGAGAATTTTTGTGTGTACAATCTACAAATCCTCCACAATGCTGAAAAAAAGTACACAGCAGTGAAGGGGTGACACTCTAAAACACACCCATTCATAAACACACCCATTCACACACACACGCACACACACACACACACATTAATATACACACCTCTATTCGGTCACTTTTGACCAAAACATTTTCGGTTTAGAATTTTTCAAAAAATCACAGCTTCATCAGAACAGTACCAAATTCATTGACTTTTATGGCATTTGGAATGTGAACACACATAAAAAATTAGGGCACAATTAAAAAAAACTAATAATAAAATAAAAACTTGTGCTCTTCGGTCTAAAATGACCGACCATTGGAAATGAATGGGAAATTGACAAAAATACAAATATTCAGAGAATTTGTGTGTGTACAATCTACAAATCCTCCACAATGCTGAAAGAAGTACACAGCAGTGAAGGGGTGACACTCTAAAACACACCCATTCACAGACAGACACACACACACACACACACACACACACACACACACACACACACACACACACACACACACACAAACACACACTAATATACTCACCTCTATTTGGTCACTTTTGACCAAAACATTTTCGGTTTTGAATTTTTTTTAAAAATCACAGCTTCATGAGAACGCTACCAAATTCAGTGACTTTTATGGACACACATAAAAAATGAGGGCACGATTCCAAAAAAAAAAAAAACTTGTGCTCTTTGGTCAAAAATGACCGACATCAGGAAATGAATGGGAAATCGACAAAAATACAAAAATGTACAGAATTTTTCTGTCTCTTTCTCACACATCCACACACACATGCACAAATGAACTGAAACACAGCAAATTGAGAAGATGTAAAATAAAATAAAAATATATGTATAAAAAAATTACATATCCAGAGTGCAAAAGACACACACTCTCTTGCATATACAAAAAATTAACACTTCAAATCATATTTATAACAAAAAACTATCCCAAACTGGATAAGAAATAGTCTTTGAGATTGTTTAAATGTATGTTCAACTATTCCACCTAATAAAAATGCTGAATCAATTGTCTAAAAACAACTAGGCAATTCACAAGCTGCTTTGTAGAGAACTATACAGGCATCAAGTTACACCTGCCATTACAGATGTTTTTCTCGTTTTTTACCAACAGATGGCGCTAATCTGCCTTCAAAAATTAGTGTTGAATGGCTGAGTCTCTATTTCAACCTGAAATACTGCATTCATAAAAAAAAAAATTAAAAAAAATTAAAATAAAATTTTTTATTATTCTCAATGGCAAAAAATGGATATTAATTACAGCATAAATATTCATTATTACCACAAAACCCTCTCAAAATGCAAAAGAAAAAAGAAAAAATATTATTAAACAAAAATGAATTGGAATGGTTTTACTGAAAAAATTACAGGATGCGTTACAGGTGTCCGGTCACTTCTGACCGCGAAGAGCACACGTGTGACTGCTAAACGAAGAGCACCAGAGGGTTAACTGAACTTTAGGTCAGAATCTTAAAGAAAAGTGGCATATCTATCATCTTAAGATCAAATATTGTTTGCTTTCCTATTGTACTAAACATGACTGTTTCAAAATAATAATTGCTGAAATAATGGTTGCTGAAAAAAATGTCTGCTTAACTGAAAATCCTAATCATGTGCTTTAAAGGGAACCCCAGGTATTAGGACTTTTTCATCTTAATATAACGTAAATGTCTCTTGCTGAAATATGCAGTAGAAAACCCATTTCACAATTCATAATGTTTTATACAGATTTTGGACCATGGGGGGTGCCATTATTTTGATTACGTAGAACGGTTGCACTTGGTGAGCTACTGGCACTGAGCTATGCTAAAAAATAAAATACTGATGCAATGACCACAACTACTGAAAGAGCTTACAGGTGGTTTTTCCCCACAAAGAGTACAGTATAAACACACCTGGAACTCCTTCAGTGGCTGTGGCATCATGGCAAGCTTTATTAATTTAAAATTAAATTATAGGGGTGTGTAATATATATCGTAATATTGCAATTGTTGTTTTAACGATATGTGATTGGCATTTTTGAGTATATCCTGAAAAACAAACAAAACACACCTACAGACTAGTGCATGCAGACATTACATACATCAGTCTATTAAAATGCATTTATAATGATCACATAATTCAAGACATAGGGGCAGAAAATGTGTATTTATAATTTTTTTATTCATTTTATACAGTTAATCAATATCACACAAGTGTCGCTTTTTTTCTCCAAAAATGATTGTGATTACCAATGTAATATTGATTTTATACAAAAGTTCAATAAACAAGTTAATATTAAAGAGACTTACGTTTTAGCACCCATATTTCCTGTTTTTGTTCTATTTTGCCAACAAAAATCATTCCAAACACAGCCACAGTACTGTTTTGCGTCTTTGAGCAACATGACAATGTTTCGTTCCTGAATGAATCAACAGATTCTGTTAAATGATTCGGTTAAATCACAATCACTCACTTAACAGTAACTTGCTGCCACCTACTGGCGGTTTTAATTTCACACTTAAAGTATCTTTTTATTTTTAAATCATTTCAAATATCAGTATTTGATGTTCTAAGCAAAGATGAATTTTGCTGATACTGATTTCACTTGACTGGTAACAGCCCAAACGTCTTACTATTGTAATTGACTGGTTAAATGTAAAAATTTGACTCAAAAGATGATGCACACATTTAGGCTTAATAGGAGTAAAAATGCCCATAAAAGGTAAAACACTATTTAAACTTCTTGAAGAAGGTTAATTTCTATCACTACTGTGAACTGACCACATATATGAAGAATATAAAAAAAATCAATTGTCAGCTGTCCACTGCAGTCCTTAAGATACTAGCCAAATAACACACTAAATTTCAATCAAGCGGCACACAATGTTGCATTGTATCTGTAAGTTGTGTATTCCAAGTTGTGTGTCGGTAAAACAGCAACAGATAGTGCCAGTAGCTCACCGAGTACAACCATTCTATGTAATCAAAATAATGATGGATTTTTTAAATAATCTAAATCTTGCATGGTGTTTCTACTACATATATCAGTAAGAGACATCATTTACATTATATTAAGCTATACAAGTCTTAATACACAGGGTTTCCTTTAAGCGAGCAGTATTTAGTAAACAGAGCTAAGTCTTGATTGCTGTTGGTTCATGTATGATGCAAGTCCCCACACATCGTGTGACGCAGATCTTTATGTTTGTTACATGTTGCTGTCTGTTGTTTGGATAGTGTGTATTTGAATCAGTGTGCGTGTATGCGTGCGCTCGGTCATTCGCAGTGGTCATTTGGTTTCGCAGATAAAGCAGCATTATGAAAGATTCATGGAGTTTGAGGTGGGGCATGACGCAGGAGGCCTTAAAAAGCTGCTGGCGGTGTTGAGAGCCATATCTCCCCTGGGGCACATGGGCAATGCAGAGCCCTGTGGGTAGTACACTGTGGAACTGTGAGAACTGTTTTGTTTCACTTTTACCCTGTCTCATTCACTCTAACTGCAGTCATGGCAGACAGAACACATACACTGTCAGGCCCAATTTTCAATTTATTTGTCTGTGGTTCTGTGGACATGGACCACCAACAATAAAGGAAAGCCATATTACCTCACGTTTCTATGGGTATGTTATAATCACCCAATAGGGTCCTGTAATGTGGACATCATAGGACAGTAGTCATCATCTTGAAAACTTGAAATCATATGGATGTTCAGTCTAAGGAGCACTGTAAATGCATAGGGTACAAATGTACATTGATATTACTTTACAGGGAAATCTCACGTGTGATTCGTTTCATTCATACTCGACACTGGAGGGCATCCTTGTGCAGAAAGTCCACAAGCGAGACTCATAGAATTGATGAATTAAATGATTTTCCAGGAAATCCCCTTTAGACCATGGCACCCAGCTGTCGCTGTAGCTGAATAAAGTCCAGGAATAAATATTTGGTATGATCAAATATGATGAGAATCAGCACACGATTATAACAGTATATGGTTTATCTGTATTCTTCAAGCCATCTTAGGTATTTTCATATGGACAATGTATAGTTCAACATATCCTCAGACAGACATAGCTACTTACATTGCCTTTATCACTATATAATACTATTCTCAGAAGGGAGTTATTTCAAAAACTTGATTGACACTATAAGGTAAGTTTGGAGTAAAAATATATAGTTATTCTCATAAATTGTCATACTTTGACATTGTGTTAAACTAAAAACAGTAAGCATTTCAGTCTCTTATGTAATCTTTCCTTTTGTATGGTGTGATTCATTGGTCAAAATAAAAAAAATAAATACATTGACTGACAGCATGATTTATTTAATCTTTCAAGATTTCTACAGATATCACACTATATCGGTATCATGAATTTTTGAGGCCACGATAATCATGTAGTGAAAAATCAAAATGCAAAATAAAATTATATTAAATATATAAATAAAAAAAATAAATATCTATAGATATAGATAGACATACAGATGATGCATTTTTATTAATGTACATTAAATACAAATTATATGGCAAAAAATAATTGCCATTCTAATAAAAAAAATGCAAAAATGTTACAAAAAAATAAAAACATTATTGATTGTTTTATTGTGTTGACTATTTTTTTTTTTTTTTTTTTTTTTTGCATTTTAATTAGTGCTGTCAGATTCCAGATTTTCCAAATAGTGTCCTATCCTAACAAACCAAACAGTCATTGGCCCTTACGACTGGCTTTGTGGTCCAGGGTCACATATACATATAAATAAACACAGTACACACACATATATTATGGAAACACAAACTTTTCAACCACTGCAATAGTATTAAAATAAGAATGGATGATAATTTGGAATTTGTAGAAAAAAAAAATTCCAGGAGCACATCTGCCTATTAATCCATCCCAGAAACACACCCAGTGAAACCAAGCTACTAAATTCAGCTTCGAACCGAAATAACATGTAACCTATTTATCTGGCAAATTACACACAGCATCAATAAATTAATACCTTGCCAGGCAAAACGTAAGATAAGTGGAGAACACGGCATCTCCCTCATTTCTCTCCATCTCTCTTCGCCAAGTCACCAGCCAGCCCCCTGTTCACGACACCACACATTGAAAACAACCATATTGGCTTTACTTAACCACATTAGCCATGAACACAGATTGACAGCACCTCTCTGCGCTGCCTCCACATCAAATAATACAGAGCAAATGGCATTCAATACAGCCTCATAACCACAGAATTGGAGATTCAAAAACAATTTTAGAGCAATAAGTGGAAGCCACTGAATGGGATGAAAATGCAAATGCGGACAGCTCTCCGGCACATGTCTCGTTCTAGGCCTCGGTCTGCCTTTCATAATATCCACATTCAATGCATTAAGAGTGTCATACAAAGGCAGAGCATGTTTGCATTTTGTAATTTGTGCCTTTTCATAACCACCAATAAACGCGGAGCTGTTTAGAGAGACGTCTAATGGATGGCAGTGCCCGTGAGCGACAGCAGCACTCGTGAAGATCCCGCTCGTTTGGATGCTGGTGTCTGCACACGCCACTAATTCTGACACACGATTTCGATGAGCTCATCTAGTGAGAGATAACATTCATCTACTGCAAATACAAGCAGGGCAACTGAGAACAGACAGAGAAAATGGTTATGCATTACAGATTATGAGATAAAGGTCACTAAAGGTGCAATTTGGTTGTAAAAATGAGTGATTAACTGAACATCAGTAGCTGTCAGCTGCTTCAGTGTTGCTTCTGTATCAAGACAAAACCGCAATTGTTCAAGTAAACAAAAATGTATTAAAAAAAATCAAACACTGAAATGTCATACCATGCTTGTTTTTTGTAGGCCTATGTAGGTAAACCATATAACTTTATATATAATTAAATATATGTAATATTTATGTATATTATACTGAACTCACAAATAATATACCTCATGGTTTTTACATTCAAAGTCTAAATGTCTCTTGGATCGTCAAATGTCAAAACTAAAATGTATGGGAAGAATTTTTAAAAGTTTTTCTGCTTGTCAGCAACCCAATGAAAACAAACCAGTTTAAAAAAAGACTGACGTAAACCATTAAGCACGAATAAAAACGAGTGTCTAAACACCTCAGGAAAGTGCCCTTTAGTTAAAGTCTAAACACAAACAACTTTAGGAGGCTCCAATGTAGTGATCATTTGCTTTGTCTGCAGGGTTTCTTATTGGTAGGTAGAGAATAGAGGGCTAAAGCCAGAAAATAGCAGCTGCACACCTTTCTATATAAGGCATTTCTGCAGCCCCCCATTGTAAATAAACACAGATATAACATCAAGAGAACAATTTAGGCAGTAATTAACAGCGAAGAACAAACAGTGTGGTTAGAGGGGGGCACGAAGCTGATTGAATTAAGTGCACAAACAGAAACAAAAGCTGCAACAAAGCATCAGTGCACCGCTGCTCACCAGCTCCTCTTTGTTTAATAAACTGCAGACTCCCTGAATGCTAGTCAGCATAATGAATCTGACTTGGGCAGAGGGGTTCTGAAGGGCCCCAAAGAGTCTATAGCCTCAGCTTTCGCATTCAGCACATCGGGGCCACAATGGGTTACAACTCAGATAGAGATCAGGAGCTACAAAGCAAGAGGGAGATAGAGAGCCTGCCTGTACAGAGCCCTCCTGTTTAAAAACAATGGTCTAATTACAACATTTATAACCCCAGAATTCTGGAATTGAATTTAGCCTCGACTTAAGGAGTACGCTGGCATGAAAAGACTATTTGATTAGAGCAGCAGTTGTTTCATTTTCGGCACAGCAGATTGCCGAGCATCTCGATCCGGCTGCGCAATCTGTATTCATTATGGCCTGTAAAAGGATGATCCTCGGCCTGCCGCTGCGCGCGTTCGTGCAGATGCGCGCCACTCGGCATGGCCCCTGCCATTCCCTTACAACGCGTCCCGCTCGCCGCGCCAAGCACGGCAGCACTCGGCCGCCAAATTCAGCCTTTTAGCCACTCAAAAGGGCCCCGCAGGCTCCCTCCCCTTCTCAGCAGCGGCCTTTATCAAAAAGCCCTGAAGTCGAGGCGTGAGATGTTTGGCTCTTTTAATGTATATAAATGGGCCACCTGCCTAGCTGGTTGGTGTTTCGGGGGAGGAGGACGAGGGACGCTGCAGATGTAATCTGAAGCTTTCATGTTGGCAGGGGGTCCGCGCATGGCACGCTCTCCGTCTTTCCCGCAGAGGGAGTGTATTGGGCTCCGTATGGAGCGCAGATGCACCCGCCATCCGGATGATCGCCGCGGTGCCGAGGTGCTGCTGGAGCCACTCTGTGCAGCGTGCTTATATATCTGTGAAATGAGCTTCCTGTGCAGATCCCCCGGCAGCCTGGCCAAATCACAGTACATTAGCCACATTAGCCGCTTGTATAGCAAGACTGTAAATAGACACGCCATATTGGGAGGAAACACTCTGCTTGTGTGACCACATTAGCAATGGCTTGGAATGATCGCAAAACAAAGCTGGGGCTTAATCAGAATGTTTTTCTGAATGAGCAAAGAACATAACCACTGTTCTACTTTCTAATAAATCGAAATATCAGATTAATGATAGGGCTATCCATCGATTACAAATTGTAACTGAAACAAATTAATTGAAAGAAAAGCCACAAATGAAAGTAGTTTCATAAACATGACAAAAACTGGCTTTTTTGTATGCAAAAGTCATATTTTTAAAGCTGTGTCCTGTTTGAATGGCCCATTAAACGTAGTTTAAAAAAAACATCACAGCATACATGTCTTCTGTTCCATTCTGTTGCACTCTATCCAGCATGTATAGCAGCTGGGAATGCATTTGTAGTACTTCACGCTTGAATTGCTGCAATGGTAAAAAAAAAAATATTAAAATGATGGCATTTACGTATGGGTCAGAGGGCATGATTAATTGTGCTCATTTTTAACAAGTTATATTTAACAATTAATCCCACTAAATCAACATGTTAAATTGACAACCCCAATTAATAACAAACATAAAAACAAACAACATCTGCAAGTAAAACCAGAGCTGATGGATCAAGGAAGGCTGTTTATTTCTAATATGACAGATGACATTTTAATATAATGTCTGTGAAGACTCCACCAGGAGAACCTGAATGAGAATACAGGAGATCTACGTCTTGCTGGGTGGGCTACTTTAAACTACCTAAATTACAGGTGTAATTCTAAAACAACCTCACCAAGGGCTGAACAGGACCCCTGCCACATCCTAGACATCTCTCTTTCCAAACCCCCACCCCCCCCCCCACCCCCGAGAAACCTCAAAAACGGTGGGCAGAGAGATGACAGGGAAATGACTTAAAAGCATTTCCACACACAGACTGAAAGAAAATACCAGCCAATACACAGAAAGACTCTAGAGGAAAGTGAACAGAACAAACGTGATTGGAAATAATGTTCCTTTTTGGTTTGTTGTTTTGCTGTCTTTATCGTAACATGAGGTGTTAAAGATGGCATGCAACACATTTTAGTTCCACAATGTAATATTTTTCACAGTGAGTGGGTTTTTATCACTGGAAGAGGTAAACATAACCTCTATGAAATCTATATTAGAATCATTTTAGAATATATTATTTACTATTTTCCTTTCTTTGTACCTGTCTTGTAATGCTAAAGCCAGTTGCCAAATCCAATCAAATAATGTTTAATAAAAATGGCTGAATGTTACTGCAACAAAAAATATTATCTTTTTTCAAACAATATTAATCAAAAAGTTATATATATAATTAGTTTGAAAGTGTTTGAAAATGTTAATACATATAGTATAAATATAATAAAAAATATATAATATATAATATATATAAAAAGGAAAGAAATTCAAAATATACTTCTAACTGAAATACATGTTAAAAAATAGTTATTGTGATGCAAAATAATGACTTTATACATTTCGGTCATTTCACCTACTCCTAGACGCGACCTGTTTCATGCTCTCATATTTGCATTTGTCCAGAGACTGCATCGGTCGCCCTCTAATCCTACACCTCAATATCAGATACACATGTCCGCATACACGCTTACACAAGGATACACGAATGGCACCGCCCTTGGCCACACAGATCTAGCTCCAGTCCTCTAGAGACAGCGCTGCAGACATTCATTACCCCTCCCATCATGTCCCTCAGTCCAGTCTGAAGGACACCAGAAGGGTTAAATGTCCCTGTACGAACACAAAGTATTGCATAAGTGTGTGTGTGTGTGTGTGTGTGTGTGTGTGTGTGTGTGTGTGTGTGTGTGTGTGTGTGTGTGTGATAAGAGTCCATTATGCAGGTTTACAGAGTCAGATGCAGAGGCAAGGCTGTGCCAAAGAGCTGATATTACACAGCACAACCTCCAGCAGCCTTCCCAGAACACACAGCCAAGATCACTCAGCACACGCCCATTCCCGCAAATCTCTCTCACTCACACACACACACACACACAAAGAGACCATCACATTCACACACTCACATAGACACACACTGATGCTGGTGCACAAACACACGCTAATGCTACTGTTAATACAAGCACACACCTGCTCCACCCAGTCTCCCTCCACTCCAGCACAAAAATCAATATGCATCTATCCATTACAGCACTCATGGATGGGCCAGGATCTCTACTCCCATCTCCATCTCTCCTTTCTCTGTTCTGTCTTTTCCTTTTTTTGTGCAGATACAAGACGTCAAAATGTTTACACTGCGCTGCCGTCACTCTGATGAGCTAATAGCAGTCTTTGACTCTCGAACAGAGCATGGAGGGGAAAAAACACATACTTAATGACATTAATTAGGAACGTCATACGATTGACTCAGAAGGTCCTTTGGTCTATGATCAGGTGTGATCAGGAAACTTTGCTTTTAATAGTAAATAAAAAAATATGGTCCCACATGTTGAGCCTTGGTGATCATGCAGGTGATATTGGTTCACATATGGCTTACACAGGGATTGACAATAAGGAGTGCCCAATGGCCCAGGGCCAGCGTGAAAGAGACACGGGACAGTTGACGAATTTGTCACTGGCCTGAATGGGCTATTTCTACATCATAATGAAAGCTTATCATTTGCACGTGTTATTAAGTCTTGTTAACTTAAAATTTCAAGTGATTTCAAAGCATTTGAGCAAGGCGTGAAAAACAACTCCATTCAGTACTCACAAGCTGTGTTCTGTGTGAACAGCGTGATCACAGAGACATGGGTCTCTGACGGACAAATAGCTTACATACAAAAATGTGTCAAAATACACTTCTTGAAGAGAAACTTTGTAGCTTTACCAATGATTAATCTATATTTAAATAATACAGTGGAGTATAGATGCACCGATCAACCGGACACATTTCAATCGATCTGTTCCGGACTTACACATAAATTGCATGCAATCATTTGTGACCCTGGACCACAAAACCAGTCGCATGGGTATATTTGTAGCAATAGCCAAAAATACATTTTATTGGTCAAAATTATAGATTTTTCTTTTATGCCAAAATCATTAGGACATTAAGTAAAGATCATGTTTCATTAAGATATTTTGTAAATTTCCTACCGTAAATATATCAAAACTTAATTTTTGATTAGTAATATGCATTGCTAATAATTTTTATTTGGACCATTTTAAAGGCGATTTCCTCAGTATTTTTTTTTTTTTTTGCACCCTCAGATTTCACATTTTCAAATAGTTGTATCTCAGCCAAATACTGTCATATCCTAACAAACCATACATCAATGGAAAGCTTATTTATTCAGTATAATCTCACTCTCAATAAATCTCAATTTCAAAAAAATTGGCCCTTGTGACTGGTTTTGTGGTCCAGGGTCACAAAATGTCATGTGTGGAAATATTACAAACTCTTTAAACACCCATTAACAGAGGGCAGAGAGAATGAAGATGAACGCAAAGAGGAAAAAAATACTGTGGCAGGCGGAGCACGATCAAATTTCACATTACTTACAATATTGGAAACATTGTCCTAAATATTTAAAATGGGGGTTATATGAATGTAGGCATCTCAGAAGGGTTTTAAGAAAAGTTTACATGGCATTTTCTTTTTATATGCCTCTGTATAATGCAGTTAAAGTAGCGTTCATAAGCATGGCACTGCTTTGTTTACAGCAGCAACCAAGGAAACGCTGTATCACTGTTGATCCATAAGTGCCACCTGCTGGCAGAGACTGAATTTGCGTTCTTTCAGTCCGCCTGCTGTTTTTCCCTAAAACATCTTTTCATTTGTAATAAAATAATAATTTTTTAACAAACAAACAATGTTTGAACTTTATATTGTAAGGCTAGTCGTTTTTGCTGTGGTATCGAAATTGGAATAGAGAATTGTACAAATTAATTGGTGTGTAAAATATTGATGTCATATAAGCTTATTTGACATCATAATGTTTAAACTTTATATTTGTTGGGCTAGTAGTTTTTGCTTTGGCATCGAAATTGGAACTGAGAATTGTACAAATTAATTGGTATGTAAATTATTGATGTCATTTAGCTTATTTATTGAAATAAAAGATAATATTGGTTAAAAAAACAAGGATAACAGCAAATATTAAAAATTTTTGCGGCAGGGCCAAATTTTGAGAGGGCAAGTAAAAATTTGAAACACTGACCTGACTAGACCAGTTGTGTTGAGCCCTGCTTACACTATTTACTTTTGCCTTTTTTATTTCAAGTTTGCTTTTTATCTACCAATATTTTTGTCCTCTCTCTACTGTACCTTTCAATAAAAGTGCCAAAAGGGCCACAAAGAAAATTAGAAATTTTAAAGCACTACACAAAATCAAACATATACTCGCATCCTTCAAGCTACCTTCAGTTTTTATAGGGTGTGTAGTTTTACACCGAATATAAACAAGCATAAAACCATCCAAGCAATTAATAAAACCATTTTAATATTAACAACTATACATTATAAATCATGGATGTGAGCATTAAAAATGCCTAGAGCAAAATCACAGTTGCTGTAAATTTCCAAAAATATCAAATATAAAAACAAAGGGAGAAATAACAGTGATTAAAAATGCCTATGAATTGAATATAGCACCATAAGCACATCTTAGATATGTGATCAAACCTAGGTGTCCCGAATTCCTTATTCTCCTGCAAACATGACCATCCTCTTCAAAGACAATTAAATCTGCTAAAGCGTTTCTGTTCTCCAACACAGGAGCCAGTATAATACACACTTTGGATGCACATTAAAGCAACACACACACACACACACACACACACACACAATTACAGTCGTTGATTAAACAGAAGCCGCAAACTCTATCCCATCACAAAATAATTAACCTCAGCTCAATGAGAAGGAGGGAGTCCAGGTTGTAAGGTAACAGATTTTTTGGGTGGAGAAGAAAAGGAAAAAGACATCCATCCATCATAAAAAAAAATGCCGCAGCCAATTTCCACAAAGCCGCTAAGCTGATTGAGACGACCAAATCTGTTTCACCAGCTTACATTTACTTCAAAATGGTCATCTCAGCTTCAGTATCACACACTTTCACCGCTTCCTATTCCCCTGTTCTTTAGCAAAGAGAGAGTTGGTGGGTGTGCAGGAATAAAACACTCGTCAACTTCTCTGTGCCTGGCCTGATATCTCTCTAGCGCAGGGCTGGCCAGATCAGTACACGTTTATTTAACTATTCTGTTACTCTGCTTATTTGTGTTCTTATTCTCCTTTTTTAAACAATAAATAAATAAATAAATAAATAAATAAAACACGCAATATGTGTTGCAGCTCTCTCTCTCTCGCAGACGACCCTTACCAAACAAACTCCATTCTGCTAAACCAACCGACCGCCCCCACCTCCTCCCACTGAAGTAGATTAAATTCACACTAGTCCTCATTTTAAACGGAAATTGGATTGATGGAGAAAAGATTACGGAGACAGAGGGCAAGGTGGTGACAGCGGGAGAGTGTGGGGAGGGTGGAGTCGGCATCAACAAAGCACCTCCGAAGCTAATAGTGTAAATGTTTCTCTTTTGCCACCTGTAGCGTGTAGCGTGTAGCGTGTGTGTGTGTGTGTGTGTGTGTGTGTGTGTGTGTGTGTGTGTGTGTGTGTGTGTGTGTGTGTTTGTGTTTTCTTCCCCTCCTGATCTTTCTCTTTTTTGCCATAGCAGCAAATATCCTGTTGGCGCAGGATGCAGAGTGGTATCTGGCCCTAAAATCGATCAGACTCCTGGACTAGGGCTTCCATTCATCTCTTGCCCATAAAATTTGATTAGCGCTGACTACAGCACTGCAGGGAGATGGGCTGATAGAGCCAGGCTACAGGAGATGGCAACAGAATCCCGCATTTTCATCTAGTCTCTCTCTTGCACATTATATTTTGTCTCTCTTTATATTTATTTGTAAAGCACTTCCTATTAATAACAGCCGTTCCTCCTCACATTGTCCTCACATCGGTGTGTGCAATCCATGCGTGTAGGTATCTAAGATCAGTGAGATAGCATGTAGATCCTCCTTCTGCCCCTCCTTTCTTAGTGTAAACTGTCCTCTGGCTATTAAACAAAAATGACAGGCGTGATGAGGCTTCGACCGGCGTTAACAAAACTAAACAACTGCAGCCCGGCCCAGCCAGCTGGCCTGTCCGGCGGACACGCCCTCTGTTCCCACATATCACTGTGGCATGTGACCACTCCTCTCCACCAATGACAATGTCCTGAGCTCACGAGTGGATACTGTCTGTCTGCGCAGTGACGAGCTATGAGGACAGGAGGGGGGATAAAAAAGAGCTAGACAGACTTAAAGCTTGACATCAAGGTGAAGTTTGTCAACTGTGTTTCTTGGGGAGATCGCCGGCACTTGTTGATTCGTCACATGATATTTCAAACCACGTGAGAAAAAAAGAAGAAATTTATTCATTTGAGAGATAACTTGAGTCAATCATCCATAAATTACATTGTGTATAAACCAATCTCCGCAGCTGACGCGTGTACCACAAGGTCTCTGTAAATTGATTACAGGCATGAACTGGCACTTGAGCGTCACGCTTCCGCAGAAAAAGTGATTTAAATTCATGTAAGCCTGCATGATTTAAGATTCATTTGCGATATCGATTCTTCCAGGAGCCTAAGATGTCATTTAAAGCATCAGTCATCCAATCTGCTGAGGATTCACGTCAGCATAAGGGATGAATTTATTTGGCTGCTAATTGTCTGCCTTTGGGAGTGTGTGGGTGACACTTGAAAACCTCTGGCATATCATCAATGTGATAATGACAGGCAGACCTCACTGCCCCAAATATCTTTCAATCTTTCATGACATTTAAAACTTTTGGACAGTTTCATCAAAAGTCACTTGCATTACGACGTGTTTCACGTTGCAACATTACACCAACAAAAGAGAAAGAATGAAAAAAAGACAAAAGTTTGAACAACATTTCATAGGTTCGTTGCTGTGTGCGGACACCCAGAGTTGTACGATACAACAGGAATAAAAAGGATCTTGCTTGGAAGAAAGTGAGTGAGGAGGTCGGACAATCTGGTAAGTTGTAAAAAACAATCTTTACTCAATTTGAGCTACATATATATATATATATATATATATATATATATATATATATATACACATTGAGACTACAAACAAGCTAACGCTGGCAAATTGAGCTTAATCGCTGAATTTTACAACCACTTTTCCGCTGACGAGTGGCAGAAGCCCCTCCCATGACGCAAATTCACGTCTGTTGTGAAGTGATTTGCATGCGCGAATGACGCAAATTTTACCGCGCGAATGGCGCGAGTAAACTCAAATGTTCAAGCGTTCAACTACGCGCGAATAGCGCGTTTTATTCGCGCAAGTCGCGTCCGGTGTGAACGCACCATAAGACTCCTAAATAGATAGGAGTCTCCCTAGATCGTTCCCTATCACACTTTAGAAATCATAAGAAATGATATATCAGTTGAAAACTTAAAATCTCAAAATTCATCCTTTTAAGTTTGAATTACGTCTCAAAAATGAGAGTGACTGTTAAGGGGTTAAAAAGACAATTTTTAAATAGTAGTGTATGTTCTTGCATACGGCAACAATTTGCAAGATTAAGGAGCTACAATATTTAAAAACAAAAAGTGTAATAAAATGTAAAAAACTGAAGAAAAAAAAAAAAAAAGACCATAGTTTAATTAAAGGCAGTTTTATACTGATTGTGGTGCTTGTCAGGTTTAAATTTTTAAACATGGATGCATCTTTATCCAAGCCCGAAAAAAGATAGGAAGAACTCAGATGAGTTATTTTTTGAGTTTCAGTGCAAGTCTAGGCTCACCTGAGTCTCTCGAACGTTTTCCACTGTGAAGTTAAACCACACTCTGAAGCGCGGGTTACACGTGTCAGGTCTGATGAACAGATCAAACTCAAATTCACTGATGTAGTCAACACGACCCAGGTTACCTACAGACAAACAAAATAAGAAAGAAAGTTAATTTCAGGTCTTGAATCTATTCAGAAGCTCTATGATATGCTTTAATATATCCATACATAAACACATATATTTCAAAATGTGTTATTCTTTAGTTGAACCTTGCAGACATATATATGTCAACACAAACAGCAGTGACTGTTAGAGAGAGATTTCCCTGCAGACTAATAAAATGCACTATAACTCAGTTGGGATCTTACTGATATTTGTGTGTTCACAGTATTTCATTTATGTAAAGGGAAATAAAATACAGTGTTGCAGTCTAACCTTTTCTTTCCCCCTAGATTTTGACACACATACTGTACACACACTCTTACTGGGTGGGATGGAGGAAGTCAGCCGAGATGCTTGGCAGTCGCTCAGGTGACGACTAGACAGCTTTGGTAGCAGATCGCAGAATAACAAGCCTCAACATGGCTGCCGCAAACAAATAAATAATAACAAACCAGAAAAAGGCTTTGTTGGTAACATTATCCTGCAGGCCCCATACAAATGTCAAAAGGCAGGTAATAAAGTTCAGTTTTAAACAAGTAGACTAATGGGAACACATGGAATCTTCTCATACCATGTGAAGTAAAATAAAAGTTTGATCATCTGCAATGCAACACATATACTGCCTGAATTTTGATGCCTTTATTTCTGTTTTAATATCTTTAGCTTCAATTTTTTTTAATATCACAGAAAGGAAAGCTAAAGCTAATTACTCTACTAATAAAGTTATTATATATATGATGATGTGGTATAGTATTAGAACATCCAGGTTGGTAACTGAAAGGTTATTGGTTCGAATCCATTGTGCACCTTACAAATACAGGTAACACTTTTGAATAGGGAACACATATTCACTATTAACTAAAAGTTTTTTCTGTACACATTACTTTTTTTGCTGCTTATTAATAGTTAGTAAATCAGTTGTTAAGTTTTGGTATGGGGTAAGATTAAGGGATGATATAAAATATGATTTTGCAGAATACAGGCATTAATATGTGCTTTATAAGTGGTAATAAACAGCTAATATGCAACTAGTTAATAGTGAGATTTGGTTCTTAAAAAAATAAAGTGTTACCCAAATATTGTCAGAGTTCTACCACAACAAGATCCACCAGCCATGCCCCCTGAAGACACACAGACACGTTCACTGTCACCTGATTACTGATTACTCACCTGGATCCAATCAGCTCCCCTATATATACCCGGACTGAATCATTCCTCGTTGTCTGATCTACCGATCACACCCCTGCATGCTCTTCCCGTGGACTCTATGGTTTCCTGGTTCCACAGTTGGATTTACTTACCAGAACGCTGGACATCTCAGATAAGAACTATCACCTCAATACCTGCTTCAATATACTTACCAAACCTGTTAATAAACTTACCTTTTATCTTATACACTCACCTCCGTCTCTGCCTCCCTCTGTGCTGTGACAAATATGCATACAGGTCAAACAAAATGGTTTGTATATTTATATTTAAATATAAAAATACAATATAAAACATTTAGGAATGTTATTTCTTGCAAGGATCTCATAATAATCCCAGAAGGTGCTCTTTGGTTAGGTCATAAACATTAAAAGAAAAGTTCCAAAGCAACAACAAGTTAAAAAGCCTTTATTATTGTTTTGGCTGGTCACATTTGGACTAGAAGTGCCTTGGATCCTTTCATCTAATGCTTCATTTAGTCCATTTTTAAAAGTGCACTAACATATAAAAACTAGCAGACATTAGCTACAAAGCGCAACACTTAAATTTAGCTTTCATGAGGTTTTTAAACTCATGATTGAAGGTTGTTCCAAGGGGAATGTTGCCGCTAAATGACAACTAACTTACTTTCTATAGTGAAATGCTGCATTGCCAGGTATTAGTCCAGCAGGCCCATTTTAAAGAAATGAAAGTAAAGACTCAACTCATAAGGCTGATGAACCGAAAGAACGAGGGAGGGGGAGATGCATCTGGTTGCACTGCTCATGCAGGCTGGGTTCAGGAAAAGTAATGTGGAAGTCACCGCCCAGTGGAAGCTAGCTCAGAGCTAATTATTGCCAGATGGAGTGACCACCATTCCGTCACACCGGAGCCCAGTGGAACGTTATCCTTCTGCCAGAGCAGAGACAACATATCCCTAACATTCCCAAACTCATCGCAAACTCACTCTGCCTGTCCACAAAACCAGCGGGTATGGACTCTCTCAGGATGAAACTGTGAAAGTGTGAAGTTCATCCTTAAGTTTCAACTCCCAATACAGCTAGTTCAGATGATTATAAAAAAAGGCACGAAAACATGTCACTTTTTCCCCTTAGATATATAACTTCATAAACTAATTTATACATTTCTGTTTATTTTCTGAACGGCTGCCCAATGGTTCTAATGGTGACTCCGTCTTTCTTCCAGTGTATTGGGTACAGATTGATAGTGCTCTCCAGATGAAATGGATATTGGCACTTTAGCTGATTAAAGTCACTTTCTTTTTAACACAAATCTCCTGCAGCAGAAATCCAAGTATGACAGCAGTAGCACACTCCTGATGGAAAGGCGTTTTTATAGATTATCAGACAACTATTGCAAAGGTCAATGAGTGACCTTTATAAACATATCTGAATGAAATGGAAAGGTCCATATGTAACGCAGACATGACACGTAGCTGAGAGAAACTGAATTAAATTTTACGTGTGAATCAATAGATGCATTTTGCAACATTTTCTGAAAGTGTGTGCGCATTAAGGTTCGACTGATACAAAAATTTTGGCTTTAGTATGATGCTAAATCAATACTAAAACAGTCATGAGCTAAATTAAACTAGGGCTATCAATAAATTCAATAATGAATACGAATAATTTAAGATTAATCCCATAATTAATATTTTGCTGATGATATTGTAGCACTGTCAGTTTTTGCTACTATGGTATTATTTAAAGGTGCCATAGAATGCATTGAGAGAATATTTTAAATTGTTCTCTGATATCTACATAGAAGGTATATGGCATAGGAAAGGGCAAAAAATCTCCAGAAATGGTTTTACAGGTCCATTTACAACCCTAAGATTTGCCCCTAGAATGAAATGCTTTGTTTTTGCCTTATTTGGAAGCTTCATGAATATTAATGAGCTCTGCTCTGATTGGATGTTTCACAAAGCTTCTCATCTCAATAGCTCGCACATGGATAAAAATATATATTTAATTAGGAGCTCTAGCCGCTTTTAATATGCCGTTTTGAATCGCCGACATTTTAGTCTCATTACTGTGATCCATGTGCTCTGTGTAACGTTATAATGCAGAGACACAAGTACTTACCACACAAGTTGAACTGCTTCTCAGTGATTCTCAAGATCTGTAAATCATTCGCCATCATCAGGCAGTTATTTCTCAATCATTCTCCATCATCAGCGCAGTCATCGCTCTGTTTATGTGGTAAGTGAAATCCTATGTATTGCAATGTAACAGGCTAGTGCTAGCATTAAGCTAACCGTGTCCCTTCTGTGGCTTGCCTTGTTTTACTGATGTACTGACGTTACCGATGATTAGGCGATGCAAATGTTGGGGGCGTAACTATTAACGATCTCGGGAAAGTTTCGTAACAGTCGGTGTTATGTTGGAATTGACCTATTTTTCGGTGGTCATTTGCAAATACTAGATTTATATAAGAAGGAGGTGTTTGAGACTCATGATATGTCATGTCCATGTACTGAACTGTTATTATTTAACTATGCCAAGGCAAACATAGTTTTCCATTCTATGGCACCTTTAAGTACCAGTATACTGTAGAAGTGTGCTGCACATCCACTTTGAAATGAGGCATCTAGATGAATTTAATCAGTTTTATAGTTCAAAACCTCCAGGGCAGCTAAGAACAAGATGTATTGCCATTTCACATTCCCCTTCATATCTTAACGTGAATGACAGACATGAACTCCCAGCAGAAGTGATAGGGCTCCACACCGCAGCTCACAGCAACTGAGTCAAGTCAAACATACTTTACACCAAAAATAACATCTGTTTTACAGCTCTAACATGTATTTTTTATACATCAGCCAACCATACAGAGAAAGAGAGAAAGGATCAGTAGCTAAGCCAGTCACTGGAGGAGAAAGAGAGGGAAGGAGAGAATGGGAGATTGGTGGCTGCACCTGTTCCAGACAGATGTGCACGCTAATTCATCATTCATCCATTACAGCACATTAACCATTTACGCCACTTTTAGCATCAAATATTGGCCATCGATATGCAGTAACAGTGATCCAGTGATTTGGTCTTAATTGCGAGAGTTTAATTGGATGAAATGAGATTCCTCAGAGTTTTCATGTGATTGTAATACAAGCCACAATTAGTATAAAAAAAAAAAGAAATGCCAAAACTTGGAAAATTGTAGATGTTTTCATGTGTTTGTTATTACTATACTTGTAAGAAGAGATGACGACTGTCCACCTACACTGATCAACTATATGCACTAATCAGCTGATCAGTCATCAATCATCATATCTTCTTACAGGAATAGCATATGTATGTACAGGCTTGAATAAGATATTTCACATAGTAACATTTATATACAGTCCACAAGAGGAAGAAATATTTAAATTTTAAAAATGACCCCATTTAAGAGTTTACATACACTTGATTCTTAATATTGTGTTGTTACCTGAATGACCCACAGCTATTTTTTTGTTGTTATTTTAGTGATAGTTGTTCATGAGTCCCTTGTTTGTCCTGAACAGTTAAACTGCCTGCTGTGCTTCAGAAAAATCCTTCAGGTCCCACAAATTCTTTGGTGTTTCAGCATTTTTGTGTATTTGAACCCTTTCCAACAATGACTGTATGATTTTGAGATTCAAGGAAAAACAATGCATTAAGAGCCAGGGGGTGAAAACTTTTGAACAGAACGAAGATGAGTACATTTTTCTTATTTTGCCTAAATATCATATCTTTTTCATTTAGTACTGCCTTTCAGAAGCTACAGAAGATACCTACATGTTTCCCAGAAGACAAATAAGGTAAATTTACCCTGACCTTCAAATTCAAAAAGGCAGCTCTTAATGCATTATGTTTTCTTCTGAAGCATCAGTGAGCGTTTAAACCTTCAGTAAGCTGCATATCCCTCAATTGTCCTCAGTGTGAAAAGATTGATCTCAAAATCATAGTCATTGTTGGAAAGGGTTCAAATAAACAAAAATGCCGAAAAATCAAATATTTGTGGGACCTGAAGGATTTTTCTGAAGTACAGTGAGCAGTTTAACTGTTAAAGACAAACAAGGGGACTCATGAGGGGACTATCACTAAAAAAAAAAAAAAACAGCTGTAGATCATTCCATTTACATTCACAAGTCTATGTAAACATTTGAACAGGCTCATTTTCTCTTGTGGACTACATAATGTAAACGTCTTATGTGAAATATCTTATTCAGGTTAGTACTAAATAAAAAAATACCATGCATTTTGTATGATCATGGCAAGATTCTGCAAGATGTAAATATATACACATATACACACACACACACACACATTTAAATATATATAATCAACATAAGTCAGCACAGACATGAAACAAGTGTTTCAGTGTTCTTTTACAACGTTCATTGCCACAAATATGCAGGAAAACAGCTAAATAATTGCATTTTCATGGGAACACAATTAATTTTTTTATAATAAAATTATGCAAAATGCAGTGCCAGTAAGAAATAGCTCCGGTCATTAAATGTTCTTAATTTACTTGCTATTGGCAGGTACACACACAAAAAAAGTTAACTTTGGACCCTGGCTACATCTCATGTCATAGATAATGAAACCAAGGACTCAGCTGTGGAAAAAAAAAAAAAGCTCTTTCGTGCAGAAAAAAAATATTGAGAAACAAAACGTTTAGTAATTTAATTTGTAATCTACTTTCACAATTATCTAAAAAGTTGCCTTGACTGTTTTGTGCAAATATGAAACTTAAATAAATAAATACTTCAACAACTCCCAACCTCCCAAAACTATGCTCACGAGTATATGTGTATTTTCCCTAAGGTTTGAAAATGAGTGCATCAAACTGCCTTTCTTTCAAAACCTGACTTTTCAGAACCTAGGACAGCTCCATAGAAGGCAGAATGAAGCTGCTGTCCATGGTGCTGACATATCCACTGCAGTTTCCCTCTTAAAATGCATTGCTGGGAAACTTACAAACTCTCAATCATTAGTTCTCTCAATCATGCTTGCAACTTTTGATACACACAATTTTAATATCAACATCACATACAAAAATGCTGATTTAGCAGCACACATCTGATTCATTTTTCTTCAATCTTCATTTGGCATATAATGTCTCCAAGCCTTACATTTCCTAGAAGAAGAAAAAAAAACACTCTTCAGGGCTTCAGGGCAACAAGTCTCTTCTCAGCTTGATGGGAGAGGATATGATACACCATTGATTTGAGTTTTAATTTTATGGTGCCTGACTCCAGAGTCAGACCATGATGAGCTGTAATCTACAACGCTTCGGCCAGCCCTAAACAAGCATAAATACTACGGCGGAGGAGAGGTCCAGCCATCACAGCGTGGAGGACGAACGCCATTTTGGATGACAGTTCACTGACAACACAGATAATTTAATGTATAACCAGGGGAGGAAAAATCAATGACTGTATTTTAACGTAACGTTTGTGTGTGTGTGAGTGTGTGTGTGCAGAAGGACAGAGTGGAAAAGAGAGAAAGATAATTCAAGCAAATTCTCCTATGTTTCAACTGTCTCAAGAATTTCATCTGCATAGTCTGTCATAGGAGACTTCTACAATGCAGTGCTTAGGATTTAACAAATTGGGTTTTTTAGCAAATAATACAACAAGCTCAGCTCAGAGGAGAACTCTATGGAGTTCAATGGGAATAGAGGCAGTGTTGTTTTTATAGCCTGTTTGCTCTCAGCAGAACGACACCGCCGAGCTGCTGGGAGGAGAGACACTTTCTCATTTATAGGGAGTTAATTCCCACTGTTATCAGCAAACTGAAATAAACATTCCATATAGAGAAAAGAGTGGGAGGTTGAATCATCTTATCTGGTGGCTTGTGTGTGTTTGAGTTTTGAGTTTGAGTTTGAGCGTGTGTGTGAGTGTGAATGTGTGTGTTTCTCATGTGGTTAACCTTGTTATAGATGTAGAAGAGAAAAGCAAATGGAGAATCCGTAATAATGTAATGTGTTTGCTGTCTGGAGAAGCATGTGGGTGGTCTCCACTCTGCTACCTCGCACTGTTCCTTCCTTCCAGCTGTTCAATTCAGACACTTATTTCTAAAACATACACATGGCCTCCATTGGTTCTCAACTGATTTGCCTTGCTTACAGTCTTCGTTTTCTATGACTATGTTATCAAAAAACATTCAACACCTCATATGGTATAGAATCTACAAACTATGTGTGTAATGGAAAGATAATGCAAGCAATTGTGCTACTTTTTGGACAACAGACAGGATATATAAGTGAAATAATTTGACATTTTATTACTTTATAATATTACTGTTACAGTATAATATATGTTATATAATTAGGGCCCGAACACCGATGGTGCGAGGACCCTCTTGGATCTGTTTATTATTATTATTATTATTATTATTATTATTATTATTATTATTCTCCAAAATGAATTGCATTTTTGAGGGCCTAAACATGCCCGAAAACTCATGAAACTTTGCACACACCTCAAACCTGGCGAAAATTTACGTCTGATATGGGTTTCAGAAGTGGGTGTGGCAAAATGGCTTGATAGCGCCACCTTTACACGTTCAGCGGTGTGCGCTTTCAGCTGTGATTCACGTACATGCACGAAAGTTGGTACACACATGTAACACACCAATACCTACAAAAAAGTTATTAATAATTTTCTCAGCAAATTTTGGGTCATTTTTGCCATTTTCAGGCCTCTTATTTGAACTCCTCCTAGAGATTTATTCCGATCAACACCAAATTTGGTGAGTCTAATCTAAAGCCCTTTGTGACGTTAAATTGCGAAGGTTTAGAGTTTTCATTGGAGGGCGTGTCCGTGGCGGCCTGGCAAATTTCGATGTTTCGCCACGAAAAAGGAAGTTGCTATAACTCAGGCATACAATGTCCGATCTGTCCCAAACTTCATATGTGTGATAACACTCCTGACCTGAAGACATCTGCATGCCCATATTCAGTTATAGTCATAGCGCCACCTGCTGGCAACAGGAAGTGTCATGCTTTACTCTGCAACAAACTCCTCCTAGAGATGTATACATCTCAACACCAAAATGGGGCAGTCTAATCTAAAGGCTTTAGTGATGTTAAATTGCGAAGATCTTGCGTTTTCATTGAAGGGCGTGTCCGTGGCGGCCTGACAAATTTCGAGGTCTCGCCATGGATATAAAACTTGTTATAACTCAGCCATAAAATGTCCAATCTGCCTCAAACTTCACATGTTCGATAAGAGTCCTGGCCTGAACACATCTGAAGGACAATATTCTATTATAATCACAGAGCCACCTGTTGGTAACTTGTAACAAACTCCTCCTAGAGATTTAATGATATCAACATTATATTTGGTCAGACTAATCTAAAGGCCTTAGTGATGTTAAATTGCGAAGATCTTGAGTTTTCGTTAAAGGGTGTGTCCGTGGCGGCGTGAAAAAGTTTGATGTTTTGCCATGGACATAGAAGTTGTTATAACTCAGCCATAAAATGTCCGATCTGCCTCAAACTTCACAGGATTGGTAAGAGTCCTGGCCTGAAGACACCTAAAGGCCAATATTCAGATATTATCATAGCGCCACCTGTTGGCAGCAGGATATATCATATCTTTCACTAACTCAAACATACTACGGTCAATCTGCACCAAACTTCATATGTTTGAAAAAAGTGCTGGCCTCAACACATCTACATTCCAATAATCAGTTATAGGCATAGCGCCACCAGCTGGCAGCAGGAAATTTGGCACATTTAAGTGACTTTGACATATTTCTCCTATTTTTACTGTATTAAAAGCATATGGCCCACCGTTAGCTGTTTTCCTAAAGCCACAGGTCGGCGGTGAGCCGGGTGCTAGGGCCCTTTCCTCGCTGCTTGCAGCTTTAATATAATATGTGACCCTGTACCACAAAACCAGTCTTTTTTTTTAAATTGGGATTTATACATCATATAAAAGTATTAAAGCCAAATAAATAAGCTTTCCACTGATGTATGGTTTGTTAGGATAGGACAATATTTGGTCGAGATACATCTACAATCAAAATATTGTGAAAACAGCCTTTAAATTAGTCCAAATGAAGTTCTTAGCAATGCATATTACTAATCAAAAATTTAGCTGATACATTTATCATAATTTTGACCCATAGAATTTATTTTTGGCTACTGATACAAATAAACCCGCGCTACTTAAGACTTTGTGGTCCAGGGTCACATATAATATAATATAATATAATATAATATAATATAATATAATATAATATAATATAATATAATATAATATAATATAATATAATATAATATAATATAATATAATATAATATAATATAATGTAATATAATATAATATAATATAATATAATTCTTTACTTAAACATTATTTGATATTTTCTAGAGTTGTTCAGAATGCCTTCATACAAAAATTCATCTTTGAAATGCACTACAGTTTGTTTTGTTTCTATGTAAAATAGAATAAACACAGAAAAATGAGAAGCTATACAATACTGAAAAGAGAACGAGAAAGAGAAAGAATCAGAAAAAGGAGAGAAACAGAATGGGGGGCAGATCTGTCAGACATTGGCATACAATAGAAACATGGCTTGGCTAATCCCATTACAGAGCTACAAGCCTGGTCAGTTAGAGCAGTCCTCCTGCTCATCCAAAACAATGGGACACTCTGCAGTCTACAGCTGCCTAACAACCCACAACCGGAAAACAGGATCATACAAGGAGGAACCGAGAAACTGAAATTGGAAAGATAGAGGAATATAAGCCAGTATAGTCATTGTGAATTTCAGTGACAGATGATTTCATTCAAATATACAAGGGAAACATAGAATGATATACTGTAGCTTAGACTAATAAATAATAGGAATAAAAACATCTATTTGAACAACAAGGACAAGTTCTATCTGGTATCTATTGACTAGCTGTACTTTAATTACTGGTGAGAAATGTGGTAATGCGGTGAGTCTAGAGCATCCGAGGTACCGATAACGGCATTGGACACAGATATCTTTCAACCTTTCTACGAGTTTTTCTTTTTTTTCCTTCTGTTACAAACTGCATTGGAAATTAGAAGCGACTCTGGAGACTGGCCACCTCTTAAATGTGTTTTTGCCATGTGCTCCTTTTCATTATTGGAAAACACATCAGACTCTCCCACGGGTGAGAATACCTGGACACGGACAACTGATAAAGCTGGAATTGATTCAAACCCCAGGAAAGGTATCTGGCTCAAGACCTCCAGCCAAACTCACTTCATGCAGTTTTTCCTGCTCTCTGTCTAAAGGCAAGGTGTCACCGAGGCAACATCAATCTCTCTCTCTCCGTGTCCCTCTTTTTCTCGCTCTCCGTCTCTGCTAAACTTTTTCACATCTTTATCGTTAAATCAGGACAAGAATAGAACAGTGACCTCTAACTCTCAGAACGTCTGTAACAGGTGTCAAAACTGCAAAAGCCTGCAAACTAGCATTCTTCACAACGCTTGCGCGCTATTTCAATCACCACTCCGGGAGTCCCACGAGGAAGGCCGTGCTGCGCATGAATGTGGGTTTTAAGCTAAGCGGCCTCTAGATGCTAATTAATGACATCAATTACACAATGTCACCCAAATCACTAGACTGTCATTAAAATGGGACTAAATAGTAAAATAATCACATGCATTAGCATTTTATCAAAAATGGGGCAGGAGATAAATGCAAGAGTAGTAATTGCTTGACATCTATCTTTTAGCATGGATACGCAGAACCCTCAGCGGCACAAAATACAGAGAGCGTCTGCATCTGTGCTTTGCAGCCCACACGCTTGGCAGCAGTGATAAAGGGGCCAATGAATCTGAAAAGGTTCAAATTTTCTTGCTGCCCTTGTATCGGTATTGCTCGAATAAAAAAGGGCCCAAAGCAAGTGTGTTCATTTCATAACAGTCGGCAGGTCACAGGGAGGCATTCACTGTGAAATGTACTAAATTGTACCATCGATCTCAGCCATGAAACATGCCGGCTTTTCTGAAGCCCCAGACTCCTGGAGGCACTCTCTTAAAAGAGCCACTCACGGCCATCATCTGTGGTCTTCCCTCTTCATCTCATTTCGAAGAAAGCGGGGTTAACATCCTTACCCCTTTAAATCCAGATTTAGATTATGTACCGCTTTGTTCTCCTTCCCTTTCAGTCCTTGCCTTATCATTTTGTTAGCTGTATGGTTTGAGTCCTTAGTGGGTAAACAGAAGTCACTTCAAATTTCATGCTATCTCTTTACGAGTTAATTATGTGAAGTCTTACAAAGGACAAAAGACGCCTTGCCAGCAGGACAACAGTCCAGGTCCTTTTCTCTTCCTGTCGGCTATTTTTTCAGGCTTTGTCTTTTTGTTTTCATCTTTCCCTAACACACTCCCTTGCTCTATTTCGTTATCTCTTCTTCTAGTTCCTGCTCTATATCCCTGGCCTGGCAATAAGAATAATCTTTCCTGCGGAGAGTTGGGAGATAAAGACAGAAGAAGCTGAAGGGTCCTTGGTGAGCCTGTGGCGAAGAGAAGGTCAACAGTGCTGCTAAGAGGGTCTGTTATCAGGGTGGTAGCGTCCTATTGGGGAGGCGGCTGCCCTGTTTATTTACAGTTAATAATCCCTGTTGGTGTGCGCTCTAATGCCTGAGGCTGACTGGTCTGTAATGGGAGGTGTGCACCAAAACAGGAGACGGGAACAAGGGAACCCTGAAATTAACAGCAACTCCAATAGGTCACAAATAAGAGAAGGGGCTTTCATGAGAGGCATGGCATGAAATGTCAAAACAAACACAAAATAATGATGACATGTTGATCAGTTCTATCAAAGCGCTACACACTGCCTGACACAAACTGACGTCAGTAGAGTTGTGCATCATTCTGAATGCCTTTTAAATTCCAATTCAAATCCTGAAATCCTAAATTAAATATATTTTAACTGAGGTAGCATGTAGACATGAATTTAAATGGTTTCAGGGGGCAGCCGTGGCCTAATGGTTAGAGAGTCGGACTTGTAACCCAAAGGTTGCAGGTTCGAGTCTCAGGTCCGGCAGGGATTGTAGGTGGGGGGGAGTGAATAAAAAGCACTCTCTTCACCCTCAATACCACGACTGAGGTGAGACCCTTGAGCAAGGCACCGATCCCCCAACTGCTCCCCGGGTGCCGCAGCAATGGCTGCCCACTGCTCCGGGTGTGTGTTCACGGTGTGTGTGTTCACTACTGTGTGTGTGCACTTGGATGGGTTAAATGCAGAGCACAAATTCCTCACTTCACTTCCTTTCCTTTCCTTTTTAAATGTACTATAATCTATTAAACAAATCAATGCTACTAAATTTCATATTTTTTCAATTGTGTATTGCAACTTGCCTTATCTGGAATGTTTATAGCATGATTAATAAATCGTATAAATAATTTTGTAGAATGATCAATAGATCCACAGACAGTGTTGGGAAATAAAAAGTAATGCATTACATTATTGCATTACGCTCTAAAAAAGTAACTAATTATGTTACTTAGTTACTTTCTATGGAAAGTAATGTGTTACGTTACTTTTGAGTAACTTCATAAATCTGGACAGAGCTTGCTTGTTTGTTATTAAAATAAAAAGTTCTGTTTTTAGCATAAAAGCCCTTTCATACCAGAAGCCTCAGGCTAAAAGCAAAGTAAATTCACATATGTGCAGTAGAACACAAAAGAAAGTTCAACACTCTTCAGCAATAAAAAACGAAGAATATATGTTAGTTTATTTTGAGTAATTTTTGATTATTAGTATGGTTGAATTGGATCATCAAAGGTCCGCAGCAAAGACATTGGTTAATAAAATGGGATTAAATACATAAAGGATATTTGTATTATTTAAGATTTAATTACTGCAGGTTTGAGTCATATTCTGAGTTGCATTTCACTGTTTTTATTAATTTTGAGAAATACTGAATCTGTTTTTGTGAGTGAGATGAATTAATGCATGTAAACGTATTTACTCTAACTTATTTATTCTAAAACTAAAGTAAAACCTTGCTCCCAGGAAAGCTTTTAATCAATAAATGGGAAAAAGTAACTAGAGTTAAAAAATAACTCAAATAAATTCTTGTACATTAAAAAGTAATGCATTACTTTACTAATTACTTGAAAAAAAGTAATCTGATTACATAACTCATGTTGTAATGCAGTTACCTCCAACACTGTCAATAGATACATCCATAGACTGACAGATGGATTGATACACACTACCATTCAAAATTTTTGTCAATAGGACTTTTTTAAAGAAATTAATACTTAAGCAGAGATGCATTAAACTGATCAAAATTAACAGCAAAGACTGTTCTTCTAATCATCAAAAAAATCAAAAAAAAAAAAAAAAGTATCACTGTTTTCACAAAAATATTAAGCACAACTACTTTAAAATGTTTCCAGGACGCCAAATCAGCATATTAGAATGATTTCTGAAGGCTCATGTAACACGGAAGACTGGAAATGGCTGCTGAAAATTCAGCTTTGCCATCATGGGAATAAATTATACTTTAAAATATACTGAAATTGAAAACAGGTATTTCAAATTGCAATAATATTTCACAATATTACAGTTTTTGTCTTGGTGATATCGCACAACAACCTTGGTTGTCAGATCTTTTTTAGGAATTACTAGTTCTACATGTTTTGTTTAAAACTGGGGAACAGGATAGCTAAGCCAGGCAGGCAGTACCTGGTTAAAAATGCACATCTATTTCCTGTAGGCTTACATCCAAGCTCAACCAATTTATTGTGTTTCATCTGGACTATGCCAGGGAATCAGTCTGAGTGAAAAATAACACGACTCCTCTAGCAAGTAGCAGTCAGCACTAAGGGGTTGGTACGCAGTGATAAACTCCGAGTTGAGTCCCATAGCAGTAGCATGCAGTAACTAGCGCACATCTGGTCTGTGCTGTCGTGTTGTGCGGCAGTGTGATAAAACCACAGCTGAATCAATGGCATGCAGCCATTGTGGACCAAGATGGCTGCAAAATGCCAGCAAGGCTTCTTGGCCATCCTGAGCTAGAGACACAGAAATCTCTCAACATGCAAAAGCTTTTCAAACCAGGGAATTACATAAAGTGATGCTACTGTCAATGGCCTGATAGACTCGAATGAAAAGAAAAAGAACGGAGGGGTTCAACTGCAAGCTGTTCAGAAATCTTGGCAGAAAATCACTGCTCCTTCTCACCTCCCTTTGCACAAGCACTCTAGAAAACTACACCCACCGCGGTGTAATTACTTAAGAGAATTAAGCAACAGTGCTCTAAATATATAATAAAAGAAATAAATAAACAAATACAAAAGTAGAGAAGCTCAGCAGGGGGGAAAGGCACAATTTTCTGATTTCTGCAAGGCAGCAAAAGCTATTTCAGCTCACACAGTCAATGTTTGGGACTGACAAACATATTCACTAACAGGATACACTTAAACTGTTTTGTTCATACACCAGCTTACATGTTTTATTTGAGCCACTGCTGTATGAATAAACTTAAACCAAGACCTTTTGTATTCTCATGGTTTATTTATTTAGACACTGTCATTTCAGCATCTAAGGATAATTTTGCTGGTGAATAAATCAATAAATAAATGCATACATACATAGTTAAAAGCTCTATTTAAAAAGGAGATATAGGAAGAGATAAGATAGATAAATAATTTACATTCAGAGAGATACAATCCACATACAGCTTTTTCAGAACCACTTAAGATAAATGTGGTTGAAAGTCAATCTGTTTATAAAATACGGGTGTCACCATTTTAATCGAACTATGTGTCAATGGAGCCATATTTAGCATTTATAAATCTAGACTGACTACTGTAGGCTGTGTGAATGTAGCCAATGAGGGATTCAATTTACATTCGATATGTATTCTGAATGTCTCTTATTTGAAGGCAAAAATAAAGCAGGGATGGTCATTTTGGCTGCATGGCAGGAGGCACTGGCATTAGCAGTGGCTGCCAAGAGCAAGGAAGCTTCTTGAATCCTCTTCAAAGGACAGATGCAAAGTTTTTGCTCTAATTAAGGGCGAAGTATTTGCACACTTAAAATGTTCCCGATTCAAAGACGGTGGGCGGTCTAGAATTAGTTTTCTGCTAGACATTGGCCTTTTTAGACTCTCAAAGAATCTTTTTGGGCAAAAATCGTCTCCGACACACTCCCTCACAGCCTACAGCAGCAGATGAAAGACTATAGATTTTGTTATTAACGTTACCATCTACCACGCCAAATTTAGACTGAATAATATTCTTACATGATGAATATCACCTCCTTACTAGATCAATACTGTTCACTCTGAATTAAAATGCTACGCTGTGCTCGCAGAGATATCACAGAGCAGAGAATGCAAACAAGAGGTGCTGTTAGCAAAACAGTAAATCTAGATGCACTACGGCACTTTGCGATTTTACGTAACACTGAAGTGTTTGAATACAATCTCAGCAGAGAGCAACAATCAGAGCTTTTATCTTTGTAGGGGGGAATGTGCTCAAATGATGTAGAATAACAGTCAACAAGTTTGAGGACGGCACACAGGAAGCAGTTATCTGCTTGCAAAACATTCGTTATATATCCTCGAGTAGTACTGTACGTGAATGCGAAACGCTGCAGATTTCAGCGGTGGCGGCAAAACCTGACGAACAGGTTTTGCTTCAGTCTCAAGAAGCTGTCAGAATCCAAACAGATGGTATTTCTATTAAAATTCCTCTCTGTTCTTATGCATCGGTTTACAAACATACCCGGAGCATACAAATGTGTGATATCAAACGCAACCTGACACATCAATGAACTTCATCTCAAAGAAAATGTTTTAAATAAATCAGCAATCTAAACAGAGGCGGTGTAAAATAAGAAAAAGGAAAACACAGAGCGCTAAAGCGTTACAAATCTCCAGCGTTTTCCCAAACTGCATGTCCTTGCCTAGAATGAGGAATGACACGTCCGCCTAGCGCCTGTGTTTATGGCATCAGGAGAGCTGCTGGGGAAATGGATTACTCCATCATCGTGGAGCAGCGTGTTCATGCGGCAACGTATCGCAACACGGCTCTGTGTGTAGTCATTTTCACCTGCGAGACGCTCTCTATTCCCTGCTCGCTGCGCCGTTTCCGAACTTTGCTTTTCAATGCACAAAAACGGCATGTTTTTGATCAAGAGCTTTAGCAGCAAACAATGGCCCGACAGGCAGCCATGGGTCCTTGAAGCGTTAAATATGAAAGAAGTATTTAAACAAAACCCGAACTGTGGAAACAAGTTGAAATGACTTTACTACACAAAGTATAACCGAGCCAATGGTGATACTCACTCGATCACTTGACATAGTATATTAAACACTCTCTACACAAGAGTGGCGGCTTAGAGAGCGGGTTAAAGAGCTCATTGAGAAAAACACACACATTCGGCATGCCCCCGTGCAGATCGTCGGGAAAGCCGGCGTTCGGTGGAGTCTCTCCTAATAGGGGTCAGCGTCCGGCTAAAACCGCACAGATTCCATTTGCTTTAAAGAAGAGGCAGTTGTGCTCCGAGTTAACCTCCTGCTAATAACTGTAAAATAGAAAACGCTGAGACCGTGAGTGTTATGCTAGTCGTCATACCGCCCATTATAATGTGCTGGTGAGAGCATGTGAAAGGTGCTAATTGAAGTATGTGTCACGTTCGCAAGTAAAACACATGGCAGGAATTAGTTTCTAAACTGAGTGGCTGAAAGTGGGAACGTGTTTGTACGGTTTGAAAACTGGTTTCTCGCTGTGACTAATTTGATAGCACTGAAGCAATTGAACATTCAGTAACGGAACATATCTTGTGCTCATAAGGAGAAATCTCGGCATAGAGGACATGCGTTTGCAATCACAATGCTTCAATGCAGAACAGACGGGAAAAGGATTGGTCGTTAACTGTAAGGTATTGCTGGATTCAAAGACATATGCTAACTAAAAGGTTAAAAGTTTAGCTCATTTGATTAGTGTGAAAGCAGGTTTCTGAATTTGGAATGCGTCACAGCGCATTGAACAAAGTGCTAGCAACACCTAGAGCATGGGTTCAGCTCCCAAGAAACACATGAACTTGTATATGTACACCTTGGATACCTTGGGAATGCATTACCTTGAAAAAGCGGCCAAAAGCAGAAAGAACAAATTATAAAAATAGACGAAACTAAAGGGGAATATGATTTACACTACATATTTTATACTTTAGCATAGATAAAGTGATCCCCAAAGTATGCAAAAGAGCACATGGCACTAAAACCACACTGACAATTCACACAGCAGAGGAAATACCTCAAAGAACATAGTCAATAAAATATGCGCAACCACACACATGCACTCCACGACATTCCCATGCAGGTATCTCAACAGCCATCAATAGCCTAAGAGCTGATGTTTCATTCAAGATCTCTCCAGGCTGCAGGGCTCTGATCAAACATAACCAAGGCTGATGGTGGGAATGTCAGGCAGGATTATCACCTGTTTCATTTGCTTGTGCACATCTGAGATATCTGCCCGCCCGGCTCGTTCCATAGCGCGGACATACACTCTATAATCGAGCACTCTAGGGGTGGGTAAATATTACAGCATGACTGTGCGCAGACCACTGTGCACTTTTGCTCTGAGAAGCAGTTGCTATGCTGGCAGGAAGAGTGAGGACCAATTCAACTTGTAGTTTAGCTATGTGTTCATCTATGTGCATGAGACTGTAAGGATGTGGTACAGACATGCAAAGTTCAAAGCGCAAACACAACTACTTGTTCTTTCATGTTAAACTACATTTTAAAAAAAAAACACAGATCTTAGGCTATGAAAAATGTTCAAAAATGTCAGACAATGTCTAGCGATGCATAATTTAAAAGTTGAACTTCTTTTTTTAGAATACATCATGCAACTATTCTAAAGAACAAACATGCTTGTTTTAGCAAAATTCAAGATTTACCGCCTCTGAAACAACCTTTACGTACTTATGCCATCATCAAGGCCACAAAGACAATGAGCAATAACATTAACAAATAACATTACAGTTTTCCAATTAATATCAAGTCCTATATGAATATTTTTGCTACGGAAGGAAAAAAAAAAGGTAATAGTGATATTTTAATTGCACAATTCTGGCTTAACATCTCAGAATTCATCCAGGCAAGTCTGAGGTTTTCTTTCAGAACAGTGAGATATAAACTTGGAATTCAATATTGCAAGAAAAAAGTCAGAATTGTCAGATTCTGTTGTATATAACTTTTTTGTATTTTTTTTTTCTTTTATTTTCATTTATTTATGTTTTAACTTTATTTTGAGGCAGGAATAACTTCCATAGTCCTACGCCTAAATTTATGTTTTGCTTAGAAACATTCATAGTAAATTACAGGAGCTTAATGCTTTGCTATAGTCATTTTCACAATAATCGAGTGGATCAATCAGAAAAAGAAGAAACTATTTTGTGACAGAAAACAAACTGCTCTGACCACTTTGTGAACTGTCAATTTTACAGCCGTTTAGCTTTGTGCATTGAATGAGTGATATACGAGTAAAGGACCACAAAGAGTAAGTGCTAATACAACAGCTTGTTCTTTCATGTTAAATCACGTTGAAAAAAAAAAAATGGTTTTAGGATACAAAAAAAATGTGTTTAAAAATGAGAACCACTTTCAGCGTAAAAAAATACTAACAATGCACTTTTTAAAAGTTTTAAAACTTCTTTTTAGAACCATTTTAAAGTCTAAAAATACTAATTTTATTAAAATTCAGTAAGATTTATCACCTTTGAAATAACCTTTACGTACTCCTAACAACATCAAGGCCACAAAGATAATGAAAAATAATATTAACAAATAACAATACAGTTCTACAGTCAATATCAAACCCTCAAGTACATGCCTCTATGGTTATTTCCAACACAGAATAAAAAATTTTAACATTTATTTAACAATTCTGGAGTTTTTCTTATATATAAACTTGTAAGAAGTCAAAATTGAAAGGAAAAAAAGTCAGAATTGTCAGAAATACTCAGAAATATACATAAATTACAAAAGTGTTTTACTGTCATTTTCACAATAATGTAGTGGCGCAATTATTAAAAGAAAAAACTATTTTGTGACAGAAAACAAACTGTTCAGACCACTTTGTGAAATAACTGTCAACTTTACAGCCGTTTTGGCTTTGTGCATTGACTGAGTGATATATGAGTAAAAAGCCACAATGAGTAAGGATGCGTTACAGTAAAACTCAAGAACCGAGGCTGTTAACCTTGTGGTTTAGGAGGGGGAGAGTGCGAAACCCCTTCCACACATGGTCTCGAAGTGCAGGGATATTTTCTTCAGGGTCAGAGCTGTATAACACCACAGGCCTGAGTATCAGTTAGAGGAATGAAAGAGATAAAGCTACGAAATTGACAAAGGACAAGCAGGCTAGCTTCAACTAGCAAGATGAGGACAAAAACGCTTGATAAAAACAATAAATCAGAAACCTGCTCTGGGTTCTTCTCAGAAAACAGCTCAAATCAATTCAATTCAATCCTCCTTAAAACCTCAAGAAGAAATAGAGAGAAAACCATAAGACGCCGGACAGTGATGTAGCCTTCTTAGGAGGAACATGACTCTTCAAGGCGTTTACAAGCAAAACTTTCATCTTCTAAGCGCTAAGCGCAAAATCTGTGACTAATATCCCTTCCACTTGTCTTTTTATGCTTGCCCATGTTGTTATGTTTTGTTGAGGACAGGAATACATCCATAGTAGCCTAATATCTGCCTAAGAACCCTTCATCCTCCCTGTAAGCCCTTCTGTCTCCTGCAGCCACTTGAGCTGAGCATAAAGCCTGATTGTTAGAATGTTTCCACTTCTTTAATCAATGGGGATCTGACTGTCTTGATTCCGGGTACATCTGAAGTATATAAATATCTGCTGGCAAGCCTGGCTGCTTTTTGTCCCCTTTGCCTCCTTGTATTTTTTCTCTCTCCTTTCATCCCCCTCTTGTCTTCCTGGGGTGTTAAATGTAATCATTCATCCACTAGATGCACTCTGCAAGAGTGACATGAAGCATGAGGACTTTTGAGGGAAGATAAAAACAGACAGAAAAACTCTACTGAACAGGGGGGAAAAAACACAAAACAATTAAAGCCCCATCAGCAGAGAGATTTTTCCCTACTGTTTATCCTCATTAGCAAGCGTGCGGCTGAGGCCTTGTCCCCTCTCCGAACACATTTCTTTTGTTCGCTGAATCGAAGGAGTTTTTTTTTTTTTCATCTATTACGATTACAATGGATAATTTAAAATCCCCAGTGCAAATCCGTTAAATGCTTAGGGGGTACTGCACGTCTCAGATTGTCATTGGTGGATACGTTATACTGTACTCTGCCCTTGGTAGGAATCGAATCATTATGTAGACACACATACACATATATGCACTTGTGTAGACACGCACACACCTTCTTCCTCTGCCTCTAGCTGCCACCAGATTTAATCAGCAGCTACAGTCAATAAGTTTTATCACTCGGAGCCTCTGATAAGCATCAGCATGTGGAGAAATATTTTTGACATAATTTGCCCCCCAGAATGAATTACGAAACTGATGTGAGAACATCTAGATGAATAAAAAGGAAAGGGTGTGAGGTAATAAATGACGTGCACTTTAAAAGATTTCTTCAAAATGCAAAAAGGTTTACAATAAATTTACTTTTATTCTTGATTCTGGCATGCTAAATTTGAATGCTTTTATCCAGAGGCCATAGATTAATGCAGGACTATCAATCCTCTCAATGTGGTGTTATCATAAAAAAGTAAATAAAAAAAATCAGCTATTCCAAAAGAAAAAAAAACGACATAAACAAATTTTTCTTAAGTGGAACAAAACCACATCGGTTTATTAAAAACCTCAGATAATATCACACGATTAAAGTGCTAATTATAACCATTAAAGCTCTTTTAAATTCAAGAATCTATGGAATTTACATAATGCGGCAAACGTAACTATATCTATAGAGCCATCAATACCATTTTAATGACGCCTTCAGGAAATATTCATTATGTTTTTTACTATCAAACTGTGCATAATGGGGGTTATTTTAATAAGTTATGCTAAAAAAAAAAAAAAAGACAGAGACAGATATGAGAGAGAGTTAGAAACCTGTAGGCCCAAATGCCTAAGAAAAGATATACCACTGACCTAATCTGCATATGGCTGACAAGAAAATGAGTTACATCTCATCTAAATGTAAATTAAGTGTTTTATGCCTTCAGTAAACAGTTTACGTATCCATGGTCTGTTTTAATTAACCAATTAGAATTTATTACCCGGATACTAAAGATAAGAGCCATTTTTCTGACTTTTTTTTTATTCATGACAGCTGTCTACAGGGAGAAAGGAACAAGAAATAAATTTTCTGGCAGAGACAAGGAACTTGAGTGATATCTTGGCTTTTGAGTAAGGCACATTTGCTTGAAGTCCCATGGATGGTGCGACCCTAGATTGAAAGCTTTGTATAAGCTACTCTAAAACTGTTGCCTACCAAGCTACAAGCAAATCATATTTTGAAGTAGTTAAGCTACACTCTACAACACTAAGCTACAATTATTACGTCTTGTAATAATTGTAATTAGCTACAATGTAAGATACAAACAAAAATCAGCTAACAAAAGGACACTAAAGGTTTTGTTTTGACTTTATAAATAAATGTTTAACTATGTATGTAATTTACATTTTTTCCGAGGTGGCACAAAAACATTGAAAATAATGAATGATCAATCTGGGGTAAAACTTAAATTACATAACACAGTCAATTGATAAAATCAAAAAGTTAATAACTCATTGTCATGTCAAGTGCTTGACAGAAATTCACAGAATTATTACCATTTTGCACACAGGCTTGTCCTGAAAGCTAAGTCTCCAACAACTTCACAGGCTTTACTGAAAATGCGCTGATGTGTATATGTGCAACAAACAGGCAGAAAACAACAGAATTAATACATTTTGCTCAAATATTTCTTGTTAGACATTAAACAGCTTTAAAATACATGTGCATCTACATCTGCACATCTGTACACCTGTGTAACACAGCTAATTGTATTTTTATGAGAACAGTAACAGTAAAGGGATTTAAAAGGAGTTAATGGATGTAAATGTAATATGGTGGAAGAGCGGGTCTTTCTTATACCAGTTAACATTTAGTCTGTGCTTGTGTTTTTGTTTTATTACCATAATAATTTTAGTTTTTTTAACTCTTGCTAAAAATGATTTTTTTAGAATTTATATGCTTACACAAATATATACACTATATTAATTCTCATAGCCTTCAAATTACATAACATGTTTAGAGGACAACACTGAGCAGGATGTGGAATAACATTTTAAATAATGGATTAAAAAGATTTTTTAATTAAAATTATTGCATTTTAATAATATCAAGTTAATCAAAGAAAAAATAAACAGATTAATTATCAAAAAAAATAATTTAATTGATCTGCCTCAAAGTGTTTCAGTAAAACTAAATTTACTAGAATGACTAAAACTTTCACTCAGTTCAGCTGTTTTTGAATTAATGTCATGCTACTAAGAAAATGCAGTTAAGTAGAATTTTAGTATCTTTTATATTGCTGAAACTGGCTGCACAGACATTTACTTTGACAAAGTGTTTAACTTTTTTCTCAAATCTGAGCGAGTGATATCTAATGCATCTATACTATTATTTTCATTTTTTACGAGCTATCCGAGGGGATATTTTATCCTTTGACTGTGTATTAAATATCATTTCCATTTTGAAGGTGCTGACTTTCAGCGTAACAAAGGAGAGGCTGCGAACGGTGAAAAGTTATCACTCGCTGACAGGTGGCTTTCTGACAAATGAGCCCACATCACCAGAATCCTTTACATTTCCACATCTTCTTCAACATAAAGAGAAGAGCGTTTGATTAATGACCGAATGTGCCGAGCTCCAAAAACTTTGCTGAACTATTGTGTCTTGAGTCCTTCAATTGACACGGGGGCTTCAGCTCTCAAAGTCACTTACGTCAAAAGCCCCGATTGTTGCCAAGAAAGTGCCGCTTCCCTATTGTCAGTGTGTAAGTGGTTAACATCATTTCACTGCAGTGTTGCTTTGCTGAAACAGCAACAGGACATTAATTTGACATTAGCGCTGTAACATCAATTCTTCTCCATTTTCCAACTTGGATAATGCGTTTACTGGAAGCAGATTAATATCTATTCCATAAATCATTCAGAGAATTTGCCGAGCCAGAGACATGGGGGTAATGTCATATATGTTAGCTGATCCTGGTCTTGCGGCTGGATGTTCATTAATCAGTGCCTCGGGGTCCTCGGGGGCAGTCAGAGGGGAAAACAGAGAAACTTATAAAACGTCCTGATTATTTATTTATATTGACTTTGGCTCTGTAACTTATGTTAATATTCCATGTCCTTCTTCATCGCCGCAAAACATCATGCACTCGGCTCACAAACACAGCTACCGTCAACATCCTTCTGAGGAACGGCGTTGTTTTGATAACAGTAATAAACATCTCTATGATGACAGATGGCTCAACTTCTAAAGCACGAGGCGAACAGTGTTTATTATTAGTTCTGGTAGAGTTGCTCAGAATCGTATTGATTTATCAAGTTACTCTGGAATTGATTTGAAGCGGTCAGTCTTACATTTCACACACTGGATCCGTAACCAGCTGCTTTCTTTCAGCTTAACATTCAACCCAAACTCACAAGCAACTACCTGATAATACCAGAAAGACCCGCTCCACCTAAAAATTGTACTATTACAGAATATTTCCAAGACCAAAAAATCTATACAAAAAAACCTCCCCACAGGGAGCCTAGCCACAGGCGAGCTTTTTCCCCGCAGAGGGGTGAATTGGTTGGCTGTCAAGAATATGAAAGCTGAGTCTCATCTGCTGGAGACCCTGAACCTAATCTCCCAGCAAAGAATGATATTGTGCCTGTTCCAGCCGTACTGATTCACTGTCAATCTGGCCCAAAGCTGCTCTCAGCTGCCCACTTGACCTTGTCACTGCAAAAGCACTTTATTTTCATTACATCACTGTTCATTCAGACCGGCAGAAAGTGCCAAACAAAGGCCGTTTACTCAAAGCATTCTTCAAAATATCATAACTTGCTTTAATTACAGTTTTCAGCGAGGTAGACCGACAAGAGCAGTCACTTTCAAATGAAACGCTTCAATTTTTACCCCCTACTTTTAAAAGGGAGATAATTATCCATTAAAAGCCCTGCTCACACGGACAATAGTCTCTCTCAGGCTGCGCTGCCATATGCTAAAATAGCATGCTTAAACAAAAGACACTGACAATGATTTTCGTACAAACATGTTTGACGACAGAGATCTACTGCTCTCCTGGGAATTCAAAGGTGTATCATATTTGTAGAGGCATGGATGGTTATTCTAGCTGTTCACCCTATACATCCTTCTAAATCTTTAATTAACTGCCATGTTAACATATTGCTCAACTAAGGTGCTTTTTAATTGATATTCTGTTTATACACTAGATAAATTAGATCATGAACATGTCAGCATTGCACGCTTATGTTAATATGTTACATCCTGCTTGCACTCATGAAACTCAGCACAAGATGTTAGTACTTCATGTTAGTAAGTTGCTGATAAAATATTGGTTGCAGATTCCTTTACCTTCACAAATAATAAATATTTAGAGTCGAATGTTAAGAATAAAGTATCCACTTTTATTTTTAAATAAGTTATCAGCAATTTACTAACGCTGAATGTTTTGCTCCCCAAAATGTAGTTTAATCTTTTCAAAACATGTAAATTCAGCTGTGGTTTTGACATTGTTTTGACATTGTTTTAGTCACGTCAAATGTAATAATCTCAGCCAACAAAGTAAGTTTGTGCCTGTTTGACTAAATAATAGAAAAAGCTAGCAATGAGTTTTGATTTTTGCAATTCCATACTGTGTTAATGGTGCAGAAACTCCACTACCGTTTAACAACGGGTCAGCACAATTTTTTTTAATGAACACTTAACAAGGATGCATTCAATTGATCAATAGTGACAGTAAAGACTTTTATAATGTTACAAAATATGTTTTATTTCACATAATAGCTGTTCTTGAACAGTAGTGTACACATAACATGAGAAAGGCACTAAAAAAACAAATACTCAGATCTCTCACCACTCTCAAAGCAGGCGTCGAAGATGATATGACCTTTCTTGGGTGGTCCTGTGTATCCTGGAGGGGTGACCATTAGTTTGTTCACATTCCCCACCAGAGCATCCTCACCCCCAGCTTCATTATCTGTCACACAAATAGAAGTACATATATGAGGTGACACACATAAAACACATTCCATTTTAAAACATGTTGAAATAAACCTTTCAGCAATGATAGTCTGCCTGTTGCAGACTTCAGAATTCCTTGGCAATAGTTATACCATATTCCTGTAAAACAGCAATTACAATTATTAACCTGACATCCAAACAAGGTTGTGGTCTGTGTGCATGACAGAAATCAATGCCAAGTTCTTCATTGAGTCTGAATAAATTAACTAAAATAAATTGAACTATGACAAAAGAACAAAGCCTAAAAATAACAAAAGCAGAAACTATTTTTTAATGTTAAGTATTTTTACTCCAATCCAGTATTATTTTCTATCTTAGACTGAACCCAAAAGGAGATCTGCAGAAAGACAGCACTCAGACACCATTGTATGAAAAAGAAAGTAAAAAAAAGGGTAAATGGTGACGCAAGTGTTCATTCTGCTGAAGATGAATTTAATTTACTAAATTAAGGTGAACTAGTAATATCAAAAAGGCAAACAAAGTTTATAATTTATTATAAATGAATTTTTTTTTTAAATGCATAATTTACATTTTAAAGCATAATATTTATTTACATGTATCTGTTATTATAGATAGATATAGATACATAGATAGATGGACAGGATGAACACAGGATATATATACCCACACACACACACACACACACACACACACACACACACACACACACACACACACATAAAGGTGTTGAATTCACTGAATTTTCACATAAAGGCGGCTGCCTTTTCCGATTACTAGTAACGTAGCTTGTATAAAACGTAGTCTAAGCAAATACTTGTAAAGCTAGCATACATGTGAATGATAGAATGATCTAGTGTATTTAAGAAATAGCAAATCTAGTATAGTATAGTATAGTATAGTATAGTATAGTATATAAATATGTAGTAGAGCCAGTAAGTGTGATTATGTCATTCGCCGTATATGGAAATGTCCACCTTAACAAGACTGGACTACAAACACACGTGGTTTTGCGTTTCATTAGTTATGCAGTTATAAGTGAACATTTATCGCAATACATAAGCGCTTTGTAATGTTTTGACACTCTACGTGCCGGAAAGTATCACATGAATAAGGTTTATTTGGCTAACGTTAGCAAACAGTCACTGTGTTTACATGGACGAAGCGCTCATATCATGCACCTAACAGCGAAATTTGCTCGCTATACATGCCCAGACAGTACCCAACGAGTGTGTGTGAATAGAAAACGGTAAAATGACCATGTATGAACGTGTTTTAATTTTACACACCAGTATCGAGATGTTCTCTGCTGTTTTCTTCCATCATCCGTCCACACAACCTCACACAGGCTTGCGACGCTGAAGGAGCGTTTCCAAGACGACGGCGTGCTGCCGTTCTAGAGGAAGGATTTGACGTAACCAGCAGGTGTAAGAGCGCGAAAAGCGCACAGCTCCCCCAGCCACACGGATGTCTTCCCACAACGCGCCAAATGATGCTGTGCAGTCCTATAAAGCGTCCAAATGGAGAGGAAATGTCAGCAGTGTTTACAGAGACCAAGCCCTTTATTAGCCGCTAATAAAACATGCACTGTAACATCCACTATATTATGCGTTCATGGCTGAAAAATAAATAAATTAAGGGATTTGTGTCTTTAAATCCATGACTATTTGATTTGAAGCCACTTATTTGCAAGAGTACTGCTAAGAGTTTAATTTCCTCTTCTGGGAAACAGTTCAAAAATGTAAAACTAGCAAGAAGAAACTTATTATTAATGGCTGTGACATACCTACAGACTACTGGCAAGAGCTTAACTGCTCAAACTTCCTGTTCAAATTGGAAACTTTACAAGAAAGGACAGAAAGCTATGTTGTAAAACATTTTGTGAGATCTTAAAATTATAGGAATGTGGATCAGCATTGTATTATGAGTTCATCTCGAGTCTGAACCAAAGACCATAATTTCATGTTCTTGGTCTTGTCATTGACCTTGAATTTGGATCATTTGAACTTGGTCTCGACTCCGACTCAGCCTACTCAGGTCCTAAAAACCTAAAAATAACAAAAGCAGAAACTATTTAATATATATATATATTATTTTTTTTACTCCAATCCAGTATTATTTTCTTTCTTAGACTGAATCCAAAAGGAGGTCTGCAGAAAAACAGCACTCAGACACCATTTAGTTCCATTGTATGAAGAAGAAAATGAAAAAAGGGTAAATGGTGACTTAAAGGAACACTCCACTTTTTTGGAAATAGGCTAATTCTCCAACTCCCCCCGAGTTAATAGGTTGATTTTTACCGTTTTGAAATCCATTCAGCCGTTCTCCTGTTCTGGCGATATCACTTTTAGCATAGCTTAGCATAGATAATTGAATCATATTAGACCAATAGCATCGCATTCAAAAATGACCAACGAGTTTCGGTATTTGTCCTATTTAACACTTGACTCTTCTGCAGTTATATCTTGTACTAAAACCGGCAGAAAATGTAAAAATGCGATTTTCTAGGCCGATAAGATTAGGAACTACACTCCCATTCCGGCGTAATAGTCAAGGAAGTTTTCTGCCGTAACATGGCCGAAGCAGGCGCAGTAATATCACGCAGCACAACGTGACCAACTGCATGCACAGGGAGCGTTCCTCGTTGGAAGTTTCCTAGCTGGGAACTAATTTCAGGCGCTGCGTGATATTACTCCGCCTGCTGCGTCCATATTACGGCAGCAAACTTCTTTGACTATTACACCGGAATGGGAGTGTAGTTTCTAATCTTATCGGCCTAGAAAATCGCATCTTTACATTTTCCGCCGGTCTTAGTACACGATATAACTGCAGAAGAGTCAAGTTTTAAATAGGACAAATACCGAAATGCGTTGGTCATTTTCGAACGCGATGCTATTGGTCTAATAGGATTTAATGATCTATGCTAAGCTATGCTAAAAGTGATATCCCCAGAACAGGAGAACGGCTGAATGGGTTTCAAAATGGTAAAACTCACCTTATTAACTCGGGGGGAGTTTGAGAATTATTATTTATTCTGATAAAGATGAATTTCATTTACTAAATTAGGGTGAACTAGTAAATATCAAATATATATATAGATTTTTTTTTTTATATTTATATAGAGTATTTTATATAGAATGAGTATAGTTTTATTCTAAAAGAGTATAACTTTAAAAATATTCATATTTCACATTTTAAAGCATAATATTAATTTACATGTGTCTGTGTTTGATAGATAGATAGATAGATAGATAGATAGATAGATAGATAGATAGATAGATAGATAGATAGATAGATAGATAGATAGATAGATAGATAGATAGATAGATAGATAGATAGATAGATAGATAGATAGATAGATAGATATACAGGATATATACACACACACACATATTTGTCCATTTGGACTTGGTCTTGACTTAACCTACTCAGGTCTCGACTGCAATACTGATGAGGATGCTATTTGCAGGTTCATTCCAGAATAAACTTAGCAACTAAATCCCTTCACAAGGGACCAATTAGCCAAGGGTACATTCAGTAGTCACTTCAAGAAAGTAATTTTATTATTTACGATTGTAATATTGGGTGACACATCCTTACAATTATTTTTGAGGTAAATAATCTCAGCTATTATGGTATTTAATCCTAACAGGAATATTTTTCTTAAACAATAATGTTTGGATTTACCAAGCACCACAGAAACAGCCAATTGAAATAAATGTTTAAAAAGGTTTATTATAATGACACAGAAGCCATATTCAATTCAAACAGCACCGCAATGTTAATCTATAAACATGAACTTTATGTCACTGGTTACTGTATGTCATCAAGGTAACATTCAGATTCATAATAAAGTGGCAGTAAAGTACGGCTTTGTGTAGGATGTTTCAAATGGCCACATACAGTATTAGACTTCAATTGCTCTGCCCTTCACAGTGACTAGGATAGAGTGATGCTCACTTTCAAATAGAATTCACCCTCAAGAGTGTGGATAAGAAATAAAGTAGGTAAGCTCTCATCATTTAGGCCTTATATAAATATGAAAAAAATAAAATATTACTATCTCTAGCTACCTTGAACCTGATATTTTTTCCTATATTGTGAGGACAGAGATTGCAGTCATCAACAGTCTCTTCAAGTGTCTCATATTTTAAAATTGCAATGTCCCTCACAACCGACACTGGCTGTCTCTCAATATAGATTGATTAAAGTGTATGGATTCCAGGACAATTGGAGCATAGCCTATGCCATCAACCACAATCAAATCCGACCTCATTCATTTTCCATTAATAGTGCAGCTTTCTGATTAGCCTGCAAATGAACAACCATATGACTTGCGTTTCAGGAGGACACAGGCATAGAGACCCTCAGCCGCTAATTTTCAGGTTATGAGCGGAGCGGCGAGTGTCAGAAGCAGATGAAGAGAACGGGGTCGTCTTTAATAAGACAAAATTGGCAATGATTTTTTTTCCTCGCGATCATATTTGACGGCAAACTACAACCAGCAGGGCAGCTAGGGTAGTTTGATTGTTTTTAAATAATGAGGAATTGTGCTGCACGGTACACCCTTCAAACTGAAAATTGAAAAGCTGTCCTTCATGCTATGTCATTCCCTAACATCTCCAATTATCTGGCTCCATGCCTCCCTGTTTATTTATTGAGACTGTCAATTCGTATTATGAATCGGGCGACAAAATATAGATCCCCTCCTCGTTCTTTTGTGTCTGCAGACGTCTGCGCATGCTTCAGGGTGCATGCGTATGCGCATGTATCTGTGAGCAAAAAAAGCTGGAAATAAAACCAGATATTCCTATGACAATTATGACGTTCCTGCAAAAGCAGAATTTCTTCTCCGCACGCTGGTCCTGTCATGCGGACTGCCAAGTGAACAGATGATTTAATGAACCCATCAATCATAGAATACAAAAGCAAAGTACAGTCCACTTCTTGATCCTCTGATTTTTTAATTGGTTCCCATGAGACACAATGTTTTTCCACATCAAAATAAGTTTTACCCCACCATTATAACCGACTGTGCTGCTAACAATCATGCGAGACGAGTGTGACGCCAACGACTGAGATGGCAAAACTGGATTGAGTTAAACATTAAAGATGAGACTTTCTTTTTGGGCTGGAGGCATTTGAAGCCAGCGCTATAAGGAGAGTCAACCTGAGTGTTTGTGAGTGTGGGTGTGCGTCTCCAACATGTTTTTGGAGGTGTACAGGGAAACCCTTTTTAGACGGACCATGTTGGGACTCCACGCATGAGTCCCTTGCAGTGAATGGCAGGTCATCTGCATGGAACAGACAGCACACAGGAGAAGCGGTAGGCTCAGAACAGGCTTTATGAAGACACATAGAGTCACTATGGAGACAGCAATCAGAATCCTCCTGGGACCCCGGCGGACAGAAGAGGGAGAATGAGAGGCAGATGACTCTGGAATCAAGCGGTAGACTCCATGATTCAAGTGACAGCCCATCCCAGTGCGTGCACACGCACGCACACCATCTCCTGGGCGATTTTTAACCAGGTTTGTTGTATACAACAAAATCCAGAATAGCCTACAGAGCTTGACAAATAGAAAATCCTGCAGCATCGATAACGTAATTACAGTGAGAGTGAGAAAATGCTCTATACATGATCCCTTAGTAGCATGCAACACACTGGGTGGATTCTAAACTTCATAAGATTTGCCTGTAATGATATTATTCTAAATAGATTTAGCATTAAAAGTTGCAATGTTGACACTGTGGAGGTACAAACTGTTCAGTAATAGCATAAACCAAATGTGATGCAGTTTTTAAGTAATGGCTCATAGGCACACATACACACCCTCTGACGTAAAAATAGTAGCATACTCTCTCGTTCTCCAACTCTCTCTCCATCTTCCTTTTTTCAGTTGGCTCTAGTCCACCCCAACAGATGGGTCGGTGTCAATAGGCTGCTATTAACTGGACACACGCCTCTCATGGGGCCTGGAGACCAGATCATACTGTACCATACGCAGTTTTCAAAAAAAGAAGAAAGAAAGAAACAGCTCATTTTCCTGCAGTCATACTCACTTTCAGCTAACCTCCGCTTTTTACACTCTCTAGAAACAAAACAGGCTGAAAATGACTTATTTTTGCCTGCTTTGTTATTTTGAGAGAAAAACATATGGTTTTGTGGATTGTATTGTACCTGAGTTTAACTGCGTCCGTTGGCATGAAGATGATGATTAGGCTTTGCCATAGACAATATGATATTTAATATTAAACAATTAATCGCTAATTGTTTAGCACAAAATAACATAATTAATGTACAAAATACAAAATAACATAATTAATAACAAATTTTATCCACTCTTTTTAATTACAGCTAAACATTTTAAATTAAACATCTTGTGAAAGTCTAATTTAGTATGCATACTGATTTTTTTTTTTTTTTTTTTTTATGGTAAGATTACCATGTTATGCAGTCATTGGCTGATGGGAATACATCTGTGAGTCTATGACTAAATCAGTGAATAACAATGACCTCATGATTGCTCATACTTTTTTAAGTTCGACTATTTAAAGGAATAATAAAGGACAACACATTTTAAAATCTAAAGCCATGAATATGAGTCACTAAAACCAGTTGTTTATAGTAAAAAAAAAAAAAAAAAGTTCAAATAAATATTATGCTTTAAATATAATTTGATTACTGCATTTATCTACAAAATGAGTCAGGTTATCTATTATTCTATGCCATTCTCAAACTAAATTAAAGGGTTTGGCTGTTGACGTTTAATTATTGAAAGGACAGGTCATTAATCCTCTGGTTTCTGGTATTATGTGGGAATCAGCGTTTAAATTTCAATCTATTATTGTTTTATATTCCCTTTCAATCTTTTCTTAATCTTTTAAGAATACTTCTGAAGAATCATAATGATTATATTTTAGCAAATACAAACACGACACAATTGGAAGAGAAAAATTGCCTATGCAATTGAATAATCAGGCATTTTGCCTATTCATTCATTTATATAACTCCAAAAGGTATAAATATATAAATTTTACTGCATCAAACACAGTATGACACCAAGCAGCTTATGTGAACAAATGACGCTAGTCCTTTCGGAACTAACCAAGGTCAAGTAATATTAGTATGAAATAGTTCACACAGGTGCCGCTGGCAAAATGTATGGATGGATGTGTTCTACTGATATTTGACAACCAGAAAGTATGGTTGTGCAAGCTTTCCTTTAACTAAAGAAAGATATTTTGTTATCTAATGCAGTGGCGTTTACATATTTATATTCATACATAATTGTCCAAATGCATTTTGGGGCCAATGTAGCTATGTAAAGCAATGAAATGAAGCATTGAGCAATAACACCAACGTCTTGCTCTAATGTAATTTTAGAGAAAGAGACGTGTCCGTTTCACAAATATTCTCTGGGAGTGATATGCCAACTTTTCATCAGGGGTTTTCTCCAGCTAGGTGCCACCAGTCAAAGTTTTCTTAATGCTATTGGTCTATAAATCAACCCCGTTCCCATACATCAAACACGGCTTTCGCAAGGCGCGGGGGGAGGCGAGAGAGAGGTGAGCAGGTGCCAAAGCGATCATGTGTTCCCCGCAAGCAGCAGGAGGAGAGCCGTGAAGCCAAACGGAGAGGAAAAGATGAGCCAGAAAAGGCAGATGTGCCTGTGTCATGTCTGTTATGAACAGTCTTCCCACCTTGTGGTAACACTGTGAACTGTAACTGCAGGAGAGCGTGATCGAGAAATAGAGAGAGGGAGCAAGTGGAGGGTGGGGTGGGGGTAAAGAGAGATAGAGAGAGAGGGAGTGTGAGGAAGGGAGGGAGCAAGGAAGGAGAGAGAAAGAGAAAGGGTGAGGATGGAGAGAGAGAGAGAGAGAGAGAGAGAGAGAGAGAGAGAGAGAGAGAGAGAGAGAGAGGAGTTTAAACTAAGAGCTATGTTTTGGGACGAACTAATCTGCTAGAGAGCAGTGTGAGGATCGGAACGCATTGTGCGAGCGAGTGTGTGGAGGACAGATAAGGGAAGAAGCCCGGCAGACCGACTGCTTGTTTTAATGTGCTGACTCTGGGGAGCTAAAAAAAAAAAAAAAATATTGACTCTTCAGTCGTGCGGCGTGAGCCAGGGCACAAGCGCCACATTTAACAGAGGTGCACCAGAAAACACGGGCGCGAGAGAGGAGAAAATACATCCAGCCAGACAGCACATATAGAGGATTTTTCCTTCCTTTTCTTCTTTTTTTTTAATCTGTTCATTTTTCTTTCTTTTTTTTCTCGGGACTGATTCCCATTTCCAGTAGAGAAAAGGGAGCCGTAGAGCCACGAGAACGCAACAAAAAACCACCAAAAAGCGACAAGAAACGAAACAACGCCAACAAGATGTTTGAAATCAGCCGAACACTGAATGCTGCTTTGTTGAGCAATGAGGTAAAGGAATTGGATTTTCTTCTTCTGTCACCTCACTTCTCTAAGTGTGTGTTCATTATTCCGTCGTGCGTAACGTTTCTATGTTTTATCAGTGTGTCCATGCTTCTAAATGTGGCAGCTGACAGGTCTAAATGAATGTGCAGGGATTGAGCATTTAGGTCCAGTTAAACGGCTGCTAGCTGAAGGCAGAACCTCTTTGCTCTCCAGGCGTATTGTAATGGATGAGAGACTAGACTCGCTCTCTCTCCCTCTCCCACGCACAATCATTTCATTTTCTCATTTACTCAAAGCAAGATAGCTGTAACTGCTGAGCTTGCTTGATGACTTGCCCATCTGGGGCTTGCACTGACTGTGTGCGTGCGTGTTTGTGTGTGTGTGTGTGTGTGTGTGTGTGTGTGTGTGTGTGTGTGTGTGTGTGTGTGTGTAGCGTGAATGTGAACATAAGCACACGGCTCTCTATCACTGTGGCAGTCCAGTTTTTTCTTTCCTTCCGCCTCTTGCTTTTTTCTTTAGCCTGTATATTTCGTTACCACCTTGGCTAGCATTCTGTTCTCTTCCTCTTCTCTTCTCTTCTCTTCTCTTCTCCTCTTCCCTGTAAACGCGCACCTCGCGAGCAGTGTCTGAAGATGATGGTAAGGTGTTCACAGAACTCTGCAGTAGCCCAGGCGGAAGGCTCCTTCCCAGGCATGGGCTCGCTGCTTTTCCCCCGAGATCCATCCAACCAACTGGGGGCCAGGGCGCTGGGGGTAAGAGGATAGACAGATCTGTCAGACAAACGAATGAGAAAATAGATGGCAAAGTAGAATAAGAATACTAACTTCATTTAGGTAAATGTGTGCAGCCCTTAGGCTTGAATTAGCCAATGTTTTCATGCCTCATTGTGTGATGATACGGCCGCCCACTCCGACTAGATCTTTCTATCAGTTAGCCAGAGCGAAAGAGAAAGAGAATGAGAGAGACAGATTGCAAGAGAAAAAGCAGCTTGTGTAAGTGTATTGTTTGTGTATTCCTGCTCGGAATGTGTTTGTGCGGTGGTGTACTGATGCCTGAAATTGAAAGTGCGCTGCGTGTGTGTGAGTGTGTATGCTTAAAGTCATTTGAGCATAGTAAGGTTAGATGGCTAAAGGACAGATTTTTGTATGTACTGTTTGTTTCAGGCATCATTCTGAATTTCAAACAACTTTCCAAATGTGTTGTGTTGGTGCTCTGCAGCCTCGTAGCACAAACGTGATTGGAAACGTGTTAACTACCTCAATATGTGAGCGGCTCTCTTGTAATTCTTTTAATTTGTAGCACATCAAAATTAAGTTGTTTTATTTCTCCACTGGCCATACTAGCAGATAAACAGCTGGCTAAGGCTTTTCCTGATTATAATGAACGTGTTTTTACTCAAGTCTGGAGCTATGAAAGTGGATAACCATCATTTACGTTCTCATTCAGTCATTTCTGATCTTCTACTACAGTCTTGGGGGGAAGAGAGATGGCTGTATGGGAAAGCCCTGGCTGGCTGGCTGGTGCTGTAAGCGCCGGTCGGTTAAGAATAAATCCCTGACTTGGTGCATTAAATCGACACGAAACTGTGGGTGTCTAATCTGTGATGGGCTCTCGTTCCTCGTCTCCACAAAACAGGATCAGCCTGCCTGCCTGGAGCCGCACCACATTCTCACACAAATCAGACTCATACTGACAGCACTGGAGCTCCTCTGCCAGTGCACAAACACACACACACAAGCATACGTACACACACTGCGATCGCATGCAGCTGGGTGTTCACAGGCAGAGAGAGCAGATTTTTAAACCCTTCTTTGCAACCTTTCTGAGGTGTGTGTACACACTTGCCTTAAAATCCTCCGCAGCTCAGGGATTTGAAACATTTTGCATATTCATCCTGGTGATTCTTCAGCTCTAAGAAGACAGGAAAAAGAAACAAGGCATGTAAAGTCAAAACCACAGATATTCTCATTTGAACTACAACGTTTAATCAGGAAAATCGCTGTCATCCAGCAATCAGTCACTATTTGGCCTGTGAAAGCAGAAAATCTATGCATTCTAAGCATTTAATATATAATAAAAATTAGCGACAGCGATACATATGCGTCACTAGTCGTTGGGAACCGTGTGACTGCGCAAAGTGTTATTCTAGATTCTTCACAATGGCAGAAGAGATTCAGTTCACAAAAGTAGAATTTTTTTTTAAGATGGTTTAATGAGAAGTGGTTTCTCTCTTTCTACCTCGACAGACTGTCAACAAACTGTTTTAATGTTCTGCTTCTGCACTGTACATGTTAAAGATAGAAATAAAACACTGCTATATTTTTCAGCTGGCTTAATTTCATCATTTTTTACTGTCATAAAATAACAGCCATTGTACATTATATTTGAGCATTTGTTTTATTTCTAGATATATAATAGACCCTTGCCAATTTTAGTTTTTTTTTCGCTTCATTTGGATAATAAATTGTCCAGTTTATTCATTTGGGAGCGGGGAAATATGTCTTTATCTCTGCTGGACTGTTTCTTCTGTAAAAAATCTGCATTTGTGACTCACATTTATCCGCAAACACACAACTCACATTTCAGATTGTAATTAACCAGGTTAAATCAGACCATCGTTACAGTGATTAATTGTGCCTTCATTAACTGAAGCCAGATAATTTGCATACATTAAATCATTGTACAGAGAAGAGGTAGAGGTCTGTCTAGGCGTTTTTTTGTGTCAGAGGAAGATTTTATGCTTTTTTCTAGTTCTCTGTCAGTATTTTTTTTTACATGCATTAGGTTGCTCTCAGACATCTTGCTGAGGAAAACGACTAGAACGTTCCATCTGGATGCAGCTTTTTCAATTATATTTCTATATGCGCAGCATGTGTAGAATCCATATATCAAAGTAATGATTGTATTTTATGATTAAGTAAATCAATCAAGCAATGAAAACACTCAGAGCTAGATCCGAAGATGTTTTTACAAACATAAACTGACATTAAAAGCCAAGCGCAATCATGAGAAGCTATGGATCACTAACTTAGAGATCATTTATTTATCAGCGCGCTTTAACGTATACCTATAAACAATCCGGAATAATTGAATAAAAATGTAAAAAAATATTTGCGGAAGTAGCAAAACAGATGCAGCACATAACAGTAGTTATGTTTGATTTTCGGCATTCTCGTGCCAAGCACTCTCATGGGTTCTCGAACATCCAGAAGACACTGAAATGATTTCTAATCACGGTTAATAACCGCAGTGTTTTTTTTTAATTAAGCATGACACATTGCCACTCGAGATACTGCGCTAAGCAGGATACGGTGTGATTTCCAATTATAAAACATTTTCGGCATTCAGCACAAATGATGAAAACATCTGAAAAAGTACAATTGCGAGAAAAACGAAACCACATCTGACTTGTTAGGGTAACGGGTATTAATCCAAACACATGCAGATTTGCTAGATTCAAAATTTCCAATGCTGATTGGAGATGCTGTTCGTGTGCACACACACGCTCCAGCAGTCCACGGGTTACAGCTGCTTTATGTCAAACAGCGGCGTGCTCGCTTTCTAACTTCATTTTCAGCCATTTTTGAAGGTTACGTTCGCTCCTAAATTCGTTGGAGGGAGCTGAGAAACAAACAGAGATGAGGGGGAGAGGAGAGGGAATTGAAGAGCGATTGGCAAATGTCTGTTGGCAGTGCGAGAGATAGGCAGGGTCATCTCTATTTCACAACAATGATTAGCTCTGCCCATCTGCCGGCTCGACAGGCTCCTCCTGCTGTGATTGCAGTGTTCTCTGTTCAATGTAGCCCTGGAAATTAGTTCATTTGTGCTGCTCAACCCCAGCCTAACTGTACTGAGAACAGGTGCAGCATTCTACCCCCGCACAAAGCCATAGCGAGAGTGTACGCGCGTGTGTGAATCCGAGCAGCAAGTAAAGCAGACTCATCAACTGTGAAAAGATTCACATCTCGCAACACAATGGCAGTAGATTGCAGTGGATCAACTTCCCGTTCAAAAATACGAACCTTTTTCTCCTTCTAGTAGGACGTCTCTCCTTATTAGCGTTCACCTCAGAATTCCGACATCAATACCTTTTTACTTCTGCGTATATTTAGCCTGCCACAAAAGCTACTGTGTTAAACCAAATATGACACTAGAATTTCATGCTTGCTGCTGAGAATTTTAAGTATTTCCCATCAATATTCTATCCATATTAATATCAGACACCTCAGTCAAGGACAGGATCTGATTTTGTACTAGTGTGGAAATGGCAGAGCCATCACACAGAAAGATCTGGAGCCCAGAGCCCTGCAGCTTCAGAGGCCACCGCTATTGTCAGGGCGCTTTGCCATTTTGGAAGAAAAGGCCGCAAGAATGAGCTATTTAACCTGTGGGTCACTCAACGGTCACTGCGCACACGCGCACAACGCATTTGTGAGAGAATTAGCCACCTTGCGCTGCTCAGACTCGCGTGTGTGTGCATGTGTAAATGATAGAGTGCAGAAACAGAGACTCCTGTTTCGTAAACTAGCGATGCAGGACCACCTGTTTTTAATAGACATACGCCAAATGTTGCACAGAACTGCATCCAAATACTGTGTGAGCATTATGGTGATGCTCTGAGCTCATATGGATTGCAAATAGATGTGAAATTAGGAGAAACTAAACAGCATATTCTAAACTGTGTGAAACCAAAGTAAAAATAGTTGTTGTTGTATTTTAGTAATCTGATGATGATAAACATCATCTGTAAAAAAAAGAAAAAAAAGGAAAAAAAAGAAACTGGAACTGCTATCAGCTATTCAGTTTTTGTCTCAGTACCACAAAATCAGAGGCATTAACAGATACATCTATCTATCTATCTATCTATCTATCTATCTATCTATCTATCTATCTATATATCTATCATTGTAGCCTAGAGGTTAAAGATCTGAGCTGGAAACTGAAAAGTTGAACATTCAAAGCCCCCAAGAGGCATTTCATGAGCATAAACATATTCTATTCTAATGTATTCTATTTGAAATTTTTGAAAATATAACAACAGGGTGGTACAGGGTGGATAAATGTGTTTCCACCAGCTGAAATTGTGTGAAACTCTATTCTATACAACAACGGGAAACTATGCTCACAAACAGCGTGTCCATCAGGAAAAAATTTAATTGAAATTTATAATTCAGTTATATTCTATAAAGATCCTAATACGAAATAGCAGGAAGGTATGCTCGGGAATAGTTTGACTGCAGTAATGGCCCGGCTGACTACAGAGTTTGGATATAACTAAAGGGGCAAACCGAGCTACAATACACAGGGGACCCTGGATATCCTATGAAACGTGTCTAAGGATGCATTAGCTCAAGCAATCTGGCTGCAGAGCCATAAATGCTGGCAGTTTTGTGTTTTCGGGCATAAGCATGTTAAGCAGGAAAAGAGGATGAGAGTGCTCATTAGGAAACAAATGTAATGAAATTAAGTTCGTACTGTCATCACAAGAGTGCATTTGTGTGTGCATCTCACAAACAACACACCTCACTTACATGTATCCACTAGCACACCCGCAGAGCTTCAGGATGCTTGTGCATGTGAAAGTAGATGAAAAAAGCTCCAGTGGGGGCCGTCACCAGTGATGCGAGGAGCAGGTGTCTCCAGCCAGGCAGAGAGAGAACCAGGGCAGCCTACCTCGGTTGAGTCTTAGCCCCACCAGTGCTCCACTCGCCTGGGAGGACAGGTGACATCTGGCCCCTGTGCCTATGTAGTGGAAGACTCTTCCTCCAGGGACGACAGTTACTCCTGAATCTCTGAGCCAGTATGGAAAGATGTGATATTTTTTTCCACCGTCTTTACTTTTTGATGATTTCACAGGGACTGGGTGTTGATGAAGAGAGCGGCAGATTGGAGGTCTTGAAAGCTCTCCCCTTTTTCTCTTTGAAAAGACAGCTAAAAAAGAGTCAGGGAAGAGAGGGGTCAGCATGAGTGATACAGGCACCATGACCTGGAAGTAAAAAGCCTGTGATTTTAGCAGCAGGGGGCGAGTGCTGGCAATGATGGTCCCCAAAGAAAAACACGTTCACGTACCTCTCTCCGCGTACAGAATAAAGGTCTAGTCTTCATCTGGAGTCTCAGGGCTGTGATTTCTGCAGGGAAAAAGAACATCATAACTGAGGATTCAGTGAACAGCGAGAGCTTTGTGTTTCAAGTGAGACTATTCAAGCAAAGCCATAAAAAACATACAAAATAAAAGAAAGAGCAGAAAAGGGGAAAAAATTACAAAGGAAGAGTAATTTCTATGGCTGAGCCAGGACTCAAGACTGTTACAGAGAGTGCATACTAAAATTCACAGTTTTTCCAAAAGCAGAAAATAGTTTGTGGGGTTTTTTTTCCAGCACCGGTGCTGTTTTATTCTTCCAGAAAAAGAAATAGACATTTTAATGATTCAGTATTTCAGGAATGATGATGGAGTGATTTTTAAAAGAGAAACGTTAAATGCTTACACAGGAATGTGTGTTAAGTGCATGAATGCTCGCTTGTCTGGTTTACCCCGGCTTGCTTAAGTACTATAATTAATGGTTTTGTTAATTGAACAGGAATTGCGAAGGCACTGTAGTGTAGAAAGCAGCACCAGTAATTCATCATTTTCACTCTTTTTCTTCTTCTCGCGTTCTCTTTGCACACGTTTACTTTTACAGCTCGAGCAAACAAGTTGTCTACTGTCTTCTAAAATGAACTCAATTTAAAATTAAACTGGCCACTTGGACAAGATTTGTTCTCTCGAATTGAACAAAACATGCTGCTGTTTATTTACAGGACAACAGATTCCGGAGACTCCCTGAAACACTCCATCTATTATGTTGGGCTGCATGTTAAATACATTAAGAACAGCAGTCACACCCCGACCGGTTGTTATTAAAGAAGTCCAATCATCCATCAGAATCGGGCGGCCATTTTGTAGTAGGATTATTCGCGTTGCTATGACACGCAGGCTGTTTCTAAAGTGATAAATGTGCTCTCTGCCTGAATGATAGCCTGTGCCCAAGAGCTGACACGTTGACGAACGGCGCTGTTTCCCCGAATTGATAGTTTCTGAGCCCATACATTTCATTGATTCGTTAATTGTTCGAGGGAGTTGGAGGCGCCTGACTGTCATGAATAAATGATAGATGCCTGGCATGTGTGCATTACCGAGGAAGACCTTTGAGGCGTGGTGTTGCTTCCTCAGAGACGCCAACCGTCCTCTTCACAGCCCCGAGGAGCTGCTGGTCCCCGTTAGTTTCCCCTCACATTAATAATGCATTCTCTCTAACAGCAGTGTTCAGCATTAAATGCTCTGCCATGGAGCCTGTTCAAAAACATCAATACAAACTCACTGAAATAACCCGTTTCAGGCAGAGGGGGGAAAAAAAGAAGTTACACATGCTAATTGCTTCTTAAGGCATTCCTTCTGTCTACAGCTAGCGGCTCTTGTATCTTTTTCTCTTTCTGAATCTTTTCCTTTCTCTCGTCTTGCTCTTTGACTAAGTAAGGCACCATGAATTCTGGGAGAAAGGCAGTTTGGATGGAGGGGAGTGGTGCAGAAATACTGACGATGCTTTTCCCAGGGCTCAGAAAGACAAGGTGATGGAGTATCTACAAACAGGGAAAGATAGGTGGGGGAACAGGGGGAACAAGGAAAGGAAAAAAGTGAGATCGATGACACATTTCTGTTCGATTTTACTCCAGAGATATGAGTTGTACATATAATATCAACAAGCTAAAAATGACATACTTTTTTCAGATAACTCATAGTAGTTGCTCGGAATCAAATTCTGTCGGTGCAGCTTTGAAAAACTATTATATGATTGCCTTTTATCACGAATAAAACATACATAATCAGTTACTAAAATACACAATTCACTACAGACTATTTGAAACCCACTATAGGTATTCATCATTGCAGAGAAGTGAATATAATGAATAAGCTACATTCATCTTGTAGTTGCTCTAAGCAAAAGCTGGCCTGGTCAGCACAGTGAAACCGTGGCCCCCTCTCTGAAGGGAAGCACTGATTAAAGACCAGGCCAGATGGACCACAGCGGTCTTCCTCATCGTGCTCGAGAGCTCCGACTGCGATCAAACACAGCAAAGGCCACCCTACAGCCAAGCGTCATACAACTCGATCTTCACCATTGCTCAGTCCCCCTCTAGCCAACCGTCAGTGACTGCACTACGCAAATGAGATGGAGAGAATCGTCAGTGATGTTAATGATCAGAAAAGAGCTGAAGTGTCTCGCTCAATGTCACCTTCGTTTGGAACTGGCCATGAGGACAGCCTCCCGCCGGGTTCGATATGTGCTCAAGGATTCACCGGTGCCACATTCATCTAATTTTCCCCACAAATAATGAGGCTTTCCTTAATGCAAAACAGAAAAAACACTCATTACAAGTCATCATGATAAGTACAGCTCCATCAAAATCAGCATGATAATTATTAGTAGTCGTATTTTTTGACCTTGATAGTGTATATCAGCATTGAAACTCTCTGAGTCTCTCAGCAAAAAGTCAACAGACATGAACGATATAAATGTTTTTACTGGTTAAATCATAATTCAAACATTACCTGAATCCATATTCTCCAAAATATCTCGGCTACGAAACACGACCGTCGTTTTCAGACAGGTTTTTCGTATCTAAACGTGGCGAGCGTCGTCTGGGTGAGCCGAGGCTGAGCTTCGCAGCCTGACACATGCAGTGCTGCCTGGCGGTGAAGCCGCCAAAAAAAGTTGATGTTGTGTCGAGGTTCTCCTTTGAGAAGGTGACAGGAACAGGAATTGGACTGGGTGATACTCATGTCCTCTGACAGAGAGAGATATTTGCTTCAGAGGGAGAAAACTTCACCCCTTACTCCCAAGGCGAATGAGAATTGTGACAATCGGGATATGTCAAATAAGAGGGAGAATTTGATGTGAGGAGAAAAAGATTAAAGTATTTGTCCTTCAACAAATGAAAATTTAATAGATACAGCATTTCTTAGATATATCTGTTTTTGGTTTTTTTAAGTCTCTTATGATCATCAAGGCTGCATTTATTTGATCAAAAATACAGAAAAAAATGTAATATTGCAAAATGTTATTACAATATAAAATAATGCTTTTTATTTTAATATTTATTCCTGTGATGCAAAGCTTAATTTTCATCAGCTTTTACTCCAGTCTTAAGTGTTACATGATCCTTCAGAAATCATTGGAATATGCTGGTTTATTATTGGAATTATCAATGTTGAAAACAGTTGTGCTGCCAAATATTTATTTGGAACCTGTGATTCTTTTTTCAGGATTCTTTGATACAAGTTAATAACAAGTTAAAAAGAACACATCCTTGGTGAATAAAAGTATTAATTTCTTTCAAAAAAAAGAAAGAATAAAAATGTACTGTCCCCAAACTTTTGAACAGCAGTGTATATTGTTAGAAAACCTTTCTATCTTGAATAAATGCTGTTCTTTTTAACATTTTATTGATCAAAGAATCCTGAAAAAAGTATCACAGGTTGCAAAAAAATATTAAGCAGCACAACTGTTTCTAGCACTGATAATAAATCAGCATATTAGAATGATTTTTGAAGAATCATGTGACACTAAAGACTGGAGTAATGATTCTGAAAATTCTACTTTAATTACAGATATAAATTAAAAATTAATGTATATTAATATAGAAAAACCTTGTTTTACATCCTAAAAATATTTTACAATATTAATTTTTTTTCTGTATTTTTGATCAAATAAACACAGCCTAGATGAGCATAAGAAACTTCTTATAAACATTAAAAATCGTACTGATCCCAAACTTTCCAGTGGTAGTTTATATTCCAGTCAGTATTTCAATAGAAATCCTAAACTTTTTTTTCTTTGTTTTTACAAAGTAATTTGCTGGAAAATACTAACTAAAATTTAACATGCAGTGTTTTGAATTTCCAAATTGAAACAATTTGAAACAGGACTAAGTGAAGTGCCTTAGGAGAATTTTGTAAAATTTTAAAACAAGGCTCCAAATGAGATGTGCAATTTTTAACACACTTGAGCTGACAGCTTGCAGGGGATCTACACTTCAGTGTCTTTAAATAAACCTGTTATTATTCAGGGTGAAAATTGAGACAAAATAAATGTTCCAGCTCACTGGAAGATTTTGCTCAGTTGAAACAATTAGCACCATGTCTGTTGCATGTTTTAACATGTTAAAACTCTCAGAATAGATGCCTGGTGCTCTGAAGCGAATGTGTAGGATGCATATGGCGGAAATCGATAACATTGACGGGACAATGATGGAGCACGAGCAACACACTCATCCAAGTGGACTGCAGGTTTGAAATATTTGACAAACAGGAGCACTTGGATTTGTGGTTATGGGCTAACGGAAGGAGTCAGGTGGTGTATGTGTGTGTTTGGAAGCAGGGAGAGATGGGGCATGCAAGGTTCAGAGTAATTAGTCAGATTGAGGGCTGAAATGAGGCAGTGTGAGAGGAGGCTGGGGCTAAGCATTTGTGTGTGTGTCTGTGTGTGTATTTGTGTTAGAGGCCAGGCTGGTGGGATGCTCTAATTGGAGCTAAGCGGCCGCAGAGGATCAGAGGTACTCCAGAAACAAAGGAGCACAGGCAGAGAAAGAGAGAGAGGGAGAAAGAGAGAGTTTGCTGTACTGGGTGTGTGCATGTGTCTCTTAGTGTTTGAGTGAACAATAACTAAAGTGACATTTTACATGCTCAGCTAGCAAAGGCTTTGACCAAACCTCTGACTGCATCAAAATCACACACATGCCCAAAGTCGGTTTTGAAAACGAGAAGAGACATTCTACACAATTTAAAAACAGACAAAAAAAAAAAAACGAAAGAAAGAAGTGTTTTGAAATATACACAGAAATATTTCCAAGAAAATTTGTTCTCTTTTTAGTAAAAACACATTTCAACTCACAATGACACTCAATCAAATATTACATTCCAATTTAACTACTGTATATCGAACACTTCCAAGATAAAAAAATAAATAAATTTTCAGTGTCAATTAGTTAGCTGAGCATATAAAACACCATTTTACAGAATGAAAATAAATCAATTAGCCTCGTTGCTTTTAGCTCGTTACTCAATTCACATGCTGCTTCACTTTTAATGGCTTTTTGACAGCCGATAAATGATGTGATTTACATTAGCTGGCCTGTTATAAAACCCCTCCGCCGGTGGTCAGAACAGCCATCCTTTAGCTCGACAATACCTGCATAAAAAGCCCATTTGGCAAAATGGCTGACACAAAATGCATGTGGGTTGGAGGACAAATAACGGCATCTTATATAAAATGATGCTATCTTAGTTTGACTGCTATTACCTGCTGTTCGTTCTTTTCCGAGAGGCTTTGACGCATGATGACTAAATGAAAGTCATTTATGTGTACAGACACACACATACACTTCTCTGCAATAGTAAAGATCCCTGAGGTCACATCCTCCCACTCAAAACCTCTATGTATTCTTGGCCAAACCTCCCACTACAGACCTCATGCCAGTCTAATCCCTAAGACCCCTCCCTCCATCTGTCCCCACCCAACCCAGGAGTGAACAGAGAGACAGAGGGTCACACGCAGCTTCTGAGTCATACTGGACGCGTTCCCTCAGCCTGCACGTCTACTGCTGGTATACACGGCCTCGATTCAAAACAATCTTTCATACAGAAGAATCATAACGGATGCTGCAAATGGGTAGCTGACAAATAAAATGGACAGTTTTTTTTTTTTAATTAACAGGATTTTAGGGTTATATTTATATATATGTATAAGTGAATGCGCATTTTTAGATTTTTACGACTGCTTTTTTTTTAACAGTCTTGTGTTGTGTTTTTATAAACACAAATAGTTTCTCAATTCATATGGGGTCATATAAAATGCTTGTCTAATTGCAACAGGTCCCAAATACTGCATAATGACTGTGATTAAAAAATACTGACATTTTTTAACCATAGGCTATTTTGAAAACAGCATGATAGCTGGCGTATTACTACATAATGCGTATGTGTTTAGTAATCTGTGAAATTTTTAATACAGGGAAATTCAAAATGAACCTTCCAGATGGGCCTCGTCTCCTCTTCTATCTGCAGCATCAGCTGTCACAAAGACCAGAAGCTGACATTTAGTCCTTTATAAAGATTTCCGAGAAAGAGACAGGAAGAGAGATAGAGACAGAAAGATAACTGTCATTGTAAGAATCATTACGGTTCTTTATTTATGATTTCTTAATGTTACTTTGATTTGTGACAAAAGCAACCATAGTGTAATATCCTTGCTCATGATGAATATTAAGTATTTTTTTGTTATTTATTGATGTTTGTTACTTACTATTGCCAGGAGCTGATCTGTTCTGCCATTATTGTCTGAAAAAGACAGAAAGAAATAAAGTCAGGAGAATAAGAGAGCAAAGCGTTCAATCTATATGCAATAAATCCACTTCACTGAACATACAACATGCAAAAATATATCTGCATAGAGGCACTCAGCACTTTGTTTACATCTAAATGAGAGTGCAGAGACCTTGGCATTGACTACTCACATGAATATGTCTCTCTCTCTCTCTCTCGTTCTCACACACAGATCTCTAAAATGCCTAATGGTCAGATGTAGTAGAGAAAGTAAAAAACCTATTGAGAGTAGTATTCCACTGTCCAACCTTTTCTCTTTGGCTCTGCATAAACACACAGTATGAAAGTAAAAATAGGCATCTGTGAAGTCAAACACACATTTCCTCTTACCACGTGCCATGTGACAATGAGAAATAGTCGGTGGTATCATAAGGTAGATATAAGGGTGGAGAACTTTGCTGTTTGTTCTCGTTCAGTTTGGAGGTCGTGAAGAGCTCAGTGATGGTTCCCATCAGTGGTTGTTAGACTTCAGATTGGTGAACTCACACAGAGGTTAATGGACTGACTCAAGTTTGCCTGTGCTGTGATGAGAGGTCCTGTGTATAATTGAATCAAGCCTGCATATGAATGAAACGACAGGCAGTTTTTTTTTTATCTCTCTCTCTGTTGGTGGGAGGGACCTGAATTAATGTCTTGTTGTGAGGAAGATGAAAGGTAATGCCTTCCATAACTCACATGGTGCCACATGGTTCAGTGAGCAAAATGGGAAGCAAAACACAATAACTAGTTTACGGTGTGTTTTGTGATGTAGGCTATGCATTGCGCTTTAAATAATGTTTTTTAACTATTATATTTAAATGAATTATCAAATTATTCTTTAATAAGAAATATTTTGTAACCAAATTTGAATGATAGTAATAATAAAAGACGTTTAATTTAGTTAGACGTGTTCATTTTAACATAATCAGCAAAAAAACACGGCATGCCGCTACTGCGCCAACACGTTTTAAAAAAACGAGGAATATAAATAGTCTGCATAAAGTTTGGGTTTTCTAGGGTTGAGCGCTCAAGTACCGTGTCCCTAAGAGTGAGGCCTGGCCATCCAGTGAGAAATGTCTTTCATTTTTTATGGCTCCGCTGGACTCTCATGCCAAAAGTGGTTCTTGTCAAGTCAGTTGCTCACCATGAGGGACCTCCGCTGTGGTTTTTAGAAGTGCAGGTGTGGAGACGATAAGACCGCAGCCGTTTCCCAGCCCATTGCAGCCCTGTGATTTGTTCTATTGTACCAGTACAGCCGCACAAAGACCCGCACCATATTAAAATGACACCCCCATTATTTCCCCGCAACAAACCTGAGAGGGAAATGCATTCACACAAAACTCCCCGAAGACCCATTGAATGTGTAACATTAGGAGTGTATATGGGGAGTAAATGGGTGCAAGCTGGAAATGTGTTTTTGCCCGTGATGAATTCCATATCTTGGTAAATAAAACAAGATCTGAAATCCCTTCATTCGGCGAGCAGTCGCTCTCGGGCAGCCCTCACCGGTGGAGATGTGAAATGGGTTTTGTCAGGGGTGGGAGCGGCTGGTCTCGCGCTTAATTATTGATTCAGTGCGCGTGCAGCTGCGAACAACAGAATGTGGGAACAGTTTGCAATAATATTTAGAAAAGAGAAAATGAAAGAAAAGAAATAATGGACTGGATGGCATTATTTTACAAGACTGTCCTTGTCACATCAGTAGATGCAGCTGAATGTACTATGTGCTAGAACGAGTTTTAGAGTGGGGGGAGCAAGATGAGCTTTTGACGTCACTACAAGAGAGCTCATGAATATTAAATAGCTTGTACTGCTGTTGCAGATGTTCTACACTGATTTGACATTGAGATACAATAACAAACCTGTTTTTATTTTATTTAAGTAATTTGGATTGTTAATTTAGCATCAATATACTACAAAAAAAGATCAATGTTTTTAAACATAAAATATGTACAATTATTTAAGAAATTTTAATTATTGGTCATTATTGAAGTAAAGTATACTCCACCATGCATTCATTTTTTTCTTCATAAATGTAAGACATTCTTTGTTCTTTGTGCTCAATTCACAAACAGAATGTCTTATTGTATTTGTGTACTTAAAATTATTTGTCCTACAATATTAAAAAAAGTACACATTTAATATATAAAAATAATGATATGCACACATATAATATAATAAAAAAGTCTCCTCTTTCGCGAAGTAGACTCTGCACTATAAAATTCTGGGTTTAATACAGCCCGGTGCTGGGTAAAATATGGACAAACCCAGCAACTGGGTTGTTTTGACCCAGCAGTTGGGTTAAATGTTTAATCCAACCTCCTAGGTAGTTTTATTTATCTCAACTATTATTTAAAAATGACTACATGGCTATAACCCAAAATAGGTTGGAAATAATTACGTAATTACTAAAGGCATCAGCAATAATCAAAAGGTGAACATGTTAAAAATGTTTATTTCTTAATTAGTATTTATTCAGCTTATTATTAAATTTTAGTTTATTGAATTTATTAATAAATGTTTATTTCCAACCTATTTTAGGTTCATATTATGAAAGAAATACAGCAATTTTTAAGCATTAGTCAAGTTCAATAAAACTACTAAGGTTGGGTTAAATATTTAAACCAACCGCTGGGATTGTCCATATTTTACCAAGCCCTGGGTTGTTTTTAACCCAGGATTTTATAGTGTGGCAAACAGCTCCCTAAGGAGGTAACCAATAATTGTCATTTATTGCTTTATTATAAATATTTATTTCACAAATAGGGCTCAAAATATTTGTGTTAAGTGTTTGAATAGTCTTATCAGATAGGTAACGTTAACTGTGCAAGTGGCGCCAAATTACAACTTGTATTGCACGTGACTGACCTAAATTTTTAAAAATTGCGTCTCCAAATTTCCATTCCATCCTTTTAAAAATATTCGTTCTTTTTAAAAGTCATTGCATAATTCACACAATGATATCGACTGGCGTAAAATACACTGTATGTGCGCCTGCGTTTTCCCTCAGGTTCCAAACAGTAAATGAATCCCTATCTATTAACCTCGTCATCACTGATACAGTTTGCTTTTGACCGACTATACTTAAAGCCAAAACGTTTGTGTACCTGTCTCCCACTCGCAAGCGAAGGTCAAATTAGCTGTCAATCAGAGTTGCTATTTCCCCAAAGGCACGACGCTCCCCACTGACTCTCGCCTCACCCTCTCCAACCGTCTCCTCAAGAGCAGCGCGCGCCACCCCCTGTCTGTGCCCGCTCAGCCAATCAGATCTCACACCAGCCTGACACTGCGTTCCATAAATGGTGTGGAGAAAAAAGGGACGCTCGCACTACTAGCTCCACAGAGTCACAGAGGGAACCGATCTTTTTTGTTTTTATTGTTTTATTTTGGATACTATCCTCCATTCGTAAACGAAAAATAGGCACTATCCGACCGAAGCTGTAAGTTTCCGACTGCATCTCTCCATCTTTCAACCGACCTGTCTGCATCCGACTGTCCTCCTTGGGTCCACGCGACACCTCCTCCAAGACTTTCGGAAACGACTCCCCAAAAAACGCTCAAAAGCGCGACGTTTAATTTTTTGACCGGGTTTCTGAATAAAATAACGAGCTTTTTCTTTCTTCTCGTTCACCTCCGGACACGAGAATGGTCATGGTGAGTAATGTGCTCGCATTTGAAAGAGAATTAACGTTACACTGTAGTGAAAATCACTGAAACACCGTCACGCGTAGCTTTAAGAATAATCCTTTCATCCCTCGTAATACTCCTAATTTCACAAACTTCGCTCTTTTCCTTTCTCTTAATCACATAAACGGCGACAATAGGGATGAAGACAGAATATTAGTATTGAGGGATTATTTTAGGGTGCGCATTTTGCGTATAGGTGTGTGTGCGTGAATGTGCGTGCAGTTATGGTTTGTACAAAGAGCAGGTGTGTGATCAGTAACCTGTGCGTTCTTCAACCTGATACTCAGTAGATACTGTTTTTTATGTAACTGAACATGTTTCGTCTCACATTGAACAATGACTAAACGTATGGCGTCTAAATTGTTCTGAACTCTATTGGTGTGTTGACCACTTTTTGCAGTTTTGATAGCAATGCACTGAATGTACACATATACATAAATAATTATGCATTTTATACGTACGTACACATTTTTTAGTTTACATGTATATTCTGATTGGTCAGATGTAGTCAAAGTGATAAAATATTGCAGAATGATGACCGTTGTTTTGGGCATACAACTATAATTGACTGCTCATCTGTTTCCTAACATTAATGTTAATGTTCTGTCTCATCAAACAAGTAAACAAATCATTTCAATTAAATTCAATATGTAATGTTTATGTTTTTTCATGATTATGAGTGTAAAGGGCATAATGTAAAGTCAGCAGGTCATCGTTGCAAAATTAAACCTGCAATAATGACCATATGAATATACATTAGCCCTATATATACACACACACAGACACACACAGACACATACACACACACACACACACACACACATATATATATATATATATATATATATGTGTGTGTGTGTGTGTGTGTGTATATATATATATATATATATATATATATATATATATATATATATATGTGTGTGTGTGTGTGTGTGTGTGTGTGTGTGTGTGTGTGTGAATATAAAAGCTTTAACATACTCTGCAATCATTGCATGCTTTTAACTTGCATTAATTAGCAGTGCTGCACAGGCACCCTATTACCATAATGCCTGTAGGTGCAATCAGTCCGTTCTAACTCAAGCTGAGACCTCGGTTGCGATTGATTGCCTGTGCTGCTTCTGAAAGGGCTTCTGCTAGCCGAAGCGCCTGTACCTCCGTCTGCAAGGCTGCCAGAGCGAAAGTGTTAATTTTCCAGAGTAGAGCAGATGACGGACAGCTGAGGCAGCCAGTGAGAGAAGTGAGGAGGAGGGGGCTGCTCTGACCTCACCAATGAGGAGGGGGCAGGGAGTGGGGCTGCAGCGTTCAGCTCATGCCGAAGCCCGTGCATTCACAAGCAGCCTCACTCGGAGGAGGAATGCCCACTCTCTCTCCCGCTGGCCGCACGCTGCCTCACCACCGCTGAGACACATACAGAGAGAGCGGAGAGAGACCGAGAGAGATCTCCAAGTGAGGAGACATTAGCACGGCTATAGGCGAGAACTCTGCCCGCCGACTTACAAATGGAGTGGAACGGGTTTAAGATGGTAAGGATGCTGCGGTGGTTTTGTGCAGACAAGCGTGTGTGTGTGAGTGTGCGAGTGTGTGTTTGCCCTTGCTGTGTCTCACTGCCTGCAGCTGCAGTGGCAGCATTGGAGTCTCTCTGTCTCTCTCTCTCCCTATCCTTTCTCCTCTTTTTCAATTCTGCATGCTACTCCTCCCCTTTATCTTAGGATGAGAGGAGCTTTATTTGAGAACAAGGCTGAGGAGAGGAGAAGAGTGGAGAGGAGAGGAGAGAAAGGACAGGTGTAGCAGGTTCTTAGATGCTGCGGTTTGAAACCCATTTACAATGTAGAGGCAGTGTTGAATCTTAATGCTCACCTTTTTTTGGTCACATCTTCCATTTCCACCCTCATTTGATTGCTCGCCGCTCCGGTCTGATCTGTCAAAATGATACAGCCGCACAATTTATATGATAAATGTGATGATTATATCATTTTTCTATATGATTTCAATACAAATGCTTTAAAATGCACATTTAGGTAGAAGACAAGGCATACGTAGAAGGTTGTGTAACTGTGTACAAGCATACATGCCAGAGTGCAAGTTTGTAAATGAGAATGAGTGGGAGTGACCTCGTGTGTACGTGTGCATGAGAATCTATCAGGCAGTGTGTGAGGGTGTGTTTCCGTGCATAGAGTAGTTAGTGTTCAGGCACGTCTGGAGATCACTGCCTCTGTTTGCCCATCTTCTCTGATAGAGGTAGGGCAGGCTGCACTAAACATGCTGCGCTGTGTGTGTGTTGTGCGAGTGTATGTGTCCATTGTTGACTAAGGGCTAAGAGACTGCCTCCCCCGGCTGTCACCAGGCTAGTGGGAGACTGTGCCTGCCAGGAACCAACTCTCCCTGAGAGAGAGAAACGAAGAGAGAGAGAGAAAGGGAAGTAGCGAAGCTTACAAATGGAGCTTGGGTAAGAAAAATCCTAGGCCTGCGTTAGCACATCACACAAAGGTAGAAGACATAATTGCATCGCTTCGAACGGCCAAGGCAGCACAGATATACCTATTTACTAACTTGCAGTGACTGTCAAATCCCTCATCTGAGCGGCGCATGTTCAAATTTAAATGTGGGCAGCATTATTCATTTTTCAGGCAAATGTTTGACTGTGTGTGGGCTTTAACATGCAATCAAAATGCTAATTGAAAAGAGAGCGATTCCCAACAGTGAATCCCTGCCTTACCCCCTGCCTCCTTTTCTTTTGTGTGAGCGAGGTAGAAACACAGGTTTTGCGAGGCAGAAAAAACATTGGGGCAGTGAGGGGGCTTGGCCACGATGCTTATAGTGAGAGAGGAAATAAGATGTGGGAGGGAGGAAGTTAAGGGGAAAGAGCTTCCACATAGGCCTATAGATTTCTCCTCCTCCTCCGCAGTGCTGACGTCCCAGCTACACACGCTCCTAATGGCCATTACACAAAACTATGGCCACGTAGACTCAGCCTCTCCTCTTGTTTCACCTCGCATCCTATCCTCCCTACCTCTACTTCACCTCTATCCTTCCTCATAATTTTACTCCCTCCTCCAAGCAGCCTCACTACTCTGCTTTAGGGCTTTCTCCTTTGTTGTCCGACTCCAAGGTTGCATATCAATGCTAATAAGGCTAAAGCTGGACTGAATATTAAAAAGGGGTGGATGAGGGCGCAGGTGGACAATCGAGAGAGAAAGAGAGAGCGGGAGACGAGCTGAAATGCTGAAATCTGGGCAGCAGGGGTGGGAAAAGTGCCCCAGGATGTGTGATGGCTGGGTGGAAGAGTTTGCACCCCTCTCCACACAGCGTGACTACACATGACAGCTGAGTGTCAAAGTGGGCCACTTGATTTTTCTGAGAGTTAGAGTAGAGGCTCAGGTTGCCCCCCTCTGGCCACGAAGACTCTGGGCTTTTGCAAGCATGTGACACCACTGTGACACCACTGCATCCATCCCTCATGGTTCCCGCTGCAGGAGAACAGCAGCATCCATCTGACTGACTGCCTTGGAGTGCTTTTTCAATGAGCCCTCAGACGGTGGCGCCGTAGAGCTTCCACCTGGGTGACTTTTAAACACGGTTCATTGTGCAGATTTCGGTTTCAATATTTCAGGCACAAGGTACTTTTAGTATCGCTTTTCAATATAAAGACGTATTAGTTCTGTTATTAAAACTTACTGTCTAGATTAGAAGATCTTCATTTGAAGCTTGGACCAAATTTGCTTGAATGGCTTTTTAGTTTTTTGATGCAAAATAATGTCAAAAATATTTGACAATCAGGTCCAACAATGAATGTTTCTTCAATATTCAAGGAATCAGAGGATGTGCCAATGATAAAAAGTATTATAATACTAGTAAATGAATTCTTCTATTAATAAAAAACACACCAAATGACTGACATTAGATCAGATAACCTGGGATGCAAGAAATATGGCCAGTGAAGGGAAGCTAGGCAATGCTAAGATAGCATAAATAGAACAACCACACTCATCCATTGGATTTAACACACTACATGTAGGATTAAAGGACAACAGCATCTGCTAAATAACATTAATGGCAAGTGTAGCCTTTGCGGTATAGTTTTATAATTAGAATCCATGCCAGATGCCATTTTTAAGTCTTTATGCTCTCGCCACTATTCCGACATGGCACCGTTAAAAGAGTAAACAGCACTCTGTAATCTATTTGCTATGCTCTTCTTTCCGATTTGAAAAAGTATCCTAATACTTAATCGTTTTCAAAGGCTCTGACAGATTTAGAACACAAATGTAACCTCTGAATGTAATTACTGAATGAGTCTCACTCTGCCAACTGATTAGAGAAAATGCCTTGAGAGTTACTGAGGTAACTGAACATCCAGCTCTAGGGAGGATCGAGCGCACTGACAGGTGAAGTCAGAATGCTCTTATTAGACAAGTCTCGCATTCAGACTTAAATAACTCAGACAAGATTTCAGGAGCTAATGTGAGCTTTCATCACATTCCATATTTGTGATCACATCACTTCTAGGAGAATTTTACCCTTAGTGTTCGAATGAGAAGCGAGCAAATCTACGAAGAAAACCTTAGAAATTGTGTATGTAAATTTCTAGCTTGAATTAAAATTGATCAGTGAGATGTTCAGATAAAAACTGCCAATAGCAAAGAGATATCTCAAATGAGATCTCTTCAACATCTCAGTTGTTTCCTCTCCAAAAGTGTTTCAACGACAGAAAGTCACACAAGATACCAAAGTGTGCAAAATCATTCCAAGATTAAATTATTGATGCTTTTTAATTTTTCTAAATCATTTTGAGCAGACATCTCTAAAAATATGTTTATTAATGAAACATAACCAAATTATGTCTCATGACATAAAAAATAAAATACACCCTTTTACGTAAAAAAGATCTCATCTAATGTTTTAATAAGGTTTAGGTACAATGTGCTATGAATAATAATCTGATATAATCTTAATAATATGCTTTTTCAAAGAGGCCTTTTATTATGTCAAAGCTAAATATACATGAATAGCAACAAAATGTTCAGGTTTAAATTTTAATAGGCGTCCACAGTGATTTCTCAGTTTGATTCATCCTCATTTTCCTTGCAGAAAGCTGAGCAGAGAGCAAGAAGGAGAGAGGGAGAGCGTGCAGGCTTCACAAGCGCAAGCATAATAATTCCTCTGGCGCAAATTCAAAGTGCCACGCACAGACAGACGATAATCAGCCGAATATACACAGCACACACAACCTGCTTACCAACACAACACACCGCTCATCCTGGCACACTGACAGATGCCTCTCCAGATACACATTGCATATATATATATATATGTAAAATAATATGTTCGCCAGAGGCTCGATCACAAACCGTGATTGTTGGTTAGAGTTGATCACGAGATAAAATAGAGAAAGGTAAAAAAAGCGCATTACCGCCCATTTCTTTCAAGCTGGCTCTTATCCCCTATCATTCTAGCTTCCGACCTCCCTCATCCTCCATCCCACTTTCTTTGTTTCATTCCTTCTCCTGTCTCCCCCTCCCTCACTCTCTCTCTCTCTCTCTCTCTCTGCCTGTGTGTTTTGGTATTCATACAGACGTTCGGATTTGAGTGGCAGGCTCTCTCGAGACTGTGCACAAACTGCACATTTCTCTGATCTACATTTTGCACCCCAGGAAAAGACAGCAGCAGCAGGCGAGTCTTTGCTCGCACTATTGCGAACGCACTCGCATTTTCTCTCCTGCCCATTAGCCAATTAACTGACCTGCCTCTCGTGATGCTAAAGGACATCTCAAGGTCATTCGCATTACGGCGGCTCGCCTCATAAAAACGCACGGAAATCTAAACCTTGAAAACCTTTACAACCCATAGCTTTGTGACAAAAACGACTGATGATTGCATAATGTGGCGTAATGACGGCTGGTATGTCATTCAAAAGAGCACACTTGAGGACAGATTTTTTTTTTTTGTGCTCATTTCCCGTGGGTAAAAAGGGGATACAATGAGAAGAAATGAGACGAGAAATGGAACATGGGTATAAATGTCAAAGATAGTTGAGCTCGCCAAATATCAGTGCCCAGAGGTCAAAGGTCACAGCAGTGAAGGGTTATGGAGCGTACGAGGCACAGCAGCTCCCACAATGAACCCTGACTGAGAAAGGGCAAACGGGGTGGCCCGCAAAAACCATCTTCCCCACAAGAGTAACCATAGATACCGCCGTTGGCATTTCATGAAGGGATTGCATCGCGTGAAATCTTGCCCCTGTAGATCCGCTCGGGTTGTGGATATTGTTATCTCGCTGTCAAGAAGAGTTAGGCTGATTAGAGGTGAGAGCAGACCTTTAGCAGAAGTTGCTGTCTTGTCCGGGAGCAAATGTCTTCTCTTACACAAACACCCTGATTTTTTTCCCTTCCGAGAAGCCAGGCATTTATTCCATTAGGTCTCCATCAACCTGCAATCAGAAAGCCACGGTTAGTAAAACAACGTCGGACAAACACTCATAAATATTCCAAGCACGAACCAGAACAGTATTCCTCGTACATGACGCACAATCATCGCTGAACACCGATGGATTCTATGAGGATAACCCTATATTTTCTAGCATATTATATATGAGCATAGATGGCCCCCTGTAGGCATTTTCAATTACAGTGTACCTCACCATTGGAAGATTAATCTGCTCTTTTGAATGCATGCCACATTTGCTGCTTTCGTTGATATTCTGCAGAGGTTTTATCTAACCAGCTGCAATGGAACACATTAGGTTGCCCTTTCCCTCATAATGCCATTCTTTTTATCCCCACCTCCAAAGAAATAAGGACATCCTGGAGACGTGTTGACAGTGTTTAGGTCAGTGCTGTTTGTAAAACAAGATGACAGTAAAGTCTATCACTTCAGTATAGTTGCAGAAGAGCAGGGAGAAGAAATGCCCTCTCGTAGTCGTAAATGACATCCATTCATCTGCATATATGACTATATATGACTACGTTCTAGCCCTGACATATATGAAGAGGTTAACAGATTGAATTTCATTCACTTCTTTGTCTCTCATTTTAAGATTGGTGCTATTTATTAGCTGCCTGTGCTAGTTAGTAATTCAGTCAATCTTCCATCAATTACCCTGGCGTTCTCTTATTAAAGCAGATGCTGTGGGGTTGCCGCTCTGTCTTGCAGCTACTTTCTTTTATGAGCTTGAGTGCAGAACTTAATCAATAACTAAACTGACTTCATGCATAGAGATGTTTCTCCAACAGCCGTGAATTTTCTGGGGTTAACGATAGGGATGTATTAGTGCAGATATTTTGGCCAATACACTTATTTATTTGGATGACTTTATGCATAGGATTATACATTTATAGTTTTGTGTATGTTGTCTCAAAACAGCAGTGCTTACAATACATTTTGAATGCTTGAAATTTAGGCATCAAAACATTATAATGTGTAGTAGAAAAATTATTCACTTTTTGATTCAAAATAAAATGTATGTATATATACATTTAAAACAGAGATGCAATGTATTGGTTAATACACTGAAAAAAAGGTGTATACATTATTTTTAAGCAAAAGTCACTAGTACTAGTACTAAGTCACTTAGTAACACATTAACTTAAACATGAAATTTTGAAATTTTTTGACATTTTGAAAACTATTTTCTTGTAAAATGTACTCCAATAACTTATTTACTGCCATAAAAATTTAAAAACAAAATATGCATATTATTGCATTATTAAATATTACATATTTAAATCTGCTAATTTCCTGGATTTTTACAAGTTTTAGTGTTTATTTTTCAATTTATTTTGAATATTTTACCATTTGAATATTGGAGATTTTTTTTTTTTTTCACTGTAGATCTTTTGGACCATAGTTTTTCCCTGTAGAAAGAAAAGGCAGAAAATTAGCTGTGTTCATTGGTGCAAAGAGAAGTCCAATGCTGGTGAAGAAAAAATAATTATGTAGAAGGTAAGGGAAAACAAAACATATTTAAATATATCTGCTAATTTCCTTGAAGTAATTTTGCCCTCATGTAGCGTTCAGTTTTTAAAAACACTATTAAATGGAATCTTTAGTAAATCTCAAAATGAATATTTTTCATACTGTACATTACACTGCTGTGATGCACTTGTAGCATTTAAAGGAAGTTTAGTTTTAGTGTTTATTTTTCGATTTATTTTGAATAGTTTACTATTTTAATACTGGAGATTTTTTCTTTTTTTTTACATTTTGGCCTATAATGAAACATTGAACAAAAACAACAGATTTTTTTTAATTTCACTGTAGTTCTTTCGGAACATTGTTTTTCCTGTAGAAAGAAAAGGCAGAATATTAAGTGTGTTCATTGGTGTAAAGAGAAGTCCAATGTTGGTGAAAAAAAGGTTAAAACATAGAAGGTAAGGGAAAACAAAACATATTTAATAATATCTGCTAATTTCCTGGATTTTTACAAGTAATTTTGTCCTCATGTAGCATTCAGTTTTTAAAAACACCAATAATTTAAAAACACTGTTAAATGTAATCTTTTTCATGTAATATTTTTCATACTGTACATTATACTTCTGTGATGCACTTGTAGCATTTAAAATAAGTTTAGTTTTAGTGTTTATTTTTCATCTTATTTTTAATAGTTTACTGTTTTAATACTGGAGATTTTTTCAAATCTAATTTAATTTAGAAATTAGATTTTTTTAGTTCCCTATAGTTCTTTCAGACCATAGTTCTTCCCTGTAGAAATAGAAGAGGCAGAAAATTAGGTGTGTTCATTGGTGCAAAGAGAAGTCCAATGTTGGTGAAGAAAAGATGGTTAAAACATGTAGAAGTTAAGGGAAAACAAAACATATTTAATAATATCTGCTAATTTCCTTGATTTTTCCTAGTAATTGTGCCCTCATGTACTGTAGCATTCAGTTTTTAAAAACACTAATAATTTAAAAACACTGTAACATTGAAAAAAAAATAGATTTTTTTAATATCACTGTAGTTTCGGAACATAGTTTTCCCTGTAGAAAGAAAAAGCAGAAAATTAGGTGTGTTCACTGGTGCAAAGAGAAGTCCAATGCTGGTGAAGAAAAATGGTTAAAACATGTAGAAGGTCAGTGAAAAAAACAAAACATGTTTAATTATATCTGCTAATTTCCTGGATGTAAATGTAATCTTTAGTAAATCTCAAAATGAATATTTTTTCATAATGTACTTTACACTGTTGTGATGCACTTGTAGCATTTAAACGAAGTTTAGTTTTGGTGTTTATTTTTCATCTTATTTTGAATAGTTTACCATTTTAATACTGGATATTTTAGAGGGAGTTTTTTTGGCCTATACTGAAACACTCACTTTCCATTTAGAAATTGGATTTTTTAGTTCCCTGTAGTTCTTTCGGACCACAGTTCTTCCCTGTAGAAAGAAAAGAGGCAGACAATTAGGTGTGTTCATTGGTGCAAAGAGAAATCCAATGCTGGTGGAGAAAAAATGGTTAAAACATGTAGAAGGTAAGGGGAAACAAAACACCACAGGGGAATGAGAAGAGAGAATGTTGGAGGAATTGTGTGTTGTGTTGGAATGGAAATAGGAAAATAAGAGATAATGTTTTGGAAAAGAGAGAGTGTGGAGAAAGGGACTTTGAGAAAGAGGCTGCAGGAAGATGAGGAGGCTGAGATTGGATTAACCAGAGCTCATGTGTGTGGTTTGTTGGAGTGAAAAAGAGAGAGAGAAGGAAAGCTCGGTGTGTTTATGCGTGTTGAGAAGCCCACCTCATCCTCTCAGGAACTTGAGACCGCAGTTAGCTGCTTTACATGCTTTATTTTCTTTACGCTCCCCTCACACACAAACACACACATCTACTTTCAGGCTATTTGTAAAGCTTTTAATGTTTCTCTATAATGAGCAAACACTGCATGACAAGCTTAAACAGAAGAAATAATTAAAAGACAAATATATGGTGCAAGGTCTTTAGCTGGGTTTCACACTCCGCATAACAAAACACATTCATCCTCATTTTACCAGCTCTCCACACTCGCTGCAATACTCACCAAGGGCTCCCAAGCGCAGCTTTAAAACTCATCTATATAGCCTCAATGTGATTTGTAGTTGGTAAAGCAGCTTGTTAGCCGGAGAGGTTCAGGAGTGCACAGTATGCATAGTTTTCAGGGCGCGGAGGAACGAGGCTGCGCTCTCTCTCACTCTCTCTCTCTCTGCCTGGCGCAGGTGCGGCACTGTTCTGCCACCTGCCAGCTACCTACAGCCATGTCAGTGCCCCACCTGGAGCTGACACAGCCTGCATACTGCATGCACAGAGTAAAAGAAAACCACATAGACACACTTGCACAACTAGAGAGACAGACACATATACACACAACCTTGACAGAGGAGATATCGGAGAAAAAACTGCATATGCACAGTGTAGCTTAGGGCTGGGCACAAATACTTTGTGTGACAGTACAAATGTGTCAACCGGTACAAATTAAACAGTGCTGTAAATATCTAAAATACTATAAGTGTGTTGCAGGAGATTTTTTCCACCCTGGACGGTTTTGTTAAGTGTATTAGGATCAATTTATTTTTTAATCGTTTTACATTAGTGAGTTGACTATATACACTACCACTCAAAAGTTTGGGATCAGTAATATTTTTAATGTTTTTAAATTAGTTTATGCTCATCAAGGCTGTGTTCATTTGATCAAAAATACAGAAAAAAGTAATATTGTGAAATATTATTACGATATAAAACAATGTTTTTCTATATTAATATACATTAAAAGTTGAATTTTCACCATGATGATCTTTCAAAAATCATTCTAATGTGCTGATTTATTATCAGTGCCGGAAACAGTTGTGCTGCTTTTCTTCTTTAATCAATAAAAGGTTTAAAAGAACAGCATTTATTTAAAATAGAAAGGTTTTCTAACAATATACACGACTGTTTAAAAGTTTGGGGTCAGTAAATTTTTATTCTTTCTTTTTTTAAAAGAAATTAATACTTTTATTCACCAAGGATGTGTTAAATTAATAAAAAGTGATAGCATAGATTTACATTGGTAGAATCAGAGGTTCCAAAACATACTTGGCAGCACAGCTGTTTCCAACACTGATCATTCTAATAATAAATCAGCATATTAGAATGATTTCTGAAGGATCATGTGAAACTTAAGACTGGAGTAACAGCTGAGGAAAATTCAGCTTTGCATCACAGGAATAAATTATATTTTAAAGTATATTAACATAAAAACCATTATTTTATATTGTAATAACATTTTGCAATATTAGTGTTTTTTCTGTATTTTTGATCAAATAATTGCAGCCTTGATGAGCATATATCTTTAAAAACATTACAAGTCTTACTGATCCCAGTTTTGACCAGTAGTGAATATTTACAGTTAAAAACTACTGTACAAATTACTGCATAGTTATGCAATAATATTGTTATTGTCAAAGTAAAAAAAAATCATAAAGTACAGATTTTATATATATATATATAAAATCTGTATTTTATGATTTTTTTTACTTTGACAATAACAATATTATGCATACTGTTGTGTGTGTGTTTATAAACAAGACAATTTTATTACATAAACACTAACATTTCAAATAATATATAACTGTTTATTTATTTTACATCTACAGCATTTAGGCGTCAGTTATTGTTTTTTCCCCAACAAAAATAGCCATTTTGTGATATATATACCATTATGTGCTTTAAAATTACTCATACCTTGATGTAATACTTTGGTCATACCGCCCACTCCTAGTGTTGCTCAGAAATTTCCTCATGCAGACATGGCAAGGTCACCTTTATTATAATGCAGAAGTCCCTCGATGGTGGGAGGCACTACAGCAATATCTATAATATGTGTAGGGGTTAGATAGAGCGAGCGGAAGGGTATGTGAAAGAGAACGAGCATGGGGGGGGGGAAATGTATCTCTGAGCCTGTCACTGACAATCAACTCGTGGTCCGAGGCTACTTGACAGACAAGGACAACACGCGCACACACCCAAAGAACTCCCCTGTCTCGCTTTGATCATCGCCCTGCACTAAAGCGTGTTTCGTAACACAGATCTGAGCGATTTTAAAGACACATTCACCAAATACTGACACAAGAGTCTCACGTCTGATAGCGAAGGCCTCTTCGCATCACAAGCAGCGGGAGATATCACAGAGATGGCCAGGGGCTGGGCTATGTCAGTGGCACGCCACTGGGTGTGTATCTATGTGTGCGCAAAGCCAGCCCCAGCAGGCCGCTTACCCCATACTGCCTGAAGGACACAAGTCCTGTGGGCCGTGCTAGAGCAGGCAGAGGGCCAAACTCTCTCATATTTCCATCCGGAGCCTGAGGATAGAACTGGTCACTGGAGCCACACAAATTTAAGTGTCATCCCTGAATCAAGATGCTCACCAATTTTCTGCTCGCCTTGGCAGTGAGCTGGGCCGCTACCAGCGGCTAACGGAGCCTGCGGCCCCGTGGCACCATGGACTAGATAGTGGATTATGCAAAACGCACACATGCAGTCAAGAAATCCAGCTCTGCTTGACTATTTCGTACTATCATAGACGCATTTGTTTGTTTTCCTATCTTTATCAGACTGTACCACAGTTTTGTAACTTCACAAAAACATTCATTTTTGCATTGCAATTCATCAGCACAGCATTGAAGTTTTTTTTTTGCCTTTTTTATTTGAAAACTCTGCTGAACCCTTACCAACACATTAGCCGCACTGTCACGTTGGGCGCTAATACGTCTCCACAGAAGATCTGCGAGAGAGGTTAATTTAAGGCCAAGGAGATCCCACGCACTGAGAGAAAATACAGCCATTCATCCAGAGAGAGAGAGAGGGGGAAACTGCAAAGGAGCGACGGTGGATAGAGAGAGTGAGAGAGAAAGAGAGTGGGGTCAGCTGATGAGGTCAACGTTGTGAGATTTGGAGAGAGTGGGTAGGGAGAGACGCAGGTGTTTCACCAGACCCGTAGCCCAAAGGAAAAACACGGCCTGTGACACTGACGTTGCCGTCCCCCACATATACCCTCACATATTCTCCTCCTATCATCTTTCCAGTTCATTTCATTTCATCTCCTCCTTTTCCTTTCTTTTATTTCTAGAAGAATCCAGAACCAAAATTTTGTACCTTGTTTAAAGTGCTTACTGTGTCAATCAGTATTCATGTATTTTTTATTAATATCTGTGATAATGGTTTTAAGCAATTAAACCCTCAGACAATCAATCATCTCTCCATCATCCAGGCATTTAAGTGAGAAAATTGATTTTTTTTTTTTTTCAGCTTAAATGATTTGAATTTGGACTAATCTAAAAAAAAAAAAAAGCTGGATAGTGTTTTTAAAAAAGAAAAGATAAGCTTTATTATATCTTGTAGGCTATATCATCTAAAGCTAGGAAAATCACTTATTAACATTTTAAATGTATTTACAATGCGTTGACCTAAAATTGAACTGCTTTAAAATCCTAATTCTTTATTAACATAAAACTGCTCAAGAATTATAAATTTGTGAATCCCTGCGATCGTGGCTTTCCGCATTCGGGTGTTTATGTTTCTGCAGTGGCCTGTATTCAACCTCCCCTATTACTCCACAGACCTGTCATTATATAGTCACCCTGAGTCACCCCAGGAAGCGAATCCCGCCTTTGAACGGCAAAAGGTCAGAGTAATTCCTCTGAGATATTCATTGGATGCTTAGACCCATCTCTGAGAAACAGACGCTAAGCAAGAACACGAGGCATGGGCCAAATGAACAGCAGCCTTCATTACTGATCAAATGAGGCTGGCTCTAATGACGGGGTAATGTGATCAGGGTGTGGTCCTCTGCTATCCGCTAACGTCCTGGCTCAACCAGGCCCATCACCCAGGGGAGAAAGGCAGAGAAATTATGGGAGAACCGCCTTGGAAGCTATCGATCTGGCGTAACATAAAACCGGACTTCATCTAGAGAGGGAAGAAGAAAATGTGTCAAGCAAAAGTTAAATGAAAAATTGCTTTTATACTGAGGCATTTATTATTCGAAGTCCCTCAGAGGAAGAATAAGAGGGAGAGAGAGGTACTCAATGAGAGAAGGGAGGGAGGGCGGAGAAGAAAAAATCCATTTGGTAAAGTAGATGCGGATCGATGGTGACGGAGCGGAGCAGTCTTGGCGCATGCCGTCCCACATTACTGCCCTGATTGATCTGCCGGAGTGGCAGTCTGACCCGAGGGCTCTGGAGGAGGTGTCCCACTGAGGAGGGGAGCCCACGCAAAACACGGGGAGAGAAAAATAAAAATCAATACACACAGAGAACTTTACTGACCTGATGTTAAGATACAAGAAATGTATGAAGCTGCGTACCTGAATGGGTTCTGACAGCTCACATCCCCTCCAGCAGTTCAGTGCACAGGAGGGTTGGAGTCTCGGGCAAGTGCAGCGACCTCTGCGAACATTAAGGAGACTCGTACCCTCCGCCAGGAGACTCTGTTAAGCACAAATTTGTTTATTTCTCAATCTGAGAATTTTTTTTTTGAGATTTAGTCTAGGGTTTCTTACCGGAGTCATGCTGTTTTGTAAAAAGAGCTAAAAAATGAATGAAGAGAAAGGTTATTTCCCGGGCTACATCTACCTGAGAGGTATGAGTAAACAGAAAATGTAGTGGAAGAGAAAGATGAAATCTTCCTTTCCTTGGCTTTGAATCCCATGAGTGCATGTGGCAAAATAGCAAGATCATACATTCACATATATAGCTGCTGAGGGTGACCTCCATTTTGTGGCAGGCACTCTCAGTTTTAACAGCGCCTCTGTGATGTCAATTATCCGACACAAGGTTGTGTGATACAGGCTGTAGGTGCATTGAAATGATTGTGCGAGATGCTTCCGAGTCCATTGTGGTTTCTGTATGGGGTTAAGTACGGGTTGTTTGACCAGTAACGTTCTGGCATGGATGAAGTGGCTGATTTATTGACCATCACATGAGCAGAAAAGAAAAGCGTGGGAGATTTTGTTGATTTCGGAGGGTGAGGTGACATCTCTGTTTTATTTACTTTAAATGTATTTTTGGCTTTGTGGCTTGGCTACTGTGGTTAAGATAATGGCGGACTTATGCTAAGCTAATGCGAGATTCCATTTTCTTAAGTTTCCAGTTTAAAAACCCCATGAAGTCATTTATCAACTGCAGTTTTCTGTCATGTGTTAGCGCATTAGCCTAAACAGAAAGGAGGAATGTTTTATAACATGTTATATCATCAATATTCTCAGTCCATTTTCCCTGAAGAGAAAGATATTTTTAAATCTGCTAAAAGTCATTTTGCCAATGTTTAGGAGAACATTAGCATATAGATGGCCTCAAAGCTAGCATGCAGTACATAGACTAAACCCATAAAACTCTTATTTGGATTTCATGGGGTATTTAATATTGGTAGGCATTTTGTTGAAGGAAAATGCAGATTATCAGTATTCTTTCTCATCAGTGTATTTCTGAGCATCTACATATAGTGTGTGTGTTTCTGTTTGTGTGTGTGTGTGTGTGTGTGTGTGTGTGAGAGAGAGAGAGAGAGAGAGAGAGAGAGAGAGAGAGAGAGAAACAGCCAGAGTCAAAAAGTTAAATATATCAAGAAAAAAAGCCTTCAGATAACTTTACATCCTGGAAACTGCGCTTCTAGCACATCTGACAAATGATTTAAAGAAACAAACGTTAATTTAATTTACATGTTTGCCGACATTGTTTAATTGCTACTGTATGAACAACAGCGGTTTGAGTAGTTTTATTTTCTCAACAAAAGAAATGCAGAAAAAGAAGGAAGAGAGAGAAAATAAGACAGAGAGAAAGAGAACAAAAAGCTATTTCTGCATTGTTACGTATTCCATTTTTGATTCCTGTGAGCTTTGAGAAAAGGTCAGTGAAAACAGAAGATGAATTCATTTATAGTCTGTCCTCTCCCTTCTGTCGCCCGCGGACATTGATCTGTCCTCTGTAACCAGAGTAACAGCCAGCGCTTTTTAAACCTTACTGTGAATGATGCACCAAAATTCTGATGCATCATTTGGCTGTGTCATCCCACTTCTTGTTTTTTTGAACGATTCAGCATGTGGATCTAAAGCTCTGGATTGGTTCATGCAGATATGTTGTTTCATTAGAGAACAAATACACATCACGTTTAAGCTGAATGTACACTGATGTTTCATCACCAGAACAATAAAAGTGTTTTGTTACACCCTGCGGTCCTCACTAAAACTAAAACCAAGGTGGCACATGAGATTAAAAAAAAAAAAAAAAATCCCATGAGGCTCTTTTTTAAATTACAGACCCATGCCCCAGATAACACTACACCGAGAGCTGTCAGCAATCCACCTGCCCACCCCATCCCTCTCTTCTCTCCCTCCTCCGCTGACAGTCCATTTTTTCTCTAGATCCCGACACCTGGGCGCTTACGCGAACGCTTTAAAGATCTGCAGAGGATGCCGAGCACCTCCCCCCAGCCCCCCTCCGTCCCTTCCGATGCAGAAGTGTCTCCTCCATCATGTAGTGCTGGATGCCTCCTATTACACTCCTCCTCTATTCCATCCATCCAACAGAAAGGTCACGCTCAGAGTCTCCCTCTTTTCCTAAATTGGCTGTTTTCGCTGTTAGCTCCACGGCTCAAGCTGTGATTGCGGCAGCCTCGGTATTGGTCCTCTAAGGTCTTGTTTACGGAGCTGGATTTGTCGGAAAACCCATGATATTAAATCTACAGTCGGAGGCTTGCTGTTTTTCACAACTTGCAGTTTCTATATCCTACACAAATTTGTCCACGGCCTGGAGCGTGAAAAAATACTTCAGTTTTGTCAGCGAATAGGCAATTCTATGTATCACCCATTCTCCGCATGAATCTATAGCACCCGTTTCCCATTATAGCATATATAAAACCCAACTAAATTCAAACGATTGTGTCTTTCGAGTCCAAATCAAAGCCACCTGTGTGTTTTAGTGTGCCTGGAGACCGTCAGGAGTGTTTGTTTGGTATGGAGAAAATGGGCATGTTTGAATATTGACCCTGCCCCCCTCCCGTAGGGATCGACAGAGACTCAGTGGCGTCAGGCAGACCTGCCGCAGCTCCAGGGCTGGGCTGAGAAGGGACTGCTGACACAGCCAAAGATGGTAAGGAGACTGCTGCCCACTAACCGCCATTTTTACCCCCATTAATAGCCATATTGTTGCTATGAAGATGTGCTATTAGAGGGAGGGTGTTGCGCAGGGGTAGAGGCCTAAATACAATTTTATATAAAAATATTTGTACTGTAATTGTTATTAGGGGTGTTAGCTGATAACATATTATGAATGGATGTTGTATTGTCAATATGTATAATGTCTGTGCAACATTTCAATGTCTTGTTCTACTTGAAAAAAAAAAACATCGCATTTATACTTAAGGTTAATTTTGCATTTGGATTGCGAAAAAAAACATTCCTCTTTTACTTGAAGATCACTATCAGTGTTGTTTTCTCAGATTTAGCCATCACAGGGCCACATAAACAAGAGCAGACATCTATAGGAGGGAGCGCAAGCATCAGAAGGCTCCGGTAATAACTGGAGAGCATTACCAGTAAAAACACATATCAGAATAGAAGCCTGACATTTTATCATCTTAGCTAATAAGGCCATTAAGGTGCCGTGTTGAAATGGCAGGTATCAGCGACACACACCGAAATGCATCTATCTGCAGTGCAGCGAACACACAAACACACACCTCTGGCTCTGCGTGACTCAGGGACATTGGACTGGTTGAACCTGTATTTTTATCCCCGTCCTGACATCCTCTAAGGCACTTATGTAAGACAGAGTGGCAGAGCCTCTTCCTTCCCGCATTCACACTCACACACACGCTCACTCGCTCGTAGCCTGAGCCGGGCCGAGCAGCGTTCAGAAACAGTCGGCATATCTGCCATTGCGTTTGAAAAAATAAAGGAGTGTAATCTGGGGCTACTGTTCAGTTGAATCAAAGGGAAGATGATGTCTGTCCCCCGGCTGACACCAAGGCCTTTGTGATGGCTTAGCATGTCTGCCTGTCTGCTCGCCTTGCCTGTCTGTCTGTCTAACTGTCTCCCTGCCTACTACAGCTATATCACAAACAGATACAGCCAGCTAGGCTCTGCCTTAGCTAGCATCTAAACAACAAAAGTTTATACTGTGCTATCCCAGTTAAAGGTGCTGTGAGCACATTTTTTAATGGCACACATTTAATCTCCCTACTACTTGACAGATATCACTGAAATAGGCCAAGGCTGTGCAAAACCTGGAGAAAGCTATCTGTTAGCATTCTCATTATTATCAATAGCAGTTCTTCAGCTAGCATGTGACCTCCACGCTAAGTGGACCATGCTAACTTGCCAAACCTTGCTGTACGTGGGGGAAAAAAGAGAGTTAGAGAATAAGACTGCCAGTTTTTAGCTAATCATAGATGTTTTATGCCCTTTTTTCATGTTTTTGAGTTTGCTGAAAGGTCTAAAAGCTATTCTATTTAACATATTCTACTGAAATAATGAGACTAAATGACTTATTGAAAAAATATGTATTATAAATATATAGTAGCCTATTTTAATATATGTAACATTCTAATCATATTTATAATAAAGTTCTATAACAGAACAGTTTTTTTTTTAACAAATCGCTTGAGTGAATGATACAATGACAAACATATTTAGTTTAATGTTTAGTTCGTAGATGATTTAACCTAATAAATAAGTCATGTAAAAATCCTCACAAACGGTAAAAAGTTTTGATTTATATCAGAATGCTTGAAACTTCCTCCTGATGAATTATTGACAGATTTCTAGGCAACATGAAGCAAAGAGTTTCTTTGTTTTGTTTATTTGCTTGGTTATTTTTAATGGACAGTTTTGCATTCAAATCTAATCTTTAACTACTCAGGAACAGGAATGGAAGCAAAAAATAAAGAAAAGTCACTACACTGACCCCTGTCAGCTGCTAGAGCGAATGTCCAGCAATAGTGGGTGTGTAAAGGAATAATTACCCTTCTCAATATGACAACAAGGAGAGTTCAGCTAGAGGAAAATAATAAGAGCTGGTAAAGGAATCACTAAGAAAAGACTAAGAAAAGGTCTTTAATTGGCCATCGAGACACAACAGGTCTCTGGAATCAGAATGAAAGGCGTCCACTTTCATCTGAAAGAACCCCGAAAGAACAGCTCAAACAGACTTAATAAGTCTCCCCTCACTCATGCACACACGAAAACACCAAGAAATAAACACGTACACACACACATCAATCAAGACCTGCTGTGGCGATGGCTATTTTGTCCCTTTGTGTCGCAGAGAAGTGCGGAACAGGATCCATTTACATGCATATCCTGAGAGCTTTGCAGATGAGCCTCCTATGGGCTTTTTTCTATTTGTCACGTTGGAAAAATGTGAACGTATACAAAGACTAAAAATGGGGGCACGGCAATTGATCTAGAAAAAATGCAACTGCATCTGCCCTTTTTGTAACCATTTTAGAGAATCAGAGTGAAACATATATACCAATACAAACACACACACACACACACACCAGTCATTAAATAATAGCCAAAACATGCATTAAGAATGTAAATAGGGTCAGTTTTGATTTCATATTGATTTTAGAGATCACTTAGGAGAGCAAAAAAATGCTGAAGCTAGTTTTGATGGCTACACAACTGAATACGTTTGTTTTTTAGCATCCTCTTTACTCTGCGCCTGTGTTTTTTCAACAATACTCCCAAGTGCAAACACTAGCGTGGTGTCAGATGGGGAAAAATGTTAACCTTTCTAAATATGCCCACTTTGATAAAGGAGAGTCGAACTTCAGAGTGCAGACACAGAGTATTTTTTTGAAGAGCTAAAAATAAGCGCAGCTGAATTTCAGCTTAGATCCATTTTTTTCTCCTCCTCATCTCTATTATTTTCCACTCTTGAATCTATCAGCAGGAAACATGAGCGCTTTTCCTTCACCCTCTCGTGCAGATCTTGATCTGAATTACGCCACATCCAGTCAGAGAGGAAGAGAAAATGAATATTAAACGTGGTTGACTTACAGAATCAGCTTAGAACGAGCTATAATCAGGTCATGCTTGCGGTTTTAATTCTTATTTGTTTATTTCCTTCTTTTTGGTCCAAGACGATGTCTGACGATGAAAGAACTGATTGAATGTTCCTAAAAGACTGACGGTGTAAAACACACAGCACACAATAGGACTGTCATTACTCCCGACGTGACAAGATTCGAGCAACTTGCAATTTTTCTGTCCTGCCTAATGCAAAAAACCATAGCCAATCTGATTAGCACTACTTAAATATCATGTTTAATATGCTTGAGAAGCAAAATTTTGTTCTAATAATATTTCAGCATGGGCGATGCTACCCAACATGGGAAAAAAACAAAACGCACTGTTGCTTTGTCACGTCACATCTGGTTAGGACACAGTTTTAGGCTTTACCATAGCTATCGAGACAGTTGGAAAAGGTCAGGCTAGTGTTAAAAAAGGTGTAAAATAAATTTTGTTTTCAACACGCACCACTGATTGATGTAGCTGTTGTTTGTTCCCCAGAGAAGATCTCATGGAGTGTTGCTTTTGCAACCATGAAGATTTGCCCCCTAATCTGCTCTCTCTCTCACACACGCTCACTCACATGCATATCTTCAACCTTCTTGACAGTCAGAATATGACACGATTCTAGATGTCACCCAGCCCCCTCAAATAGAGTCGGTGACAAAATTAAACACACATGAGCTCACACACAAACATCCTTTATGCAAATGGGTGAATACATTTAGCTGCGGTGTGGAACAATCTTGAAATAAAAAGTTTGAGGCTGAAAAGCAGCACAGACTGGGGCCTCCTCTGTTCCTTCTTCCCCAGGGCCAGCAAGCTTCTCTTCAAACACCTGCTCTTAAAAGCGCACGGCTAAACCAGTGGCAAACGCTGTTCGCCATGACAGTCGCTCCACGCTGAAGGGCTCACATTGTTACCCTGTCAAGTTGAGCCAACCATCAAAACTCAAAAATATCAGTGATAGAGTGAGGGGGAGGGAGGGTGGAAGAAAGCTACTGAAAGTCTAGAGATGCATAAACAGTTTTTCAGTAAGTGTGTCATGCATTGTATTATTTAGAGTCAGTCTGTGAGGTTTCGTAGCTAATAGTTGGAGTTGCAGCCACATACACCAGATTATTCCAAACCCCTTTATATGTAATGTCAAAGTTATCAAATACTTGATATATGAGAGATATGTCAGTACTAAAATTGACTGAACTGCTTACTTTTTAGATGCCACATCCTTTTAACCCTTCTTCTGTCTGCAGATAATCAGCAACATGGAGCCTCAGGTGACGAATGGGCCGAACTCCGCCACGGCCAACGGGCCCTCCAGCAACAGCCGCAGCTGCCCCTCGCCCATGCAGACTGGCGGCTCTAATGACGACAGCAAGACAAACCTCATTGTCAACTACCTGCCCCAGAACATGACCCAGGAAGAGTTCCGCAGCCTCTTCGGCAGCATCGGCGAGATTGAGTCCTGCAAGCTGGTTCGAGACAAAATCACAGGTACTATTAAGGACAGGAAAAAAAATACAGAAAAAGCAAAAAACTGCATTTGATTTGCATAATGAACTGTCTAGTGGACACAGAAGAGACACTGTCTTGGGTATTATAGGTTACAAAGAAAACGTTTTTTTTTTTCATTAACTTTGAACTCGGCTGTAAATTGATTAAAATGTTACAAGAATTAACTGCATATTTAAATATCTGTTGAGAAAAGACTGAATAGGGACGTTGCCTCTGAGGAGTCAAGGGAAGCAGTGCCTCCTCAAAATTTGATGAGAATGCCAACAATGCCAATATTACAAAACACAACATTAAAAAGTATAAATCACTTGTTTTTCTGAAGAAAGATTGTCTAAGAGCAACACCAGCAGGTAAAGTTACAATGGGAGACGCGTATCTCTCGCCTCCCCTGAGCCCGTTGAGGCAATTGAAAATAAATGGGAGAAAGTCACGTGAGAGAAGGCAATGCCGCCACCGTGTTATGATTGGATATGACTGGTTATGATTGACTCAGATTGGTTTATGCGATAAATCCCGCCTCTTGTGTTCGTGCTTGTTCCAAGTTCGCGAATCAGTCTGAATAAACAATATAATGGCGTTAATGGGAAGACTCATTTTAAAAAGTAAGTAAAAAACTCATACACTTAGATATAACCACTTTATGTCAAAATAAGATTTTGAAATTTGAAGTAAATCTCAGTGTCTATGACTAATATTTACAGAGCTTTGATGACTGGTGATCCGAAAATAAAAATAGTTAAAAGACTGAACATACATTCACAAATAAAATGTGATCCTTGACCACAAAATAGTCATAAGCGTCAATATTTCGAAATTGAGATTTATACATCATCTGAAAGCTAAATAAATAAACTTTTCATTGATGCATTTGTTAGGATAGGACATTATTTGGCAGAGATACACCTATTGGAAAATCTGGAATCTGAGGGTGCCAAAAATCTTAATATTGAGAAAATTGCCTTTAAAGTTGTTCAAATGAAGTTCTTAGCAATGCATTTTACTAAGCAAAATATACTTTTTGATATATTCATGGTAGGAAATTTACTAAATATCTTAATGGAACATGATCTTTACTTAATATCCTAATGATTTTGGCATAAAAGAAAAATTATCGATAATTTTGACCTATACAATGTATTTTTGACTATTGCTACACATATACCAGTGCTACTTAAGACTGGTTTTGTGGTCCAGGGTCACAAAAATGTTTTTTAAATTGTTACTGCCTTGAGTTATTATTTTGGAACAAATATAAAAAGCTTCAAAACACTAACTTGATGAGATTCATACTTGGCTTTAATAAATAGAATATTGATTACATTGTTAATGTACAAATATAAAATAGAATCGTTTTTTGTAATGTTTATTTAACCATGAAATGTGACTGGGACATGAAATTACTTTTGATTTAAAAAAAAAAAATTCAGAACAGCACTGATACACACACACACAGTATATATACACATATATGCACACACACACATTTATTAATGCGTTATATGCGTATATTCATAATAATTTGTGTGTATGTGTATATTAAATACTGTATGTTAAAAAATACAAAATAAATTAAAATATAATATAATATAAAAAAAACAATGTTAACAGTAATTTAGTAATTTTAGAATATTCAGCATTTTGACGGTCTGTCTGAAACTAACAACCATGCATCTTCACTAAAATTTTTACTTTACTGTTGAATACATAATACAAATCAAGTGAAAAAAGAAGTCTTCAACTAAAATCATTGCTTCTTTGGGTCTGTTTGCTGCAGTTGCATCAGGTCAGACCTCAATTTCAGGGTAATTCGGGAGTTGGAAACACTGGATGAGAAGGGCTATTGTTTTGTTTACAGTACCCAGAGAGAAAAAAGGAGAGAGAAAGAGGACATAGAGGTGTTTAAGCAACACTCCCCTGCTAATCAGAGTTCTAATCCCACCGTAGTGACTATGTGGGTGGTAAGCAGATGGATGGGGAGGCTGCTCAGAAATAATGCCAGATAATGGCCTCCATTTTATATCCTACTTAGTGACACTTCGCTCTGGATAATCTCATTAAAACAGGGCCAGGCCTAAAGCCACTGGTTTTAAAACAAAAGGGGAGAGAGAGAAATAGAAAGAGAGAGAGAGACTCTTGGCTCTTGACCACAGGTTTTGTAGGATTTCTTTGCCAGGCAGTCAGATGGTCGGGCAAGAGAATCGTCATTAGAATCATCGTCATGAGATTTGACACATGCTCCTTTTTTCAGTCTTTACATGAGGGAAATTCACTAAAGTCTCGGGATCTCCTCGCGTACACCAAATGGAATGTGTTTTATTAAATTGCCGGTCGTGAAAATACAACGTTAACCAGGATTGCTCACTGTCTCACCGCTCTGTCCTTGTTCTGGCTCGGGAACACACAGTGCATCACAAATACAACTCTTCCCTGTACTGCACTCTTTGCTCTGGGATCCCAGGGGTGCAATTTCCCAGTTCAGAATTTTAAGCTAACAAATCGCTTCTTGATCATTGTAAAAGCAGAGCAAGTTAGGCTGCGAGTTCTGTCTGCTGCCGTCATTAGCTGCTGTCTGGGGTTCAAAATAGATGGCGGGACATCAGAGATTGTATCTCAACCTCTGTGTCATAATATTTGACCAGAGCAACCTTCCACTCGGCTTTAATCTATAGGGTACGGCCGTCGACAAGAAGTCACTTCTCAGCTTTTCAAAGAATTTTGACGTACAAGAGAGCCTTTTACATGGCAGTTGAAAAGCTAGAGAGAGACGGCTCCTTCGACAAGGTGAGAAGCTTTGGGCCTTTGCACGTAATAGACAGGCTTCTTCTTTTCCCTTTTTTCCTTCCCCCGCTCCTGTCAGCTTTGATGAGACGCAATGCAGTGATGTACCGTTTGCCACGGCTACTGTTCTCTTGCCCTGTCAAGCCTGGGTGACTGCCGCTTGCCAAAGTGCCACCCCAGATTGTTTATCCGTCCTTCTCCTTCCACATTCACATACACACATGCTCTCTCATCACCTTCTTTCTGACCTCTAGATGTACGTGCAATACACCGGAGACCTGAAGTTCAATCTCTTATGTAATGCAGTCATACATACATGGATGTTTCTTCAGCTATGGACACTCTAAAGTCCTGTGGCCTTTTTGAGAATCCTCTTACCTCCTGAGACCCTGCATCCTCATATGTGACCCTTGACCACAAAACCAATCTTAAGTGGCACGGGTATATTTGTAGCAATAGCCAAAAATACATTGTATGGGTCAAAATGTTCCATGAAGATATATTTTGTAAATTTTCTACCGTAAATTTAGTCAAACTTAATTTTTGATTAGTAATAAGCATTGCTAAGAACTTCATTTTGACAACTTTAAAGGTTATTTTCTCAATATTTTGACTTTTTTTGCACCCTCAGATTCCAGTTTTTCAAAATATGGGTATCTCAGCCAAATATTGCCCTATCATAACAAACCATACATCAATGAAAAGCTTTCAGATGATGTGTAAATCTTAATTTAAAAAACAATTTGACCCTTATGGCTGGTTTTGCGGTTTAGAGTCACATATGAGGACATTATATTTTAGTAAATTTCTCTGGATGTCCTGTAGCATATTCAGAGCTTTTCAAAGATACTAAATGTTTAGATTTTTCACCATGACCACTTCCTCTCCTTAGTCCTCAAAAATGTCTGATATTAATTTAGTGACACAAATTTTTAAACTGTGTGTCATAAATAAGCATCTCAGAAAAATGTTATGGGGTTTCAAATCAAAATATGACTTTCTTTTACGAAACAGGACGTTGATTTCATACATGTCCTCACATGAGGACATAGGGACAGCATGCAATAAAAGCATGTTTATTGTGCATATTACAAATGAATTGGGAAAGAAATTATATTTCAATATTCCTATGAAACATTATATTTTATTATGAAAATCTTGTCAATTATTACTCCCATTATTACACTTCTTTTTTCATTACACATTGCCCCAAAAACACATTAATATGCAAATTAGATTTAGTTTATATATACATTGTATATAATGAGAAAACCCATTTATGGCCATTTTACACACGTTGCATAAAGAAAAGTGATACATAAAATAATTCTGTTATAACATATTTGAGACTCTTCTTAATACAAAGTTCGGTTAAAAAAATCCAGAAAAACTAAAAATGTATTGATTTTTTTTAAATTGATGTCTTTTTATTAAAAATTAAAAAAAAAAAACATTGAGTCCCGATGTCCTCTACCAAGGACATAGCATAACGTATTAATTAAATATCTTTAAAAAAAAAAAAAACATTTTTTAAAACATTTTTTAATGCTCTAAACCAGGGGTTTTCAAACCTGTCCTGGAGCCTCCCCTGCCCTGCACATTTTGTATGTCTCCCTTATTAGGCACACCCAATTCAGGTCTTGCAGTCTCTACTAATGAGCTGATGATTTGAATCAGGTGTATTAGATGAGAGAGACAAGCAAAATGTGCAGGGCAGGGGAGGCTCCAGGACAGGTTTGAAAACCCCTGCTCTAAACAATGTTATGACATGAAAAAAAAAAATTGTCCTGGGTCTCAGGAGGCTAAAACTCATTTTACAAACTAGCCTACACAACTCTGTCTACCCAACTCACTGTATAGTCTCTGCTTTGTATCTTCATCCAGAGACGGTAAGAAGAAAGTTATGGAAGTGTAGACAACCTCAGTTTTAGCGACATTGCTATGTTTATCACAGCGCCGAATATTATTCAATATGTCCATGTTTTGCATTTGATGTAAGTGGATTAGAAAAGTGGCTTTCACTTGTGCTGTGATTTGGGGTGCGTGAAGAATGGCAATAAAAATAATCACATTTCTAAGCGAAAAATCAGAGTGATGAAAATTGCATGTAAACAGGTGAAGAGTTTTGTGTTTAAATCCTAAAAAATTGTATTATTGGTGCCCATGTAAATCTAGTCACTGTGTGTGGTGTATTAGTCTAATCATAAGAGATTTAAAATATTACAAAAAATGTATAAAACAATAAAATCTGTACATAAGACATTTTATCAAAAAGAAAACATTAAAAAAAAATATGCCAAGAATACATAAATGTATCATTTACTGACAAACCATTAAAAAATTTTTGTTGATCCATTGCACAAAATAATTCTGGAGAATAATTTATTTCTGTACACTCTGTGAATTAAAAAAAAACAGTGGGCCAATATTTATCAGCGATTATGTAAACTGTCAGCAGAAACGGCTTTATCACATTCCTCTCAGTGGGGAAAGCATTTCAGAAGTCATTACCGCAAGGATTGTGTCGAGATGCCGAATAAAGCAGATGGCGATGCTGCTAACTTAGCGGAAAGCCTTTGTTTTTAAAGGTTCGAATCAAGCTGAAAATCCCCTACTCTAAATGCACAGAGCCCCAGCCCAGTGTTGCTATCTCAGCAGCACCTCGTTCGCTGCTAATAGTGAGGATAAACACATCGCCCATAGGGAGTAATGGTGATTTTCTTGTGAGCCAGGAATCATATTGAATGAAAACTTTTAATGGAATACATTAAGAAAGTGTTAACGCTTCTGGCTATCAGCACAAAGCAAAATGGAAAAGACTGATTGAGCGGCGGTTCAAAAGAGGAAAAGAATTGGATACTTGTCAGGTTCTCGGGCTTGGCGGATCCTTTTCTGCGTGAAAATGAACACAATTGTGTTTATAATGATACGGCAGAAAAAGGACACACTCAGGCAGGGACGTGAATTGATTGCGTCTGTGATTTTCCATCTGATGAGGAGAGGGGGGGAAAAAGAGCGACTGCAGATAATCTTCTGTTCATATTCTTCAAGCAGTAAATAATTACCGCGCGATTAAAAATGGCTTCTGAGAAACAGCGCCAACCCCCCTCGCACCAGCCCCCTGCGGTTTAGGCCTCTCCCTGTGTAGCAGAAAAGCAAGCAGCACATGCTATCGCTCCCAGCCTGCTTCGTCGCCTGCCATTTTGCTTCATTATTTTCCCCTTCTTGCCCAATCCGCAGATGCCATTGTTGGTATTTAATGGCTTGGCACAGGCGGCGGTGCTGCTATCAGTTCGCTCTGTGTTTAACACTTATGTAGCTTACATCAAAGCTGCTTTGTGCGACTGCTTGTTCAGGTACACAACCCACTCGCACGCCGAGCAGCCAACCATCTGTCACGCCGCTGACCCGAACGCCGTGTCCGCTGTCTGCTGCCAAGCTTAGCACGTGCTAACCTTAGCGTCAAGCTGAGCCGACATCGATACGGAGCCGTATATGACTTCTGTCTCTATACTGACCGGAGAGCAGTCCGCTCCTCCCGCCAGCAAATTAGGAACGGCATGTGATTCAAAGTCAGAAAGACATCTTACCGCTCCTTCACAGATGTGCTGGAACTCACACCATCATACTGATGAAAAACTGCAGGGAAAAGCAGATGTAGTGGCATGAAAAATTCATTGTGCTTGATGTTTGCAAAAGCACGTTGAGGTTTGAAACACCTCGGTAAGTGTTAGACTGCTGCGAACGTGTGAAAAACCTCCATGTCAAACATGCGCCGTGTTTATCTGATGGTGTAGAAATAAATCATGAACGGTTTTCCATGTTTTGTCATTTCCTGCTAAAAACAGCATAAGGTCGAATTAAAACAACCCGACGCATGCAACGCGGCATCTAAATGGCAAAATTGAGCAGGGTATCGGGGGGGAAGTCTGATAGAATAGCAGGAATTAACTAGCGGAGTGATTGCAGGGAACACGCACTTCCTCACATAATTCAGTATCATGATGTGTTCCGCATTCAGCCTGGAGTAAACAAAGTAAATGATAGGTTGTTATTCAGGGTAAAACATTCAGACCTCATTTACATTGTTTGACAATGAACTTTCTGTCACCAACCCAAAGCCCCTGACAAACATGAGCACAGGAATAAACCAATCACCTTCTGTTTCAAAGAAGGCTATTTACCCTTTATTGGGGTATAAAAATGTGCATTGGGAAAACTGACTTTATTTTCTCTCTTTTATCTTTTTTTCTCTCCAATTGCTGCTGACATTCTTTAAGCAACCATGTACGTGCATTCGAGCCATGGCCTTGTGGTTAGCTCTTGTGCGCCAACACTAGGTTGGGCAAAACTCAGAATTGAAGATTTGGCTCCCTTTTAGTTGCTGAGTATAAATTTGAATTGGAATGACAGAAATAGGAAGTTGCTGAATTGCAAATTCAACATTTAACATTCAGGGTAAATTAAGTGGTCTTCCAAGCTGGTCCTCAAAAGTTTATTAAAGTGGTCATCAGATGCAAAACTCACTTTTACATGTTGTTTAAACATAATTGTGTGTTGGGCAGTGTGTGTACACAACCACCCTATATTGATAAAAATCCACCCAGTGCTTTTTTTATAAATCCATTTAAATCATAACCCCTTTTTCAAATCAAGCCGTACTCAGCTTCTTGTCTGTGTGACGTCACATGATTGACAAGGCCATCTTACCTTAAGGCCGGGACACACCAAGCCGACGATCGGCCGTCTGGCCTCGTCGGGTAGTTGGTGGGCGTCGGTGAAGCACGTCGGTTCGGTGTGTTCTGCACGTCGGCTCTCGTTGGCTCTCGTCGGCTTTCGTCGGGCTCGCGTCGGCCAAAGTTTGCCCGATTCGTCGGGCTTGTCGTGGCCTTCTGGGAAAGAGAGCGCTCTGATTGGCTGTTCAGACATTGAATCAGAGCGCGTGGAGGACTTGAACGTGAAGTGACGTAACAAGCAAAGGAAGAAGTCAAGAGGGAACCGGCTCGCTGTCATCATTTCGCAGATTGTCAGACATCTTCACAAAACCGAATCTCTCTGTGGTGAGCGACGAAGCAAATGCTTCGGAAACGCTGATTTGTTTGCACAGGCAACACTACTTCCGGGTTCTCTTCTTGGAATGAAAAGACAGACTATTGCCATCTGCAGGTACGCAACGGTATATCTCCTCACGCATGCGCAGAAAGCACCTTCTAGTTTGTAGTCGGGTGTCGGCAGTTTGGTGTGTTCGAGCTCAGTTTAATTGCCCAGACGCCCGCAGACGCAGCCGACTAGAGGCGACAAGACGGTCGGCTTTCATCAGCGCTAGTTGGTTGGCATCGGGTTGGTGTGTCCTGAGCTTTAGACCCACCCTGAGTGAGCTCCATTGTTTCGACGCCAGAGCAGGGAGGTAGACAAGAATGTCTCCTGGATGTAATAACGAACCAAGCAGTCGTCATTTACTCCCGACATCTGAGCTGCTAAAGATGCAGAGGATTAACATGCATCCAGTGATCTGCATAAATACGTCTATGTTTGCGCGAATCATTTGTGATCCAGCTTCACCTACAGGTTTTTTTATGAATCTTTGTAAATCACTTTTCCTAATAATGTGCTAGTTAGCCAGTTTCGCAGCTAAATGTGGCTAAAATTTACAGTCCGCTCATCATCCCACAATAGAGAGAGGCGGGGTGAGCAGGGCTCATTAGCATTTAAAGAAACATGCAACAAAACAGCTCGCTCCGAACATGGGTGAATTTGACAAGGTAAAAATAGTTGTTTTACACTACCATTGAGAAATTTTAACCAAAGTATGTTATAGGCTTTTCATCAAGACCCTAAAGAATCATATCAACGTGTAAAATAGGCATCCGATAACAAGTTTAAATATGATGAAATATAAAAAAAATACAAATTTGTGTCAGTGGCATCTTCAAATTGTGAAGGCTTTTTTTAAACAGGCTTTTCTTAATTAATCAAGATGTAAATTTCCATTCAACTTTTTTTTCTTTTACATTACTACCTTAATTCAAAATTAGAAACTGAATTGAAGTTTTAGGAAATGAATTGGAGAACCAAACATTTCACAAATTCCTCCCATTTCCTTCATCATTTCCTGTCCTATCTTTACCTATTAAAAAAGAGTTTGCTTAAACTGAATGAGTCAGCGTTTATCCATATGATCCAGAGTCAAGCTTAAACGGCAACAAATTCTTTGAAACCCAGCCAATATTTCCATTACTGCTTTTTCTAAGTTGTATTACAAACTTTATTGTTCATGTTTCCCTTAGCAATTTTACTAGCCTACAAAGTGCTGCTGAGGTTAGTCACAAACATTACCTTGCGGTTAGCTTGGCATTAGCCACTGGCTCCATGCAGCTCCAGCAGTTCCAAGAGAGCGTGGGATCTCAGCATTCCCTGGGGTGGCTGCCAGTGTTGTCATCTAATATGCGGGGTCTGACGTCGCTTCGTTGGGGTGTCCCAGATTTACAGGGGCTCCTTTCGTTTCCACATGCACACTCCTCCCAGACAGCCCACACACTGCAGGCTGCACGCCAACACGCCGCAGGCTCCGGCACAGCAGAGTTGGGGAACGGGGGCGGGAGATTCCTGTGTCTTCCAGCTGTCGCCAGCCTGGCACAGCAAAATACAGACGCACAGTTTCAGATGGATTTACAGTATAGGGTTTACAAGGGAGCGTTTCGATTGACATTACCGGTGTGTTGGCCCTCATGGAATCTGTGCCTCGGAACTCTACAGAAAGTTCTTTGCTTCTACAACAGAACAAACAAAGAATTCATTAACATAAGCCCATTTATCTTAAAGGGAAGATTCACCTAAAAATGAATTCTGTCATTAAATACTCACCCTCATGTCACTCCAAACCCGTAAGACCCTCATCCTCAGAACACAAATTAAAATATTTTGGATGAAATCCGAGAGATTCCTGACCCTGCATAGACAGCAACACAACTACCACGTTCAAGTGCCATCAGTGGTTTAACTATAAAGTTTTGAAGCTACGAGAATGCTTTTTGTGTGCGAAGAAAACTAAAATAACTGTTATTGAACACTTTCTTCTCTTCCATGTCCTTGCTATACTGAAAAAATAACTTGTAGGATTTACAAAAAATATTCGTAACAATTTTAAGTAAATTTTACTGCTACTGCTACTGCTCTGTACAATCTTTTTACTGTTGAACTTAACATTAACAAAGAAATTAAGTAAATATTACATAATTGTATATCATTTCACTTATAGAATTAGGTAAAATCTACTTACCCAAGTTAAGCAATTTTAACAATGAAAATAAGTAACTTGAGCTTGGCCAGTAAAAGTTTGACTGACTTAGTCAAAGCTTACTTGGCAATATTTTTACTTAATAGTAAATTGGCACTTTACACAGAGACTTCAATACTTGGTACACAATACACAATAACATTCTGTGGTTCATTTTTGAGCATGAATGTGTAATTTTGAGTAGAAAATGAACTTAAGATGTAACAAAATCACAAGTGGAAAGTGCATGATGGAAATACTAATATCAGAAAAGTTGAGTAGGTTTTACTTAATTTTATAATGTTTATATTTACACTTTAACTTCTACAGGCTTGAAATAAGTACCAATATAGAATTAACTTTTTTTTAATTATTGCCTACTGTAAACTAACTTTTTTATGTAGAAATTTGATTTGTTTTTCTGTAGTAGTTACTAAACCACAGAATAATTTTTTTCAGTGTACATTTCTGGGCCTTGAACATGATAGTTGCATTGCTGTCTATGCAGGGTCTGAAAGGATTTCATCAAAAATATCTTTGCTTGAAGGTCTTAGAGGTTTGGAACAACATAAGGGTGAGTAATTAATAACATCATTTTCATTTTTGGGTGAACTACCCCTTAAAATATATTGTATATTTTACCTTGTAACTGTAAATCTCACAAGTACAACTTTCTTAATTGCAACTTGATTTCTCATCATTACGATTTGATATTTTGGAATCGCATCTTTGTATCTCATAACTGTGACTTTATTTCTTATAAAGCCATTGTGACTTTACATGTCAAAATTACTCTACCAGTAAGATTCAGTAAGGTCAATACGATTTATACCATTCTATTCAGCAAGGATGCATTAACTTGATCAAAAGTGACAAAAACATTGTTACAAAAAATCTATTTAAATCTATTTGTTCTTATGAAATTTCTATTTATCAAAGTATTAAGCAGCACAAGCATTTTTAACATCAAATGATTTCTAAATGATCATGTGACACTGAAGACTGATGTAAAGGCTGCTGAAAATTCGTCTTTGCCATCACAGGAATAAATTACATTTTAAAACAGACAAGTTAAGTTGTAATGATAGTTCACAATATCACAGTTTACTGTACTATCAAATAAAGGCAGTCTTTTTGATTAAATCTTACCAACCCTAAGCTTTCAAACAGTAGAGTGTACCTCAAATTTATATTTCAGAATGAGATTTAGTGTCCTATAATGGAAGTTTATATCTTATTTTAAACATCTGTCAGTTACCTTTTTTATTGTTTACTCTGATGCGGCTTCCATGTCATTTTCCATATTTGTCAGTAGAAGTAAAAAGTACAATATTTACTTTCCCTTGTAAAACACGGCACACAGCAGGTAGGGACACAAGGAAACAGCCTTAAGTTTGTGCAAGGTGAGGTAAGCTAATGGTTTTACACAACCTCTTAGCGAAATATGAATCTCTAATGCAAATCCAATCAGAATGATGCTTTTGTCTGGGAGAGAGCACTTAGACATCCCTTAAGTGTTTTATGTACAAATGGGTCGAATTAAGGCTATTAGATGCAACGATAAACAGCATTAAGAATAGAGATTATCTCATTGCACCTTACATTATCTAATTACACTTCAGTCAGCTTTTGTCTCTTTGGATGGAAGATCACTAAGCTAATTAAAAAGAAGCCGTAAAGTCGCTCGTACTTGCCATCTTTTGGCATTACGCAAGACCGTGATGACCTCAGAGTGATGCAACCGTGTATTTATACACTATATAAAGAGGAGCTCTTTGAGATGTCTTTTACGGCACGTCCCTGTCCCGAGATGCTGTTGCAACAAGGGCAAAATGTCAAGCAAGCCACAGCAGTGATACATTTGTTTTGACAAATTGAAACGGATTTTCGTCCTTCCTTTCTTTTTGCCTTCCACATCCTAAATGTGACTAAATTTAAGTCTGACCAAACAGATTTTCCTGTTTGTAGCCAGAGAGCATTGTGATATCAAGGTGGGTTAACGTCACATGCTCATTGAACTGTCATCTTGTGTCTGCGCTGCTGTTCTCTCCCAAGCGAATGCTAGTTTCAGCTTTCCCACCTGATTCAAGCTTAAGGGAACTGCAACTGTCGGCACAACATGGCTGCCGGAGGGTTTGGATGGAGAGGGGGGAGAGGGGGGGGTTGCTGGAGGCAGTGCTGTGTTTGCTACAATGTTCATCTCATTTTCAATCAATGGAAGCACTGGGCCTTTAAATTATGTATCAACAATTGATGTAGAGAGAGGGGGAAATTAGCGAGAATCCAGCGTGAAGACATTTAGCTCACTGCCAAGCAGCAGAACAGCTAAAAATCAGTCAAATATATCTTTCATGTGCAAAGCTTTGATGATAAATGATGTTGAGCACAGAGGAATACGTGTGTGTGTGTGTGTGTGTGTGTGTGTGTGTGTGTGTGTGCCTGGTATTCATCATGTTGTGGGGACCAAATGTTTTTTTGATGAAGTAAAAGTGTGCACAATCTCCTGTGAGGGCTAGGTTTAGGTGTAGGGTAGGTGTAGGGCGATAGAAAGTACGGTTTGTACAGTATAAAAACCATTACGCCTATGGAATGTCCCCATAAAACATGTAAACCCAACGTGTGTGTGTGTGTGTGTGTGTGTGTGTGTGTGTGTGTGTGTGTGTGTGTGTGTGTGTGTGTACTGGTATTCATCACGTTGTGGGGACCAAATGTCCCCACAAGGATAGGAATACCAGTAAATTTTGACCTTGTGGGGACATTTCTGAGGTCCCCATGAGGAAACAGGCTTATAAATCATACACAATGAGTTTTTTTGAGGAAGTAAAAGTGTGCACAATCTCCTGTGAGGGCTAGGTTTAGGTGTAGGGTTGGTGTAGGGCGATAGAAAGTACGGTTTGTACAGTATAAAAACCATTACGCCTATGGAATGTCCCCATAAAACATGTAAACCTGTGTGTGTGTGTGTGTGTGTGTGTGTGTGTGTGTGTGTGTGTGTGTGTGTGTGTGTGTGTGTGTGTGTGAGTAAATGATATGTAGCATAAAGTAAAGCGTATATATGAAAGCGTGTGTGTGTGTGAGAAAGGGAGGAAGGACACCCACCGGACACACACTCATTTTATCATCTCACACACTCTGACTCCTGCTGCTGAGGTAAGAGGCGTAATGGTTCAAATACGACTCCTCCAAATGGAGCCTCTCACTCCAAACAGCCTCAATTTAACAGAGAGAGAAACATCTCATTCCTCCCATTTAACTCAGCGTGTTCCTCAAGAGCTAAAAGAGACCCAGACAGGGGGCAGCTCACGCATGCCCTTCCTCATCTTCCTCATCCTCGCCATCACCGAGACGGTGATTACGAGAGAAAAGAGGACAACGGTTTTGGGACCTTGTGACTCCAGTGTAGTGATGCTACAGCTAATGATACTTTTTTTTTTTCATGCACACACACTTGCGCTACATCTTTTGGGAACAAAAAATACAGCTGTGCATATTATGAATCATATTTTCTGGATCAAAACACACACCCCAAGTTATAAAGTCATACAGCAGGAGGTCTGTAATACCTGTTATCCGTTAGTGTTCCCATTTATCTTAATGGCAGACGCTTGTCTGGCGATGGACCCCCTGGAAGTATGTGATTTGTAATCGGCTAGCTTTGCTCTTCATGGGACACTTTTTTGAGCCAAGCACTTGAGCTGTAAATTTCATATGAATGATCGCTCTGAGTCTGCAGGAAATGACAATGCTGACTGGTTGTCCATAAGAACACACCCCACGCAACTATCCCGAACTGTGAAGTAAGGAGAACACACAGACAAAAACATTACAATGATAGATAATTTCATACTTTTAAAAGCTTTTTAAAAAATGGACACCTTCTTCTAGGTTTTTTGAAAAGAAAGTGACCGAGTCTGAATTTTTTTTCATATTCGTCATCCTTTCTTATCAAAATGCTTGCTACGGATGCGAAAACGCAAAAAAATCAGACCTGATGCAAACGCTTTTTTTATGATGGATGAAAGTTTCGGAGGCATTGTGTAAACTCGACTGACACAACGTGAGATCGTATTTATTTTTTTAACATGCAAAAATTTCATATCCAAATACAAAAACTTCATATCCAAAGAATTCCGAAAAACACACTACCAGTCAAAAGTTTTTGAACAGTAAGATTTTTAATGTTTTTTTTAAGAAGTCTCCTCTGCTTACTAATCCTGCATTTATTTGATCCAAACCTCAGTAAAAACAGTACAATTTTAAAATATTTGTACCATTTAAAGTAACTGTTTTCAATTTTAATATACTTTAAAATGTAATTTTTCCTGTGATTTCAAAGCTGAATTTTTAGCATCGTTGCTCCAGTCACACAATCCTTCAGGAATTATTCTATTATGATTTGCTGCTCAAAAAACAGTTATGTTGAAAACAGCTGAATAGATTTTTTCAGGTTTTATCAGAAGAACAGCATTTATCTAAAATTGAATCTTTTGTAACATTATAAATGTCTTTATCATCAGTTTTAATCAATCCTTGCTACATACAAGTATTCATTTCTATCATTTCTTTCCAAAAAAACAATATATATATAGTACAGACCAAAAGTTTGGACACACCTTCTCATTCAAATGAATGAGAAGGTGTGTCCAAACGTTTGGTCTGTACTGTATATTTTTCTGTTTATTACAGTTTTTACTCTACATTTGTGCAGATTTCAGTGGGTTAGTGATATTTTTTAAATATATATAAATTAATAAATCAATATTTTTTTAAATGGGTTTTTATACAAAAACTGCTTTTTATGTAAAATTCACTTTATAAAAGACCCGCATTTCTAACTTTAATTCATGGGGATAACATGGATAATTTCACATGGTTTAGTGTAAGATTTTTGCCCATCTTTTGGAAAATCCAGTTTTAAAAGTAAAAAAAAAAAAAACTACAAATAACTTTTACCAGTAGGTGGCTGCAGAGCTCCACTATTTGCTATTTGCTATTTGACCACCTGAAAGATATTTTTTCACAATTTTTTTCAGTTGAATTCATATCTACAGTACAGACCAAAAGTTTGGACACACCTGAATGAGAAGGTGTGTCCAAACTTTTGGTCTGTACTGTATATATATATATATATGATCTTTGGATCTTTCTCTTCATCAAAGAATCCAAAAAAAGTACTCAACTGTTTTAAATATTGATAATAATAATAAAAAATGTTTCTTGAATGGCAAATCAGCATATAAGAATGATTTCTGAAGGATCATGTGACACTGATGAGAGGAGTAATGGTACTGAAAATTTTCACAGGAATAAATTACATTTTAAAATATATTCAAAAAGAACGCAGTTATTTTAAATAGATTTTGGATCAAATAAATGCAGGTTTGGTGAGCACAAGAGAAACATAAAAAATCTTACTGTTCAAAAACTTTTGACTGGTAGTGTAAATAAATAAATACAGCCTTGGTGAACATAAGGGATTTAAAAAAAAATCATAAAAATAGAGAAATGTCAAAAGAGAAGGCTGTTTTTTGCATCCAGACGTTGTAGTTACAACACTTACAAGCAGAGGCTCACTAGGCCATGCTAACCAGCCAAACCTATACTCTTTGATTTACCCACACACTCACAAAACACACACAACCACACAGTCTCGATCAAGCTCTCGCACATCACTATTACGCTCCAGCTTCAGCCGTGTCCCATCGCAATGAAAAACCCATCAGGAGCCTACACACTAATAGTCATAAGCTGTTTATTTGTGAAAAATATCCTTTTAATTGGTGTTAAGCATTGTCTTTGAAAAAGCCTATCCAATGTTTCCAAATTTGACTGCACGTCTATCCTGCTGGGGAACAGAAAGTGCTGGAAAAATGGAGATCCACACTCATTAAAAGCTCATTAAAAGCGCAATGCATCATTTCAGTTTCAATTTTAATTGACAATTAAAATATATAAGTTAACGTAACCATTATACTAATTAAACAGCATAGAGGTAATTCTCTTTTCGCTCTGCCATTTGATGTTTATTGCATATTTCTAATGGACTCCGCCAAAATCCTCAATCATTTCTGTTGCAAATTCACATTTTATTCGGTTTATGTATATCGATCATCTTACTTTCCACCAGAGAAAAGAGAATATTCTTTCTGGTTTCACGTAAACAACATATTCGCCTCTAAAAGCTAATGACAGAACAGCACAAAATATAATCACACTTCTGTAGATCAAACATGACATGAAATATTCACACAATAGGTATGATGCAGGATAGCAGAGCGCTGGCTTTGCCATGAAACATTCTCTGTGATTCTCACTTCCCTCAATAATAAATTCATGAGGCAGCCCTGACTGTAACCCTCTCCGGTACCTACGCTGCTGTCCATTGTAGGTAACCCTGGCTGTGCTGAAGAGATTGTGTTTGTATGCGCTTTGTATTCATGTGCTGTCTCTGCGTGGGTATATGATCTGGTTGTGTGAACGAATTTTATATTCTGTGTGTAGGTGTGTATATGCCACATATGTATTTCCGAATATACAGTACAGAATACATATATACTCATGTATAGGTATCATATGTGTGATATTGATTTTTTTTTAGGGAAGTACAAGAACACACGGGTTGTCAGAGCGACCTGTCGGCTGAAGGCCAGTATAATTGGGTCCACCAGACGCTTCTTAGGGGCCGTAAACAGGACGCATCCTTGTGTTCAAAAACAGCTTCAAAAAATACAAAATGGAACAGAATGCAAGGGGTCTCAAGACACGTTTTTGAGCTGAACTATTTTTAACTTGACACACCGTCTTGAAAACACAATGATCATGGCACACAGTGCTGAAAAGCAGAGCAAAAGCCTCAAAACAATAGCCATGGATGCCCAGTCTTTCCATAGACTGACATTTAAACAATAGCACAGACTAAATGCAGCAACATACAGCCCTTCATTAGGACATAAAGGGATAGTTCACTTAAAAACAAAAATTCTGTCATTAATTACCCTTTTGTCGTTCCAAACCTGTTCATCTTTGGAACACAAACAGATATTTTTCATGAAATCCAAAAGCTTTCTGACCCTGCAAAGACAGCAACAAAACTACCATGTTCAAGGCCCAGAAAGGTAGTAAGGACATTGTTAATATAGTTTAAAATAATACAGCCAGTTCTGTAAACTACAGAAGAAATCTTCTAAAATGGTACTATTACTCTAGATTCATCAATCAACACAACCAAAAACTGCTCTGAAGATATACTAAAGTAAAATTTCAGTGTCTAAAACTGTTGAAACAATGTGTAAAATCATTATGAAAGTATGAATTATGAACACTTCGGTTACAAACCCATGAGTATAGAAGCACCCTGAATAAAACATGTCTAAATCAAAACATTTCAAATAAAAATTCACATGAAAGAATAAACAAAGGTTCTTTTACAGTTATGCTCTCTAATAGAAAAATCTGTCTCTATTTAAAGATTTAGAAAAAGCTCACCCTGCAGAGTTGGATTTTTATAATTCAACCCATTTAAAGCATCACTACTAAAAATATTAAAAACTAGCTAACTTTACTTATCGATTAGTCTATTATTGAACCACTCTGCATGTCCATAAGCAGGTGCAGCAGTAAGTTGTTTATATAGAGGTGCGTGCATGTCTGTAATATTGCATATTTTCTTTGAGGTTGTGCCTCTGCTGTTTGTTACAGAGCACAGATGAGATATGAGATATTTAATAGAGATCAGTTTAAGGTTCTGTAAATGTGTCTGTTCGCAGGGAAATTAAATTAGCTAAATAATTGCCTTGCCAAAAAAAGGCCCTTAGAGATTGTCAAAACAACTCGCAGCCTCCTTTCTTTAAAGGAGGATGATTTTATTATTTGTATTGTCATGGACTACAAAGACTAATAATGAAATTATGCACTTAAATTAATAATTAATGAACTCACTAATGGGTTCGTCTTTTAATTTTCTTAAAATATTAAGAATATGACTCAGTTCCACAACAATCGGCGTAACCCGAGTGTACGTAGGTGTGTGTGCGCTGGTGCTTTTTTCTTTAGCAAACAGCCTGGTTCTGGTCCCCCACTGCGATCTCCACTGTCGCACCGCTGTGTGATGGAGAAGGGGTGTGTGGGTGTGTTATACTGGTGGGATAAATCCCTTTGACTGAAGCAGTGGCCTTGGTCGGCCTCACCTTATCCTCAGGCAAGAACTCCAAAGGAGGCAAGAACAACTGCTAGCGACGTTATGGAAATGCCATCAGGCAAAGGGGAATTACAAACCAGATTGTTTTATGAACCCATTATTGTACGCTCAAACACACAATAATGCAAACACACGCATCCACCCACACACACATATGCACACAATGAAAATGGCATTATGGGGCATGCCAACATGGGGCCAAATGCTCTGGGCCACAAAGGGAGGAGAGCGAGAACCAGGCTGAGATGGTGGAGACAGAGGAAAAGACAAATGGAGAGGTTAGGCAGAGAGAGTTCTCAGTGTCTTTCTTTTCTCAGTGTGTTCTCTGGATGTATCATTATCCAGAGCTGAAGTTCTGCATGACAGCGCTTTGGAAACACACTTCATTTACACTAACCTTTCCATTTCTATTTTCCCACACACAATTTTCTCACTTTAGGAGATTGGCGCAGCACATGTCCAGAATATTCACAACATATAAATACACTACAGTCCAAAAGTTTAGGGTTAGTAAGGTTTTTCTGCTATTTTTTAAAAATAAGTCTCTTATGCTCACCAAGGCTGCATTTATTTAATCAAAAACACAATAAAACAGTAATATTGTGAATATTATTACAATTAAAAAACCTAATTTATTCGTGTGATAGCAAATATTAATTTTAGAAGCCATTTCTCTTTTTGAATTTGAAGATCAGGGTAAATTTAACTTATTTTGTCTTCTGGGAAACTATCTTCTGTAGCCTCTGAAGGGCAGTACTAAATAAGAAAAATATGATATTTAGGCAAAATAAGAAAAATGTACACCTCTCCATTCTGTTCAAAAGTTTTCACCCCCCTGGCTCTCAATGCATCGTTTTTTCCTTCTGGGGCATTATTAGTGAGCATTTGAACCTTCTGTAAAAGTTGCATATGAGTCCCTCAGTTGTCCCCAGTGTGAAAAGATGGATCTCAAAATAATGCAGTCATTGTTGGAAAAGGTTCAAATGCACAAAAATGCTGAAAATCCAAATAATTTGTGGGACCTGAAGGATTTTTCTGAAGAACAGCAGGCAGTTTAACTGTTCAGGACAAACAAGGCACTCATGAACAACTATCACTAAACAAAAAACACAGCTGTGGATCATTCAGGTAACAACATAGTATTAAGAATCAAGGGGAAGTAAACTTTTGAATGGGGTCATTATTATAAACTCAACTATTATTTTCTCTTGGACTATATGTGAACATCTCTTATGTGAAATATCTTATTCAGGTCCTTCTTATTTTGGCAAAATAATTAACATTTTGCAGATTCTAAAAGGAGGATGTAAACTTTTGACCGCAACTGTATAGTACATTGTGCGTGTATGATATAGTATATATACATACCAAATTATTAGGGCCATAGACACGATGTAGACATTTTACAGCTCCTGTACACTTACTGTTTAGGAAACATGTCAACAATTGTCTCATTAGTTTCTTTTAGGTAATAGGTTAAAAGAAACATCTGATAATGTTGTGACAGCTGTTAATAAATTAACAGCAAAAATGTTTTTTTCTGAACACTATCCTCTGCCCCAAACTTACACATTTAGTGGACCCAACTTCGCTGTATCGGGCTTGTCAGGATGCTCTAAGCTATGAAAGAGCAGCATCTGAGTACTAACACACTGTCTAGGTTCACAGTATTTATATTTAAAGAACTTTGAAACATCAGCGTCAGGCTTTGAACAGTGCCATATCTACTCTTCTCAGTTTTCTGGTTCAGACCAGGGTCTTAATGAATGACAGAGGGATTGGTAATCCTCCGTAATCCAGAGAGAAAGAGACGGAGGCATGCCGTTTGAAGCGAAGGCAGCGAGAAGTTCTCCGCTCACCCCCCGCGGTATCTGGCGTGCTTTAGCTTGTGTTTGTTTGGCGCAGGGCGTAGCACTCTTTCACATTTGTGATTCACTTTGTGTGTACACTGTGGACTTAGCGCTGTCTGTTTCCATTAATGAGGATAAGTGCAGCGCTGTTCTCAAGTTCCACTGCATTTGTGTGGCGAGATCTTTAAAGAACGAAAAGGAAAAGAGGGGGGGAAAGCAGTACCACACAGGCCTTTAGCTGCAGGGTTTCTGTTTAAGTCAAATAGCAGATGATGGCTTTTTAAATCAAAATAATTCCACCAAAGATTCTGTCAGAGGTTTCCAGCGGAAGCTTTCGCTTAATGAATCTAAATCTAAACATGAACTCAAACTAGTCACTGCTAGTCAAGCTAATGCTACATGTATCGTTAAGTGGTAATGTTGTCTATCTCATAATATATGCAGGGGTTTTGTGATGAATGGGTTTAAGTGGTTTTAAAAAAGTTTTTAAGAGCTGGTAAAGACAAGCAATACGCTTTCAAAGGAGGGTTAGTTAAAAGAAATGCTGTCACAGTTTTATGTCTTTCTACACGTTGAATGTTTAAGGCTGAATATATGTCTTCCTTTTCTTTCTTGTAACTACAGGGCAGAGTCTTGGCTATGGTTTCGTCAACTACATTGACCCAAAAGATGCAGAGAAAGCCATCAACACGTTAAATGGACTCAGACTTCAGACCAAAACTATTAAGGTAAGTGACCACACTAGCAGAAACTTGAATAAGCTTAATAAAACTCCTTGCCATCACAGAAATAAATCCCATTTTAAATTATATTAAAATAGACTTAAATTTAAAATTGTGAAAATGAGTTTTACTGTATTCTTGATACAAAAATGTATTGACCTCAAATGTATTGGATTGTGTGTGTACATATATAGTTTTGCCAGTCACAGAAATAAATCACATAATTTCAACATCTAAAATTGTGATAATATTTGATAGTATTACAGTTTTGCTGTATTTCTGATCAAATAGATTTTTTTTATTTAAAAAACAAACCAAATTTTATTGACCCCATACTTTTGAACAATACGTATTGACCCCAAATGTATTGATTGTGTATGTAAATATATAGTTTTACCAATCACATAAACAAATCACTATATTTTAACATTTAAAATTTTGTCTAAAAATTATTTTTCATAATATTTAATATTAAATATTTTATAGTATTACAGTTTTGCTGTATTTCTGATATTTGTGATCAAATACATTTTTGATTCAAAAAACAAATAAAATTTACTGATCCCATACTTTTGAACAATCATTTTGTACATACACACACTATAGTATAATAATAATAATACTATAATACACTAATACACACTATAATAATAATATTAATAATTATTATTATTTATTTAATCATATTTAATGATTAATTATTTAATTTAGGTGTATACAAATTGCTAATGTACTTTAATTAAAAAAATACTAATGTATTTTAATTAAATTAATGTAATGATATGCCAATTATAAATCCCATTTTAAATTCTATTAAAATAGACTTAAATATTCCACAATATTACAGTTTTACTGTATTTCTGTTTTTTTTAAGTACTGACTCCAAATGTATTGATTGTGTGTACATATATAGTTTTGCGAATCACAAAAATAAATGACTGAATTTTAACATTTAAAATGTTACATCTAAAATTGTGATAATATTTTATAGTATTAGTTTTGCTGTATTTATGATATTTGTTCCAATAAATATTTTATTAAAAAAACAAACTAAACTTATATATATATATATATATATATATATATATATATATATATATAGTAATAAACCATAATACACACTATAATAATAATCATTTTAATTCAAATTTTTTTTTCATTTTTCATTTTTTAATATTATATGAAAAAAATTTAAAACAATGTTTTAGTTGTGTATGACCTGCTAATGTACAGCATAGCATTTTAAGTGAATTAATTTAATTATATGCTAATTGTAAATCCCATTTTAAATTATATTAAAATTAAATTTAAAATTGTGAAAATATTTTAAAAAAATATCGTTTTAATTCTGAATTAAATTTAAAATTGTAATATTTTATAGTATTACACTTTTGCTGTATTGCTGGTATTAGTGATCAAATACATTTTTGATTCAAAAAACTACTTTTACTTCCCCCCTGTACATATACACACATAAAAGTATAATAATAGTACTATAATATGCTGTGAAACACTATAATAATATTTAATTTTTTTTTTAATTCCAAAAGTTTTTTTGTACAAATTGCTAACATACAGCATAACATTTTAATTAAGTGAACTAATTAATTGATATGCCAAATTAATTAATTGAAAGGAATTAACAGATTTAACTTCTTTTTTTTTTATCACATTGTTTTTGTTTGATTACTTGCAGTAAATGAACGTAAAAACCAAGAACAGCTGTATTGTGGTGTATAATGTAGGCATACCTCAGTATTTACATTGAGATCAGCGTTGGGGTTCATGTTGTTAGGTTACTGCCTGACTTTTCAGCCAAAGCAACCCACATTACGCTAATTGCAGTAGCGGTCCCCCCCTGGAGCCAGTGCCTCTCGCTCAAGGGCATAGTGTTGAGAAGGTTCTCTCAGTACCTCTTCAGGTAACAGGTCACCCGCACCTGGAATTGAACCTCTTTAAACATAACAGATAACAGACGGTAACAGAGCAACATCTCATTTAGGTGGAAGCGTTCTCCCAGTCACCATTTCTCACGTCTGTGCCAGTCAATTCGCCGAATGTTTCCTGTCACCGTTTGTGCCAGTGGAGCTGCAGTGATTAGTACATGTGGCGTACACTGGCTCGTGCTGGGCTGAGGCGCGGCAGCACAAAGAGAGAGGAGGGCAAATCTGACTCATTAAGATGCAGAAGGAAACAGGAAAGCAACTGAAGGAAGAAAAGGGAAAAATAGTGTAATTGATATGTAAATGAATCTCCAAATGTCAAATCATGAAGTCGCACAAAAAGAGGGAAATAGCATGTATAATGAAATAATGTGGACATGCTAAATAGACGCTGAAAATGTGTCTGCTTTTCACTCTGGAATTTTTGATCTGTTCTGTTCTGTCATGTTCTGTTATATTTTATTCCATTCTGTTCTGTTCAGACACATTGGTATTTTGTAATATCATGTTTTAATTTTCTATTTCATTTTATTTGGATATGTTTTATTCTGATCTGCCATTTTCTGTTCTCTGTCATTCTGATGTTTTATTCAATTCTATTTACTTGTCTTAAAATGAGTTACATTTGATTTAGTTTGGTTCAGATGTGCCATTTTATGTTCTATTCTGTTTGGTTTTGTTATATTTTATTAATGTTCTGTTTTATTCTCTTTTGTCATTCAACCATCATTTAGTATTCTGATCTGTCATTTTCTATTCTACTCTATTTTATTCTATTCAGTTCTATTCTATTCAGTTTTATTTTGATCTGCATTTTCTGTTAATTGTCTTTCTGATGTTCTATTCATTTCTATTGTATTGTCTTCTAATCAGTTAAATTTTATTCAATTTTATTCTTTTGTCATTATACCATCATTCAGTATTCTACTCTGTCATTCTCTATTATATTCAGTTCTATTCATTGTCATATTAATGTTCTGTTATATTTAATCTCTATTGTCATTCTATTCTGTTCAGACACATTGGTATTTTGTCATATTTTGTTCTACCATGTTTCAATTTTTAATTAAATTTTATTTGGATATATTTTATTTTACTGATTTAATGTTTTATTATTCTGATTTGCCATTTTCTGTTCTTTGTCATTCTGATGTTCTATCAAATTCAATTTTATTGTCTTTAAATCAGTTATATTTTATTCAGTTGTCATTTTATGTTCTATTATGTTTGGTTTTGTTATATTTTAATAATGTTCTGTTATATTTTATATATTAATTATATTTTATTCTCTTTTGTCATTATACTATCATTCAGTATTCTGACTTTATTCCATCTTTATTGTCATTCTATTCTGTTCAGTATTCTGATCTGTCATTTTCTATTCTATTCTATTCTATTCAGTTTTTTATCATTGTTCTGTTTAATTCCATCTCTGATCTGTCATTTTTATTCTATTTATTATATTCTATTCTATATCAATGTTGTTTTATTCCATCTCTGTTGTCATTCTAATCTGTTCAGTATTCTGATCGATCATTTTCTATTCTATTCTATTCTATTCTATTCTATTATTTTATTCTATTCTATTCAGTTTTATTTAACAATGTTCTGTTTTATTCCATCTCTACTGTTATTCTATTCTATTCAGTATTCGGATCTGTCATTTTCTATTCTGTTCTATTCCATTTTATGTTTTATTAATTTTCTGTTTTATTCCATCTCTGTTGTCATTCTGTGGTGTTCAGTTTTCTGATCAGTCATTTTCTATTCTATTCAGTATTGTTTTTATCAATGCTCTGATTTATTCCATCTCTGATCTGTCATTTTTATTCTGTTCTATTGTATTACATGTTTTATCAATTCTATTCAGTTTTATGTTTTATTAATTTTCTGTATTATTCCATCTCTGTTGTCATTCTGTGCTGTTCAGTTTTCTGATCGGTCATTTTCTATTCTATTCTATTCTATTCAGTTTTGTTTTATCAATGTTCTGATTTATTCCATCTCTGATATGTCAGTTTTATTCTGTTCTATTATATTACATGTTTTATCAATTCTATTCCATTTCATGATTGTTGTTTTATTCCATCTCTATTGTCATTCTATTCTGTTCAGTATTCTGATTTGTCATATTCTATTCTATTCAGTTTTATCAATGTTCTCTTATTTTTTATTCTATTATATTCTAAGTTTTCCAATGTTCTGTTTTATTCCATCTCTGTCATTCTATTCTGCTCAGTATTCTGATCTGTCATTTTCTATTCTATTCTATTCTACTCTATTCATGTTTTGTCATTTTTCTTCTGTTGTCATGTTTGTATGTTTTTGTTCTGATATGTCATTTTAAATTCTATTCGGTTCTGTCATGTTTTATTAACATCAATTTTATCCTCTTAGCTCTTCTAATATTCTGTTCAATTCCATTTTATTCTGTTCTGAGTAATGTTCTATTCTGCTCTGGTCCAATTTCCTCCATTCTGTTCTATTCACCTCATTTCTGTTCTATTATTAAATTAAATCATGCAGTGAAATAGACAGATCCACCACAATCTGATGGCTTCCATTTTCCTCAACAGCGCTTTGTGGTAAATTTAGAAGCAGCAGCTGGTTTTAACAGTAAATTCTGACTGCCGCTCACGGCATAATCTGGCTGTGTGTGTTTTCATCTGGCCTATAATCCCAGACCTCTCACTTACATCCGCCCTAATCTAATCAGATTGGATTTCGCCAGCTTATGAAAACACGGCTCAGTCAGCGCGGCTCAGTACCTCTTAACATAACAGCAAAAGAATGTGTGTGTTTGTGTGTAGGAGCAAGAAAAAGAAAATAGAGAGAGAGAGAGAGAGAGAGAGAGGAGAAAGACTTGTCAGGGCTGTTTTTGAAAGAGCACAGCACAATGCTCACAAACATGGGCGTTTTCCAGAGTGGCAGCATGTGTATGTGTTGGCCGGCAGTGTTTCTAGTACTGGTTTCAGCATCAGCTAAGAATCCATCAGAGACAGAATGACTCACTCTGTGTGTATTTGCCGATCATCACAGCTTCCTGCCACGCGGCACTTCTCTCAGTGACAAAACACACTTCCAGGGAGGCAGCGGTACACACATACATAAACACACTGTTAAAACACTGCACTTACCGGCCAAACACACCTCAGGTTTTTGTTCCCGTCCTAGGGCTACGACCAAATGACTCCTGAGCTGGTTCTTTTTACTGTCACATCCCTTTTCAGAGCACAATCCTGAAAAAGACACAACACACAAAAATAAAATGTCAGCAGTTCATGGCCACTTTAAACTGTGAATCAGTCAAAACTCCCAAGTTATCAGTTTGGCATCATTCTAACAAACCATTTATTCAATCCATCACAGCAGTTACTGAATTAACATCTGACTCACTGAACTGCAAGTCATCAGAGCTGTCATTCATCTCTGCCTCAAAATAAACCAACATGTTATGTGAGCCACATTAGGAAATAAGAACTGTGAGACTTTCAGTATAATTATATTTGACGTTTCTCAACAATTTTATATTGACCATTTTATATTTCATACTACCATTTAATAAGACCATTAAGAATTTTTAATTAATGGAAACTTTTTAAATATGTGACCCTGGACCACAAAACAGAAATAGCAAAAAATACATAGTATGGGTCAAAATGATCGACCCTATTTTTCTTTTATGCCAAAAATCATTATGATATTAAGTAAAAATCATGTTCTGTGAAGATATTTCGTAAATGTCCTACTGTAAATATATCAAAACGTAATTTTTGATTAGTAATATGCATTGCTAAAAACTTAATTTTCTCAATATTTTTTTTTTGCACCATCAGATTCCAGATTTTCCAGATCTTAGCCAAATATTGTCCTATCCTAACATACATTAATGGAAAGCTTATTTATTCAGCTTTCAGATTTCTGTATGCATTTCTTTATTATTAATATATAAGACTGGTATTAAATGTAGTATCATGGTGTTATGTTTTGAAATCTAAAACACTCAAGTGAGCTTACAGCAGTTTGCCCCTAAGGCACAATTTAGTGTAACACAAATTTTCATGCTGTCTGTTGGAGAGTTGTCATAACCTGCAGGAATGTTGTTGCAGAGCATACTTCTTCAAACCATGTTCAATTTTCTCCTCTGGCAACATGTACACTCTTACAAATGCAGACTCATGAGTAATGAAGCAAGAATTGTCTTCCATGACTTAGCGTGCCTACCTACACAAACCAAACACATGCTACTGTGCACCGTGAGGTTCACACGCACATTTCATGCATGATTGATTTTTTGCTTGTGCACACACAAAGATAAATACTGACTGTCGACATGACCAAAAATGCTCACGTTTCACACACAGTATCTAATACATAAGTGCAAAGCGACAAGGAATTGTGACCCTGGACCACAAAACCAGCCATAAAGGTAAATTGTTTTGCATCTGAAAGCTGAATAAATAAGTTAGGATATGACAATACTTGGCCGAGATACAACTATTTGAAAATCTGGAATCTGAGGGTGAAATATATACATATATATATATATATATATATATATATATATATATTTATTCTTTACTTAATATCCCAATGATTTTTGGTATAAAAGAAAAATCAATAATTTTGACCCATACAATGTATTTTTGGCTATTGCTACAAATATACCCATGCTACTTAACACTGGTTTTGTGGTCCAGGGACAAAATTTATCTGTTCACTATTTAGGTAAAATTGCTGTGGGGTTTCAGATTAGGGAGCGTCAGGAGATGCCTGTAGCTCATGACTATTAATTCTCAAATACAGATGATTACACACTGATTTGAAATTGAGATACAACATCAACCCAGTTTTTCAAAACTGAAATATCAATTTAACATCAAAATACTAAACAGGACACTATCAATAGTGCATTGACTAGATGTTCCTTAACATAAATGTTGCTCTTCTGAATCTATCTATAATTAGTTTGTTCTTCTTGCTCAGTTCATGAGTCACATTTTATGCGATAACTTCATCCATAATACCGACAAGAATACACAAACTCAAATGCAAATTTGCTTTAGTAGGTTTGATGCATGAAGATTTAGCACTGCATGTTCTCTGATTTTTCCACCTACTTATTACTGTCAATGTTCATCTCCGGATAAGCTCATTTTGACTATCTGCTCCAGTAATTTACCAAGTCTGCGTATAGATCTGTCTCTTTTATTCTTTTTATACTTCTGTGAAACAGAGTCTATATCAATGTTTGACATCGGATATATGCTTTTAATGCAAGTTATACATATTTTTATATCAGCCGACTGTTTGGTTGAGTGGGCTAAAAGTCCTTGGGCCCTGAGCAATGCTACAGAAATAGAAACCAAGCAACCGTGTTTCTTGCGGTCGCAGCTGGTAAGGACAAAAACTCTGATTTCCATGGAAAAGCTTTGATTGCTTATCGCTTCATCACGCCATGCCTGGTCGGGACACGTTGTCACTCCAATCCGTGTCCTTTGTTAATCATCCAGATCTTTTTATCTCCATATTTCCCGTCTCTTCCGTCCGTCCATCTCAGTGTGGGTCAGAGAAGCCAACGTCTTTATCTCTTTCGTGTGATCTCTCTTTTACACCTCTCACGCTCTCGGCCCTCCCTGCTCGGTCTCCTTTCTCCTGCACTCCACGAAACCTCTTATTCAGACCAGCACCAGTCCTCTCAAAAGATGCTCTCCTGCTGTAATACGGCACGAAAGAGATGAAATCCTCTGTCTTATAACTTCTAATAAGTGTGTTCCAAGGTCATCCTTCTCATAAAGACTCCGTCGTAACCCCACCCCCCATCGAGCCAGGATGAAGACAGACCATCTAATAGCAACAGACAGCTGCGTCTAAGAGTGGATGAGCGGGAGAAAGGGGAAAAAAGAAGGAGAGGGTAATTATCCGAAGTGCAGTTCTTTGCTCTTTTCAGCCGAGCAAGAAAAACGGCATTTATGAGGGCCCTCCTGCTGAAATAAGCTGATGATGTATATGTTTACAAGAGGCTGTTTAGACGAGAAAAAGGAAGTGAGGAAAAAACGTCTGTGGCGGTTTACGACGAGTTTATATTCTTTTGCAAAACGTCAGTGTCAAGTTCAAGGACACGCCATTGCTCGAGCAAATCAGCTAATGCAGGAAGTCCATGAAAACAGATCAACTAAGCTGCGTCTCACCACCTGAAAAATAAAAAAAGAAGAGTGAGAGTGAGAGTTTCACTCCAGTCACAACTTCCACATGCTCATCATTTTGTTACACACACACTTTTCCATGACACTTCTCCGTTTCTCAGCAAAACTCCGGCTTTGGCTTCCTGTCGAGGTGTGATGGGAGAAATCCCACTGAGGGCGAGAAGAGCGTAGCCTTGTGCTGTGAGATACGTGTGTACACATACACACACATGCACACTGCTCACAGCAGACAGGGTGTTGATAGATCTGACATCTGGAGCTGCTTGACAGGGCAAGAAAAAAGCAAAAAGAAAAGAGGAGAAGAAAAGAAAAGAAGGGAAGAGAGGAGAGGGAAGAGCCTGCCAGGGTTCCATGCCTTTTGCCTTCTCCATTTAAGTGGATTTGAGGAGATTACGGCGGAGTGTTTAGCATGTTTAGCTCAGCATTTGTAGCAGTGTAACAGCCTGTGATGGCTCCGCTGCCCGAATGTCAGAACTAATGAAAATATGAGATGGAAAGGCTGCTTCAACCATTAATGGGAACAGATTAAATTGATGTGAGCATTAAAAGGGCAGGGAGATAGAAACATCTCCCCATCTACAATTAAAACTGAATTGCTGGAGCGGGAGAGAGCGAGGCAGACAAAAACGTGGAATCAACAAGAAAATTCAGAAAATGGATTTGTTCGCACAAAAATAAGAAGAAAACTGTACAGTGTACACAAATTCTGTACTCACCGACATGTCGATCCAAACTTATGACTTTCCTCCTTCTGTGGAACAGAAAAGAAGCCTTTTTTTTAAAGTACTAGTCATTATTTTAGTATGTTTACAATAAATAGAGATCGGAGCTTTGCAGCTCTAAAAAGGACACTAGTATTCACATGACTTCTGGGGTATTTATTTTGATTACTCTTAAGCCAAATAATAGTTTTCTTTATTAATCACATTATAAACATTTAGTTAAAAAAGAAACATTGCGATTGCAATAATACTAGAACAATGTAAAATAAAAAACTAGTATTTAATAATAATGATGATCATTGTATTTTATAGAACAACAAAATGACAATACTAACATTTATATCTTTGTTACTTTGCTTTTAAATGTTAAATCACAGCTTTCAGAGACCAAGTTTATTTTGTTGTTTTTTTAGTTAAAAACATTTAAAAACATTTAAAAAACATTTAAAACATTTAAAATGCATTGGGTTTACACAATTCACGTGGGTCATTCTTCAGGAAATATGCTTAAATATGGTATAAATATTTTACATACCTGAAATTCCAAGTCTTTTAAAGACATACAACAACTTTGTGTCATTTAAGTCATTGTGAATTTAAGTCATTATTTGCTGAGGAACTCTTATAAGAGTTCACGAGAGAAGTAGCAATGGTTGAATCATGAACAAATCATTCTTTTAAATTGGATCTTTTAAATGAACTAAATGGTTAATGAATAACAAAAAGATCAGGTTCTAAAGTCCAACATTCTATGAGTCAGTCACAGCAGTTACCAGAATAATGACTTAAATCGTGATCTGTTCATCACATGAAACTATTTAATGAATTATTTGTAATAAAAGTAAGAGGGACGATATGACCTAAAATCTGAATCTTGATTAATTGGACATTTTACCTTGATTACAATTCATGAACGATCCTGTTTTATTCCGCCATGTTGCTGTTAAATACAAAAGTTGCTATGCCAACCTGCTACTGTAAACAAAAGCTTGCAATGCTTGCCCCGCCTCTGTGGTCTTCTGATTGGTCTACTGTTTTAGACCTGACATTAATGAGCAGTGCTGCGTGTTAATGTTTAAATTCTGATAACACGGCGTCTTAAATGAGGCATTCACGTGTGAGACGCTGCAAAAGATGCGAGCACACCGGTCATACAAGTCCGTATAGTGCCGCTACACACACACAGTAGTATTTTGGTCTTTTTTTAAATGGGAAAGTGTTAACAATATTATTACGTCGGTTAGAGTTTCTGAATATCAGTTTTGATTACTTTTTGATTAATAATCTAGCCTTAGGAAGTAGTCATTGAAGTCATGAAATTAAAATAATGTTTGTATGAAAGCAATCATATGGACTATGATATTCTGTGGAACTGAAAAAAGTCTCTTAGGTTTGGAAAGACATAAGGGTGAGTTAATAATTTTCATTTTTGGATGAACTATGCTTTCAAAAATAACTCTCAAGAAAATCCAGGAACTAAAGTTTCCCACAAGGATTACTTCAAAAAATAACTAATTATCTCTCTACAACTGTGTGAAGTTCAATGCCATTATGGTATTAAATTTGCCAACGACTCCGAGATTTGATTGAGAATGAGTGCAATGGTTGAAAATTGCATCATGTGTGTAAGAAAAGAAAAGAGACTGGTATGTGAAGTTGAAAACAAGTACAGTGTGTTTTAGAGTGTGACAGACACTGTCCAAGGTGCTGCAGAGTTTGACAAGTCGAGAGAGGTGAGAACGTGCCGTGTGAGTGCTAGATGGAGGGAGTATGCTGGAATGAGCGCTGTCCAAGGTGCTAGTAAGCTCAGCGTGCTGATATTAGAGTGTGTGGGGAATGCGAGGGTGAGAGAGCTATAGATGGCTTGGCTCTCACTCTAGGCACAAACAGAAGGTTCCAAAGTGTTATTCAGCACAGATGACAGCCAGCCTTCACTCTCTCACACGCACACACACAAGCTCTTCCATCATGTGTGTTTTCTGAAAACAAATTAGCCTTTATCATTTACTGCTGTGTTTTAAGTGAGCTTTGTGAACCTTATTCTAAAAACAAGTCAATCTGTACAACTGTAGAAAAGAAACTAAAACTGTCCAATTATGTGTATGTGTATTATGTGTATAGTGCATAATGTTATATAAAAAATAACAAAGGCTTTAATAGAAAAAATATTTGGTAATACTTTACAATAAGGTAATGCTGTAAAAATCAAAATTATGATACCAACTGCATTTTGTATAAACATAATTTATATATATATATATACACACACACACACATTATTTGTAATTAACTACATGCATCATATTCACATAAAATATTATTCAGTGTTATTATAAAATAATATGCAAATATATATAAAGTACATTATAAATTATATGAAAAGAAACATTTCAAATAAAATTTTGAAAAACAATAACCTTGAATTTTAAACGCTTTACGAAATATGCTTTTTCATTACTACTTCATTTCTAGATTCAATTAATATTTTATACAAATAAATTACTCAACAAGTTTTTCTCTAGTACTTTTGGAGACTTTTCAGAACAGACCACAATTATGCCTGTAGTTCAAAAGGTTCATGAACTTCAACTATTGTACTTTGGGTACCAAATTTGTTGAGTACATTATTTCTCTTCAGAAAATAGGTTAGAGGTGGTGCACGTTAATATTGAATTCACATTTTCATTCGTCCTTTGAGACAATTTGCAAAGCTCTTTAGATGTCATGTGTATATCCCTTATCTGTGAATGAGCACAGATCACAGAGAATCCCTCGCAGCAAGTTGTTCCTTTTCAAAATATTATAATAAGTCAAAGGGATTCTTCTTTGTTCTTAAGTGGAGGATTTTGGGGCATTGTCTTTCTGAAGTTTCTAGCTGCTCTAGGTCAATGCAAGCATACAGACCACCATCACAGTGTGAGACAGAACAGGTGCACGGACGACCTCTGGCATCTGAATGCTGCATATTGCCAATGCAAGATGTTGGCTATAAAACGCCTGAACAAATATCCTCCAAAAGCCAAACTGAAATGAAATGTTTAACAAGCACATGTGGATGTGGAGTTCAAGAGAACAGTTTCCAACATTTTGATATCAAGTCCTACCACATAAGCACTATAGTTTGATAATTGCAACAAAAGCTCAATGTTTGTGTGTTTTTTGTCTTACAGGTTTCGTATGCACGGCCCAGTTCGGCTTCTATCCGTGACGCTAATCTGTACGTGAGTGGGCTGCCCAAGACCATGACCCAGAAGGAGCTGGAACAGCTCTTCTCTCAGTACGGACGGATAATCACCTCCCGCATTCTCGTCGACCAGGTCACAGGTATCAGTGGGACCGCTTTTCTCTCACCCTGTAGCATGCAAACAAACAAACAAAATCTCATGTTGCATAATATAATCACACAAAATTCACTATTTTAAGATTTCACTTTATTGCAGAATTTAAGTATCGCTAAAGCCAAAACAAAAATAAATTCCGGAGCTCTTTGAGTAATTTGTTGGCTCCATATTAAAGTTGGAGAATGCCAGGCAGAAATGTTTTTTTTTTTTTTTGGTGTCTGGTGTTGCAGAAAACGGACTACGTGATTTTATCATTGACATGACATTTAAAAAGATAAATGTAGTCACTAAAATCAAACTTGAAGTGTTTGTAAACATACTTAATGTGTACTTATACAGAGTTTCTCCAGGTTTTATGAAGCAAAGATTAAGACTTTTTAAGAACAAGTAAATAAAATGTAAGGAAACTGAATGGAATAAAATACATTAATAAATGTAAATGTGACCCTGGTCCACAAAACCAGTCATAAGGGTTTATATTTTGAAATTGAGATTTATACATCATCTGAAACTTGACTAAATAAGTTTTCCATTGATGCATGGTTTGTAAGGATAGGACAATATTTGTCCAAGATGCAACTATTTGAAAATCTGGAATCTGAGGGTGCAAAACAAAACAAAAAAAAAAAAAGATATACAGACAAAATCGCCTTTAAAGTTGTCCAAATGAAGTTCTTAGCAATGCATATTACTAATTAACAATTACATTTTGATATGTTTACAGTAGGAAATTTACAAAATATCTTTATGGAACATGATCTTTACTTAATATCCTAATAATTTTTGGCATAAAAGAAAAATCTATAATTTTGACCCATACAATGCATTTTTGGCTATTGCTACAAATATATCCATGCTACTTAAGACTGGTTTTGTGGTCCAGGGTCACAAATGTGTTGTATCAGCAACACTTCAAAGACTAGAAATATAACTTCCAATAGATCTCCATTACTTTTTAATTAATATTACAAAAGAAAATCCAAACCTGTAGAATATGGAAATAACTTTTACCGTACTGTCCGATCACACTGCCTTGTTTTACAGTGCAAAGTACTAAAGATTCTTTAAAAAATATACATTTACTTGACAACAAATTTATTAAATCAATTATCAATTATCAAACTTAAGTGAGTTTATGATTAAACCAAAGGGAAAACAAGCCTACTGATAGATATTTGTTTTTTGTTTTTTGAAGCATAAATTAATTTAATTTTGTTCAATTTCTCAGAAAACAAGACTTCAAAGTTAAATTTGCATTGCAAGTAAATGTATCTTGATTTAAGGATATTTAGTTATTGGTATTGGAAAACAAAAAATACTTTTAGATATTACATTTTTAGTAGATGCTACATTTAATGATTTGAGACATTTTTAGGCTTTAATTTGTTTAAGAGTGACTTTTTAAGACATAACAGACACACAAATACACACAAGCTCAACCATGTAGCCATCTTCTGTGTGTAAGTGTATGTGCATGTTGTTTGTTTGCATTTGATCATGAACATGCATCATCGTCTTAAGTATCATTGAACATCAAAACCAAGTCCATGACATGGACACACTGATAAGTATATATTTTAAAGCATCCACTCGTCTCCTTGGCCTATCCTTCCTCCAACATCATGAATAAATCAACCAGGATATAAATGGTCATGGAGCTGAATTTCTTACACATTCAATATTTTTACAACTGCATAATTCATAACGGCACTCACCATGCAAACAATATCGCATAAGCCACAGAAAAAATGTACTCCACGTTCTAGTGGTGCCTAACCCTTTCTGAAGAACCGCTGAGGAACGCCGCATGGTCTCATGCACACATACACACACACACAGAGGCCTTCGTCCCTTGACACGGATCCCTCCTCTGGCCCTGCAAAGGCTCCCCAGGAGAAAAGCGTCCGCAGGAGGGAGCTTAATGATTAATTAAACCTAAGTTGCTAGTGATTAAGAATCTTTTTGAAGCTACTGATCGGAGGGCTGGTATAAAGATACATGGAGCAAATATTACAACTCTTTAGTGAAGGACTGAAAGCTAAACATGAATCAAAAATGAGAGTAGAAGTCAAAGAGGGATTAGACGCGTTACTCAAGACCAGTTAATAGTTTAATTAAATCTCACATGAATGTTGACAATTCAGATTAACTCACCAGTCACATGAGCCATCGCGCATCACGATTCGTGGATCGATTCTCGTGGATCGCAAATCTCTCTGGAATCAATTCTAAGCTGAGTTTTTAAAATCAGATTGTGCTCTAATCTTGTTTTTAACCTTACACTCAAATGTTCACGAAGAAGAGCGCCAAAGAGCACTTGTTCGTTTGGCAGAGGACAATCAGACATAATTTATGATGCAAGATGGCGCAAGATTAATGTAAACACAGCTCACTGTGAACCATCATTTAACTTTTCGAACTTTATGAATGATTATTTTAGGTTCAGGTGTGTGTAAGGAATTGGAAGCAAGCAGAGTATGGCTGTTTCTAAAGCATGCTGTTAAAAACTAAGCTCAAAATTGATTCAAGAGAGACTCACGACACATTCAGAATATCTCAGAATCGATGCAGAATCACCCACATGGAAAGAACCTATATGAGGATATATGCGCATATATGAAACCTATATGCAGTATATATGCACATATATGATAATATATATGCGTATATATGCCACATATAGGCAAAATTGAGGTGCATATATGTGCATATACAGGCCATATAGGTCTCCTGTATTGCTTCTTTATATCCACATATAAGCCCTATATGTACATATCTCAATTTGTGATGCATCAATTTATTTTCCCAGCCCTAATATGTTGACAGGATCTGATCGCTGCAAAATCACTGCAAGCCTGATGTCATTAGCAAAACAGAAAATAGTGATTTCGTACAGGCATATTAATGGCAAAGGGATGATTTTTATGAGGCGATTCTTTCAACTGAATCAAAATAAATCAAAGCATTTACTCTTGAAGTAAGTCACTAATACTGAATTTCTGATGCCCACCTGAAACACATTGGTACACCACAATTAAGATAAATTATTAGATTTTTCGCCAAAAGTACTGCAAGAATTGTTAAAAGAATTAAGAAACTATAATCAGAAACTCAACCAAACTTAATTTCCGTCCCTACCTAATAATGTGTGAATCAGTACTATATATAGATAGATTATCATCAGTTTGGTACCCCTTACAAAGCTAGCATGATGTCAGTCAAGATTGTTCATTTTCAAAAATCAAGTCAACATCTGCTACGTGCTTTTTAAGGCATATTCCTCTATATGCGACTTTCAAGAAAAACACAGCACCCTGAATAACACAGAAAGTCATTAATAAAGACAAACACATATGGCATGATAAACTAACAGTGGCTTTGCCTTTCTGAAGTAATAATACATCATACATCCTTGTCATAAGTTTCTTGGTAACAACTAGGGAAGCATTTTCTCTGTTCACCCTCACAATAAGGATAATGTATTGTGATGGAAGTCCTCATCCCACATGTCTCGTTCATATAACTCGTTCCCTAGGGTGTGTCTGTTTGTTTTGAGTTTATTGGGAAAACGTGACTAAATTACAGGGGTTTGAAAAGCTTTTGAGAACTTAAACCTAGCATGTAAGTATTATAGGTTTGGCCCTTAGATCAATAGTCAAATATTCAGAGAGGCTCCACAGAGCCTTGCCTAGCAGTCAATACGTGTCCCGTCAATGAGAGCAAATACAATTGATCCATAACGCCGGCTCCTACAAGCTGCGCCTCTTAAGTGAAAAACGACTGCGCTCCCATGAGCTACTTGTAGAAATCCCTCTTTTAAAATGCTACGCTTTCTCCTCTTCTGCCGCCTTTTCTTTTCTCGCTCATTGATATTTTCCCATGACTTGAATTCCATTAACTATACAGTGTGAGTGCGCTGTCAGAAATGGTTAGAAACACAACGTCAAACTGCATTTGAGTCAACGTTGCACGACGAGTGTCCAAATCAAGGTCTGTCAAACACAAAGAATCTGTGATGTATACAATAAATCGAGATGCTCCACCAGACATCGCAAAGCATGTCATGACACCGCTGCCTTGGCCTCCAATTACACAAGGACAAACAGATGGATTTATAGCCGTGCGCTGGCAGAAACAGGCAAAGAGCTTCTCAAGTCTTCAAAGACCTCCCTTACTGAGCCTTTTCAAACACCATCTGTAGCAGCAGCAACTAAAAGTTACATAAAACGAGGACGTCGCTCTCCTTTCTCTGATTAGGCAGAAGCTACGGCGAAGAGGTGTGCGCTTTTTTCCCCTCATAATATATTTAGCGCACTAGTTTAATAAATGTTCCATACAGTTGGCAGAGCCACTTAAAAGTGAGAGAATGAGAGACAACGGAGAGGTGCTTATGTTCAGACAGAGGAGAGAAGGCTTTCATTAACAGCCGAGCTTTTCTGAGCTTTCCATTTTTTCCCCAGAGGACTCTCTCTCTCTCTCTCTCTCTCTCCCTTTCTCTTTCTCTCCTGTATGCAGTAAGTGTCGAGGACCAGAACAGTGGGCGTGCAGTGGAAAGCGCTTTGTCAGGCCGGCTATGGCGGTCTCTTGCCACTGTTTCTTGTGCGCTCACTCTGTGTGTCACGGTTATTATTAAACTCAGCATTCTCCGGCTTCATGTGTGCTGAGCCGAGATAAGTACAGGTAGAAAGTTACGTAAGGTAGGAGTGATTACCGGGAGAATAGTGCTGTTAACCGGCACATTGTAGCCGTAACTCTGTTCGGTTCATGATAAGCGCTAAAAAGGAGCTAGCGGCGCCAGTGTCTCCGGTTTTAGCCCGGCCGCTCGCTTTGTTTAGGCAGCCTGTTATAGAAACGGCTGCAGGCTCATTATGGTAATGTCAGGGAAGCGTGAGAAAAAGAAAAGAGTAAAGCACAGTCAACATTAAGGCGCACATTTGCATTTTTTAACCGTTAAACTGCACAGCTTTTTTCCGGACCCTAATTTTAGCGATTCTGCAGGCGTCTGATAAATCGTCAACTGTTTGCTGAGTCGCAGCCTGAATGACATTGGTCAGCACAATTTCTACCCGAGGAAACCGAGATCCCATCACAGTTTCATTATAGTTGTGTTAGTGCAGTGTCGAAACCCTCTGGATTGAATCACGCTACAGACTACCTGCCCTACGGCTCTATGTTGTTGTTTTTTAAGGTATGATACAAAACAGACTTCAAGAGGACAAAAGGACACAGTAGACATTAGTTTGAAATATTAGTTTGTGGGGATGTGCAAAATTCTGAAATTAAAAATAGTCTCCCCTTCGATTTAAAAGTCTGAACGGGAATGACAGAAAGAAGTGCATGAATTAAAATTACAAATGTGTTGTGGAAAGAAAAAAAAATCCACTCTTGCCTACAAAAGCTAATATATCAACTCCGCCAACATTTTGTAAAAATGTTTTTGATCATTTTCACAAATATTCCATGATCATTTTCACAAATATTCCATGGCCTCCAGAATATTTAGTTGTATGAATATCTGAATATGTCAAAAGAACGAATAGACCATCTGCTTTTAAACAAAAAAGAAAAAAGTTTTATTCTAGCATGCGCTCTGTTTAATAAAAAAAGCAAGAAATTTTGTACAAATCATGTTTTTGTCATAGAATACGTCCAGATTAGATTAATGCTAATAATCAAAACATTAATGGAATAGATGGCTTCCATCAACACCCCAGAAGCTTGCACAGTCCTATACCACTATAATGATTAATATTTGATGAGATGCTTATGCATCTGCTTACACATTCGGTCACTTGTTTCTGCTTCTTCTTTGCCACGTTTCGATCCAGACGTTTAATACTCTTTCAGAAGATGTGTAATAGTGCCTCCTACCAAACAGTGAAAACACAGAATACTGCACATTCCGTACTGTATGCGATTTACTTAAAGGAGAAGTCCACTTCCAGAACAAAAATTTACAGATAATATACTCACCCCCTTGTCATTTAAGATATTTGTGACTTTCTTTCTTCAGTCGATAAGAAATTATGTTTCTTAAGGAAAAAAATTCAGGAATTATCTCTATATAATGGATGTCAATGGTGCCCCCAAGTTTAAATGTCCAAAATCGCAGTTTAAATGCAGCTTCAAATGGCTCTAAACGATCCCAGCATTTGATGAAGATAAAGATACAAGAGTTTTTCGACATACCCTAACTGTATTGACTGTATTGAACCGGAAAGAAACAGAGTTCACCAGGGCCGGAGTGGGACTCCTTTTCAGCCCTGGAGTTTCAAGCCTTAGACCGGCCCACTTTAGTTCACGACTGACTATATTAAAATGACGTCATTTCCAATTCAGTGCAAATACAGTAGCCTAAGTGTTGCTTCACAGTGAAGATTTATTTGAACAGTTAACACAATATAATGTTTAACAGTATCAGTATCTATTTTCTGTTAGAATTAGTGCTCATAAATATCCAAACCTTGAAATGAAAAAATATCAAATAAATACAAATGTATATTAAGCTATATGTATAAAATAAAGATTAAAATAAAATGTATTAAACTTTCTAATGACACTATCATGTCTTTTTCAAGTAAACAGCTGCTTTATAAGTTCAAATATTTTTCATAAATGAGAACATTAAAGGGTAAATGTCTAACACTATTCTTTTAAACATCACAATGTCCTTTTCTGCAATATCTGAATATATATTCTGTGCAAAATTGTTCAGTCCTTAAACACAAATAAAGAATAGAACAAGTATTGCACTGTCCTACCTGCCCATTCTAGTGTGTTGGGCTCATGACTGGTGCTTGGTAATGTTACGGGGCCTGGCTTTTCACTCTTAGCAGCAAACTGGACTAGAGGCTGCTGCTGCTGAAGAGCAACAGTACAAGAAAAGGTTTGATACATAAACATGAACGGTGATTTGCAGACATCGTTGTTTTGCACTGCTCCTAACTAGCTTGACGTTAACCAGGGGTGGACTGAGACAAAATTTCAGGCCGGGAAATCTCACACTTATCCAGGCCATCCCACACCAAAATTTGAAACCCTGGACAACAATATTTTTCATCATCACATAAAGAAAAGTTTAAATCAACTGGGTAAAATAATTAAATGCTATCTCTTGAACTTCCAATTTGCCTTTTAATCTCTTTTAATCTCTCTGTCTCTCATGTGTGTTTACTTTTTAAACAAATTTTCTTGTATCTGTCACTTTTTTCATAAACACATCTCGACCTTTACAACCACCTATACAGTACAGATCTAAGGTTGGTCTTTTTTAAAGAAGACAATCAGCAGATTATTGCAGAAATACTGAGACCTTTTTAAAGACATGTTTTTGTCAAGATTGTAAAAAGTTGTGATTTTGTAAAATGACACTTGACATTGCTGCTAAGGGGGAGGAGACAGCCACCAGGATGGTTCTTGAGCTTCTAAGCTTTCAAAATTATATATAATTTATGATTAGTACTAAAACATTTGATAGAAAAAAGGGCAACAGAAAAAAGAGGGCCACTACATTAGGACCATGTGTTATTGTCGTAATGTTAAAATTAAAACAACAAAAATTAGCTACATCTTGAATATATCTTTATTAAAAAATCTTAAAACTAAACATGTTTTGCATTATCATGGGTCATGTTTGGCCCTAAGGAAAATTAACCATGATATTATTGAGCCTATGGTAAACATTGTAACCATGTTTTTTTGGGGGGTTTTTTTAGGATTGATTCCCATTAGTATAATCATAATTTTATACCATGGTGAAAGTATAGTGTAGCAAAACCATTGTATATTGTATAATTATTGTATAACTATAGTAAACATGTTTTGTAAAACCACAGTTAATTTTTATAAGGGTAGCTCCCTAAACCTGTTTTAAAACGATATTTTTTATAGATTAACATTTGTTAGCAGTTCAATACTTAAGTAAACAAAGACAAAACTACAATAGTCTGTTTACAGATGTAACAGACCTGCGCTTTAGGTCCTAAACAGGACAGATTTGTCTCTCTGCTCCACCTGGGCACTTCTACTTCAGTCTCGCGTCGTTTTGGCGGACGGCGGACGCGCGGATGCGCGGAGCGCGCGCGAGACGAAACGCGTGCCAGTCAAGACTAACCGATTTATGATTTATTAGAGTTTTATTATTGAATGGCTAATTCTGAAATAACCACTTTAGTACATTAGGCCGGCAACAAAAACAACAACAACAATATTAAATAATAATAATAAAAATTGGAGGGTAGCGGGCCAAAAATTCTCCCGATGGAGTCCGCCCCTGGCGACTGCTGTGAGTGCAGGCAGCTAGGGACACCGGCCCTCGCGGCCAAAAAAACGGACCGGCCCACCGGGAATTCTCCCGGTCCTCCCGATTAGCCAATCCGGGCCTGGAGTTCACGCAGTCTTAGACAAGATGAGCGTTTGAGGTTAAAAAGTATATAAATTGTCAAAATGACTGATCGTTTTGCTAGATAAGACCCTTCTTCATCTGCATTTTGGAAGTTCAAACTTGAGGGCACCATTGAAATCCATTCTATGGCGATAATTCCTAAAATGTTTTTCTCAAGAAGCAATTTCTTATTGACTGAAGAAACAAAAACATGAACATCTTGGATGACAAGGGGGCGAGTAAATTATCTGTAAATTTTTGTTCTGGAAGTGGACTTCTCCTTAAAAAACTTGTGGTACTCCTTACATACTGTGCACATATAATACTGTGCAGTATATAATACAAAAAAGTAGTATGTAGTAGTATGTTTGTATGGTTTTCCCAATGTAGCCATATCATAGGATTGGAAGGACTTGACCTTTAACCTCTGAGCCTGTGTCTGGCAATGACAGCGTTTACAGAAGCGATGGTATATAAAGATCTCATCAAAGGAAACTGGTTTCAGGCTTCCAAGTCACATCTAATGAGCTATAAAGAAAGCAAAAAAAGCAAATACTTAGTCACCATAATACTTATTTCTAGAAAGAAATGGAGACATTTGTTAAAAAAAATTACATCTAGAATAAAAAATACTGTTGTTTCTGTTTATTCCACCAACCGTCAAACCGCATGTTGTGAGATGTGCGGCAGATACATCTCTGCTGCCTTCAAAAGCAATTAAGGCATTATAGTAGACAGAATGTTTCCAGACACTGGATGTGGACATGTCTTTATGCCTTCCTCTCCCCGCTTTCGGACTCAGCCGGTGTTTGTGTTCCTCCCAAACAAGCAAAAGCACAGATAGCATATAGTTTATGTCAGATCCATCAGTTCTTTCCTGCACACTTAAACTGACAGACAGAAACAAAAAGTCATCTAGTTTTGGATCAAAATTTTATGAAACAGAATGTGTAATCTCTTGTATTTTTAGATACTTGAGCTGTTGCATGTCAAATATCTTCTAGACAGAGAGAGGAACAGAGAGAGGATGTGTCATTCCCAGTTTCCTCTCTCTGCTCCACTTTCGAAGGATTCTGCTTTGACCTCAACATCACTCCGCGGTGAGCACGAATCTAACAGTGCATCCTAAACTCTCTGGAATAATGCATGCTTTTCGTTCCTCGAGCCTTTACTTCTGACGGTCTAATTAAAGAGAGCAGGTTTTAGGAAGGGAGAGGGAAAAGTGAAAAGCTGTCAGGAATGACTCACGCTGCGAGGGAAAGAGAGTAATGCAGCCGTAGTCTGAATGAAAGCTCACTGCATTGAAAAGATTGTGTGCAAATATTTGTTTGCAGAACGGAACGTATCAAAAGACACTGATTTGAATAGACAATCAGGCAGCACAACAGAAAACATCAATACTAGCGGGTGACAGCTGAGAGAGTGAGAGGAGAACGAACTGACAATATAGAAAGCAGAGAGCAGACACACACACACACGCTCGCACACAAATACGTGTTCATTGCATTATGCAAATTGCCCTCTTGGCAAGTCGTCTCCACACGCACCTCCTCAGAGCAGAAGGATCGTCTCATTAAAAACCAACCCAACAAAAGACCTCCCAGTAAGCCAGGCTCTTTTAAATGTTACTTTCAGGTAGCGGTCAAAACCATCGCCTTGGAAACCGCGGAAATGTCGCGGACGAGCCGCATACCATGAGGCGGCATGTGGCCGTCAGCTGCCGCAAACCACACAGCGTGAGGCCGTCGCGCACACGCGCTCAATTTCCACACCAGCGGGGCGACAGCATCTCCACACAATATCGTCATCCTCTCATGAAGAAAAGAAAACAAATTACACGTCTGCCTGACAGCACCGGAATGCTGGCCGGCCAATAGAATCTCCCTGTTCCATCGCATCTCATTTGCATAATGTGACACCAGCAATAGAATCCGTCACACAGGCTGCATATCTCTGTCATTTGTCGTTTTCGACGGCAAATCATTTTCGGTTTCTAAATATAGAAACGAGTCATTCTGAGGGAAGGTGTGCCAGACAGGAAGTGTGTGCATTTGTGTGTTTGGTGCGTTCAAGTCTTTATGGAATGATCATACTTACTAGTTGAAAACACAAGAAGGCCACCAAAGTGCTAATTATGAGTGGGGAAGTATTTATAACTTTCTTTAAATGAGTAGTTTTACTCAAAAATGAAAATTTGCTCACCCTTAAGCTATCCAAGATGTACATGGATGAGATTTGGAGAAAATAGCATTACATCACTTGCTCACCAATGGATCCTCTGTAGTGAATGGGTGCCGTCAGAATGAGAGTCCAAACAGCTGATAAATATCATAATAATCCACAATTATTCAACTTGATTCCAGTATATGTATTAACATCTTGTGAAATGAAAAGCTGCAAGGCATTTTAAAGGAGAAGTTCACTTCCAGAACAAAATTTAGAGATAATTTACTCATCCCCTTGTCATCCAAGATGTTAATGTCTTTCTTTCTTCAGTCGTAAAGAAATTATTTTTTTGAGGAAAACATTTTAGGATTTATCTCCATATAGTGGAAATGCAGTTTCAGTGCCGCTTCAAAAGGCAATCCCAGTCGAGGAAGAAGGGTCTTATCTAGTGAAGGGTCTTATCTAGCTTATCTATCAGTCATTTTTTCTAAAAAAAAATTACAATTCATATACTTTTTAACCTCAAATGCTCCTCTTGTGATCTCTGTTTATTCCAGTTCAAGACAGTTAGGGTAGGTCGAAAACTCATATCTCATTTTCTCCTCCATTTCAAAATCATCCAACATCGCTGCGTTTTATCTTCTTTGCATGTTCACTTTGTAAACACTTGGTCCGTACTTCTGCAGCAATGATTTTGAAGTTGAAGGATGGGGGTTTTTCGATCTACCCTAACTGTCTTGAGTGCTAGACAAGACGATCATTTGAGATTAAAAAGTATATAAATTGTCAATTTGTTTAGAAAATGGCCGATCGTTTCGCTAAATAAGATGCTTATTCCTTGGCTGGGATTGTGGAGACCCCTTTGAAGCTGCATTTAAACTGCATTTTGGAAGTTCAAACTCACGGGCACCATAGAAGTCCACTATATGGAGAGAAATCTTTTTCCTCAAAAAAACATAATTTCTTATCGACTGAAGAAAGAAAGACATTAACATCTTAGATGACAAGGGGTGAGTAAATTATCTGTACATTTTTGTTCTGGAAGTGAACTTCTCTTTAACTCTAAACTGTTGCTTCTTGCCAAAATCCATAATAATGCTTTCTCCAGTGAAAAAGTCCATCCTCTGTTGTCCTTTATCATCAAAATCCACCTACATGTTTGTTTAGAACTGTTTTGGATTGTTTTTAAAGGAGGCAACCTTTTCATTAGTAACAGGAAGTAATGGTTTGAAGTTTTAATGATGTTTTTATCAGCTGTTTGGAAGAAACAGGTGAGAAAGTGATGTAATGCTAAATTACTTCTAATTTGTTCTAATGAAGAAATAAACTTTTCAGCAAATTTTAATGCTCAGAGTTTCTGAGATGGGAGCATGTCAGTGAGAAAACATATGGGAGCAATGGATGTAGTGTCTGTTTTTAAAAATCTAGCTGAAGTTTTTGTAAAAAAAAAAAAAGGCGCATCACCATCTTGCTCAACTCGTAAATACAAACCTTCCAGGAAGACTTGAATGTACCATTAATGTTACTGTTGCAGGCCGGATAAAGCCAGTAAGCCTATGGTGTGTTGTTTCTGGTGTGCTGGCCCCACAGGTGGCTCGCGGGGTGTGGGCTTTATTCGCTTTGATAAGAGGATAGAAGCGGAAGAAGCCATCAAGGGTCTGAATGGACAGAAGCCCTCAGGTGCCGCCGAGCCCATTACGGTGAAGTTTGCCAACAACCCCAGCCAGAAGACCAGCCAGGCGCTACTGTCACAGTTGTACCAATCCCCCAACCGCCGCTACCCGGGACCCCTCCACCACCAAGCGCAGAGGTTCAGGTAAATACAGTCAGTCTACAATAACAATACCTATATTTTCTTACGTATCTTCCTTTGAAACTCACAGCAAAATTGGTGGAATAGCAAGGTAAAATAGGTGTGTGGATTGTGAAACTGTTACCTGTAGAGCTCCAGTTGTGTGTGTCACATCACCACCGAGGAATAGCCGCTTCCAAAAATCTGCAGAAACAAAATGAGATTCAGAAAAGAAACCGAAGCGAAGGACTGATAAGAGACAGTGGGGTTCTGTCGTTCACAATGTCCCTCTGATTTCTTTTTTTTCATACGCCATCCTCCCCTTCTTTCATTTCACATCTGTTCCTTTCATTTCAGTTCAGCAGGCCAGCAATAACTTCACTCTGGCAGCTAACACCTTTACAGCCCTGGGCAGTGCTTCTCAACCCTTTTTAAAAGGCGACGTGAAGTATACCCCCTCACTACGCATATAGTCAGTCACAAGCAACAACAACACCTTTTGATCCTGCCGTTGACTTGCAAGGTCTTTGCTTAAGATCTCCTTACCTCGCAGGCTAATTCACATTAACTGTGAGTCACGTCTTATGGGCTTCGAGATGGCAAAGCATGCCAAAATAGATGAGGTCATCTCACAGTGAAAGGTTACTTAGTAGCAGCTGATATCAATTCACAATCAAGCAGACTATGAATATAGTATTAACAGTTTTGGCTTTAGCCATTTAGCATAATGATACTTAGTGTTTTTGTGCTTTTAGTACATGAAGAACTTATTTTTCTCAGTTTAATCAAAACTAATATCAAGCAGGTTGACATTTCAGTATATACTAAGCTGAACTGGTAGGTTTTTGATTATTATCAGGATATAATGTCATGATCCAGGGCTCCTGTACTGAAAAAAAAATACATTGTGAGTTGCAAATATTAATATAACGCATACATTTCCATTCAAAAGTTTGAGGTCATTAAGATTTTTTTTTTCAAAGAAATTAATACTTTTTTCCAGCAATGTTGCATGCAATTAATCAAAAGTGACGGTGAAGACATTTATGATAATTTTTATAAATATTTTATAATTACTGTTTTACAGTATTTTATTTCAAATAAAATAATTACAGTCTGACTTCTTTCAAAAAAAATAAAAAATCGTACTGACCCCAAACTTTTGAAAGGCAGTGAAGTAAAACATAATGAATTTGACATTAGTATATGCAAACCGTACAAACAAATCTTTATATTGTGTGAACAGATTTTTAATATGTGATGTTTTTATCTACTATTGGTCAAAGACCTTTTTTACTACACAAATTCTCAGGTTAGGTCACACATCTGTGTGTTCACAGTCGTATGAATGGACTCTAGTATGCAGCTCCTAAGAGCCATTCAAAATATCTAATATCCATAACCATTCAGTTGTATCATACATATAAAATACTGGATGAGTTACAGTCTATCTCCTCTAGATGCATGAACTGTCAGTGTGCTGTTTACTTTAAAGCAAGAGATCCTTTGTTTAGACAAACAGGACTCGTCAAGCAATTAGCACTGCACAGCAATACTGATAACAGAAATCAGTAATTAATTCCTCATACATCACAAGCACTTATTATTGAAGAGATCTGAAAAGGATGAGTTCCATTTGCATGTATTAGTCGGCCTTACAAAGGCCTCATTGTGTTGTGTGTGTGTTTGGAGAGGAAGTGTGAAAAGCTGTAGGCCGGGCCGAGCCGGGTTGAGACACGCCTGCGTATATCTAACACATCGCCTGCTCTTGCACCTCAGAGCCCTCTCTCCAATTAACTCATTTACCCACAAAGCAACCTGCCTCCCTAATTGGCTAATTGGCATCTTAATGACTCGACACGCTGAATGTCCTCGCTTTATTTTGGCTCGGTTTTTTCTCCAAGTTCACAGGAGGCAGAGTCACCGACTGTTGACCCACTGCGGCGAGGGAGGGCCAGCATGTGTACGTGTGTGTTTGTCTGGAGAAGTTCAGTTTGAAATGTGAGAAAGCAGTAATTAGCTCTGTCGGCCATCTTGCGGCAGTTTTAATAGGAAATGAGACAAGGCCGAGCCGAGTGAGGGACGGAGGTCGTAGAGTAGCTAAACAGACGGGAGTCTAAAATGAGAATGACTGACGGGGAAGGAAAGCGTAATACACCGGCCTGCTGGGTCACTGGGGCTAATAGAGAGACCGCACAAGAAAGAGACAGCAAGAAGAAGAAAGGGCACTCCCAGTTAATGCTGCATTACATCCTACCTCCAACTTCATTGAAATGTCATTTTCTATTAAAGTTTTCAGGTAGGCTGAAAGATGGCCCCAGACCAATTTCATCCATAACACTAGCATATTATCTGCACATGTTCAGACACTAAGATTCATTCTTTATATTTCACTCTGAGTATCTGTTTGTATTATTCATTTATTTCTCCTTTTGAGTTTTGTTTTCAGTTTGCTCATATCCTTCTTAACCATTCTTTAATTGTCACTATAGAAATACATGACAGTATTGCAATATATTTGAAATATACACATTTGTTTCTGGGCGAATTTATCCTAATTGTCCATTTCACTGTTTATATACACTGCCGCTCTCTTGTGCTCATCAAAGTCCTATTTATTTGATCAAAAATACAGAAAAAAGTAATATTATGAAATATTATTGCAATTCAAAATAACAGTTTTTTATTTTAATATACGTTCAAATATAATTTATTTCTGTGATGCAAAGCTGAATTTTTATTGTCATATGATTCATCAGAAGTCATTCTTTGATGAATAAAAAGTTAAAAAAAAAAAAACAGCATTTATTTAAAATTTAAAAAATAATTTCTTTAAGTAAAAGAAAGAAAAAATTTACTGACCCCAAACTTTGAACGAGGCATTTACTGTTACAAAAGTTTTCTATTTTAAATAAATGCTGTTCTTTTTAATGTTTTAATTATCAAAGAATCATGAAAAAAAGTATCACAGGCTGCAAAAAAATATTAAGCAGCACAACTTTTTCCAAAACTGGTAATAAATCAGCATATTGTTTTCTGAAGGATCATGTGACACTGAAGACTGGAGTAATGACGTTGAAAATTCAGCTTTGCATCACAGGAATAAATTATATTTTAAAGAATATTAAAATAGAAAAACACTATTTAAATTGCATTAACATTTCACAATATGCCTTGATGAGCAGAAAAGTCTCCTTTAAAAAGCATCAAAAAATCTTACTGATCCCAAACTTTTGAGTGGCAGTGTATATATAAAATTTAAAAATATCCGAAAATATATGGCCCAATTTACCTGAATAAATTTAAGCTCCTGTTTTTGAGGCGTGGCTTCTACTGTATCTCCATCCAGCTCAGGGTTATTCACTGCAACTCTAAAATATATGAAATATATTTATATATTAGAAAACATAGCATACACAACAAAAAATAAATACCAGTATGTTAAAAAAATCATATATTAATTAATCTAAATAATTAGAGCGTGCAAGTCAACCTACTCCAGTTTGTATTTGT